>NW_020653561.1:1815081-1901631 GCF_003589595.1 Hyposmocoma kahamanoa | reverse complement strand
AGAAAAGAATACCAAAACACTTTATTTTACCGCCTTTTCTTTTTTTTAAAGTAAACGGTATAGGTAGGCATTTTTAATTCTCGCCATTACGAACGCTAGGCTCTTGGCTATACGAGGTTTTTTTGTCTGTCCACATATTATATTGTTAGTCAATTGTTAGTTTTATAGATTTAAAAGTTTATTTAAATAACTAACTTTCCGTGTTCGTTTTTTGAAAGTAATACAAACATTTCCGAGCACGTTCGTGTAATAGAATATTATTTCATTCATTCTTTCAAACAATAAAAAAAAATTAAATAAAAAAAAAATATTGTCAAATTACAACGACGTCCAATAAAAATACAATCACAACATTTTCAAAAGACATTCCCCTACACTACAAAATTCATTATCCAATAAACAGCGCTTCAGTCGGGTATAAGACATTTCGTTGTTTGTAACAATTTTCAGATTTGCGGGCAGATGTTCGCGGAACCAGGAGTCACCCCAAATAGCAGGAAAATAAAAAATCCTTTCTACTCCTGTACTTCAATCTGTCAGTTATAATTTCATAAAACGTAAACACAAAGGGGCTTTTTTGTTTCGAATCAAAATTCTATTGTCTATGGTACTCGCTACTGAACTGAAAAATTGCATTATAGTTCCGTACGCAGAACTATGAGTTTCAAAAAAATAGGGCCGTGTTTTTGCTAATTAAAAGAGTCTCCATAAACGCACCACTATGGTCTGAAACAGTATGACGTCACTATGTTTGTTAATTACATCTCAAAATGTTACATAACAGTATATAAAGGTATAACCATTTGGAGAAAAATAACTATTTAAAAACAATATACAATATCAAATATGATGCTACTGAAACGTACTGCCTCTTGATTGGTCTAAATATAAGCGGTTTTTGGCCAATCACATACTATAAAATTTACTCGTTGAAATAGTTATTTGTTATATAAGTCTGCAAAGTTGCAAAATCATTAGATAGTTAGGTATTAAAACCGAACCATGGATATTATAATAGACACAATTGTTATAAACCCAAATCACTACCTTTTTTTATGAGTAACTGGTAGAAATTTGCTTTAAAATGGTTTATTATTGGCCTTCAATAGCCGCAAATTGCAGTTATTGCGAAACACAGAGAGTCGGTAGTGTTACCAGCCCCGTTACACCAAGTACCAAGTAGGCGGTAGTGTTTTTATTGGTCTAAGGAATATATCACGTAGTCTATTGAACGCCAACAATGTCATTCAATGTCGATTGTTTGTATATTCATGTATATTACTCTTGTTTGTATATTAGTGTTGCTTTCGACCCAAGAATGGTAATTTCTTAAATGAAACTCGGTAATTTCTTTAGTATAATTTTGAAATTTTACAATGAAAAAGTAAAGAGATGTGTCTGCAAGAGATAGAACAAAGTGAATTTTAAAATACCTTGCAAATAGCAAAAAAAAGCATCGATTACTTTAAATAAAAAAAGTATAGATTACTTTGGTGAATGACACTGCCATTATGTTTACGTCTGGCGTGAACACTAAGTATTCAATACGCATAAAAAATCTTTCTACAAATAGCTCATTATTCACATGAATCCTCATTAATTACGCAACAGTAATTCATAGTACTGTAAACTTGGACGTAACTCGCGTTGCATAGCGAGAGGTACTTTTATAAATATAAACGGGGATTAACTTCGTAACTCGATATTTGTTGTACTTTTTTACATATTTTCACCTTTAGGTTACATCTTGAACTCTCAAGATGTAATTCTTTCTATTTCATTTTTTCAAACATTCTAAATACAAAACTATATTCACTCAGCCAGTAGTTCTACTCATAGAGTAGAGCCTAGACTACAGTACAAAGCAAAAATTAAATTTCGTCTTAAATAATTGTGATAGCGGGAGAGGAAGAAAGGGAGAATAGTACTGCCAGAATGTAAAATGAATGTGTTTGAGTTGTGTATTGTGTGTATGAAATATAAATTGTATATATAAATATGTAATAAATGTGATTGTTGCGGCCCCACCAGTACCTGATCATGAACCTGCCCTGAATAGTCTCCGTGTAGTAAAATAAAGGCAACAGCGCCTCAATATTTAAATAAATTAAAATGCATAAATGTTATTTGCTTTTATTTTTATAACAGGCGCTTTTTTAACTTAGCGTAAAGTTGTTATCACTCATTATGTCCCTGAAACAATACGTGAAAATCATAGCAGTGAAGCATCGTGTTATTCAATATTATGTATATACTTTTGTTATATTATTTTGTTATTATCAACTTTCTATATAACATTTATTTCCATGGATAAATGAGTTATGAAATAGTAACTATATAGCAAGCAAACTTGCCTGTTTGAACGCACCGTCGACCTTTATTGAGGTTATAAACAAATAGTAGGCAATTGCTGTCCTATCTCTTGTCATTTATTATGACAATGCCAACGATTTTTACTATTATTGCTATGAAATAAACTAAATTCAACAACAAAAGAGGTAACATACAATCACTAAATCATACGAGAGAATGGCGATCGTCCGGATCGTCCGTATAAATACACGGAATTAGACTCGCTGGGCTACCGACCCGACACGCTCCCGACCGCGCCCGCTCTCTGTGTGTTTTCACGCTTTATAGTTTGTTGGAATCTCCAAAACTTAAAGTTTGCATATTTAAAACGAGTTCTTTTTTCGGAGTTTGCCTCCGTGGCCGAACAGCCAACACACTGGTCTGCCACGCAGTTTTCACACCAACAAGTGCACAGTACACCTGGTGAAAGCGGTAACCATTGCTTACAATGTTTGGGATACTTCTATAATATTACAAATGAATTGTCGGCCATTGGATTTAAAATCTTGAATCTCCTATGCCTGTAATTGCGATCTCTGTGTTACTATAGAAATAAATACTTACCGTGACCAGGAGGTTGGAGTCATAAATTACGCTAACCAGGGAACCCAAGCCTTAAAGCCATAATCAAAATATTTTATGAATTTCATTTAAATGCGGACACTTAGCGAAATTAAAATTATTACTGCAAATAATTCGATTATTCCATCGCTTCCATATCATAAATTGTCATTTAATTAGTGTATTTATTAATTGGTTGTCGTAGTCATTTTGTTAATGGTTGTTGAAACTTTTAATCTGTTTCCCAAAAAACAATTTCCACTGTCCAGTTCGTTTAACACAGCTAGGTATGATATATATCTTTTGTATTTTTTATATAAAACATGTAAATGCGCATTTAACCTCCATCTCACTTGATAGGAAGTGACGTTGAGGTCGAAGATAGAGCATGCACACCTAAATAATGCCTTTTCACTACCGCCTTGAAAAGGTCAAAGTATAACATTCAAGGAATAAGTATGCAGGTTGGTAATTTCACTGAAAAGCCATTCGCAATATAAATGTGAAAGCGTTATACTTCATGTGAATCCTTGGAATAATCACAACATAGGGGTGGAACCCAACCACACGTCTAGTCCCCCGGTGATGAAAAGGGGTAGGCGGAATTAAATCGTGCAATTCCATCGCACACTCTCCGTGATATATTGTAGTTAGTTGATAATAAATCGTCATTGGAACCAGTCGTATCATTTCACTCCAATCTATTAGTTAATACAAAAATAACTTTATTTCAATAAGCACATTGACTTACAAATAAATGGACGACGGGTCTAATACAAAAACCACGAAAAAAATGTCCCAAGTCAACCTATTCCAAATTTAATTTGTAATGTCATCGCAGTATCGCGCTGTCAGTCGAACAAATGAAGACTAAAAGCGGAGTTTGGCGCTCTGTATACGATTTTTAGCGCCTTACAAGTGCGGACACTTTTTAGCGCGGACCCAACGTCCATATAATTGTAAGTCAATGAATAAGCAACATACTTTTGTAAAGGATCTTTCTTAAAGTGAAATAATCTTTATTTCGTAGGTAAGTAAATCACACTTGAAATCGTCAAGGCAGATTCCACTGAGATGAATGAACAAGAAACTCTAGGAGTTGCTGTTTGTAAATAAATCTATATTCATAATACCCTGAGTACTTTATAGTGAATGCTTGAAATAATTGATAGTATATTTTGGTGTCATTTGACTCCTGGCTTATAGGATAAGCAGTTTGTAGGTTAAGCTCTTCGCGCTTGTTGAAGAATTTTTAACATTCAACTATCTGGGCAACACAAAAGGTACTTCCAAACTGCAACATATTCAATAACTGGGGGCAATTAATAAAAACTGTTTACAATTTTGTGTACATCGTCAATCAAGTTTCTTTCTACTTCCAGTCGTGAAGAGAGTTCTATATAATGTTTTGTACAATATTAAATTTTATGTAATGTTTACGTTTTCGGGTGTTACCAAAGCGCACAGACTTCGCTGACTCGGCCATTTAGATAGGATGGGAAAGGAAAAAGGCTATCTGGGTCGACCTACTGGACGAAGCTCGGTTGGTCGTCTCAGGTATCGCTGGGGCCGAACCTGAGCGAATTACAAGCCGTCAATTGGCGAGAGATTGCACAGGACCGAAGAAAGTGGCATCATCTCGTTTCGGAAGCCGGGACACATTTTGGGTCGATGAGCCAGCGGAGTAAATAAGGAAGTTTACGTTTTTGGAATTACTCTAGAAGCCACGAGCAACTTGATTTTGATAGCCTCTCCCGATCGGAAAATGCGTCTTTTCCAAGTCGAGGCGCATAATTGCTATTCACAACTGGCCGATCGGAAACTTTTGACATTTCTAATCGGAACAATAGTTGATGTAACTAACAAATTAGAAAGATATGGGAGGAATCAGGTTCATCTTCTCGCTTAGAAACCCGATCGATTCCTTTTTGAATCAAAATCAGCACGCTAATCTTAAGATCACCGTATGCCAAGTGATACAGCAAACGTTTTTGGATGCTCTCCAAACGGTAGCTGTACACTTCCCAGTGCGGAATCCAAATAACATTATTGTACTAGCTACATCCAGCAGTAGAGCCCTTTGTGGTGATAGAGTTTGTCCAGTACTACCTTACTTATTTCTGCCGCCAAAAGCAATGCTCACATTACTGCATTCCGGTTTTGAAGGGTAAGGGTGGTGGTGAAATTACAAGCACGCGGGACTTTTCAATTTACGTTGACGGCCTCCGTGGTCGAGGGGCTTGCACACCGGTTTTCATGGTGTCTCCATCTCTGAGGTCCTGGGTTCAATCCCCGGCCGGGTCAGTGTAGAAAACCAACTTTTCTATATTCTCTCGGGGCTGAGTGACACAAGTGAGATAACACAAGTACTTTAGCAACTTACTTTGGGATCAAAGCAACGTATGTAATGTTGTCTAGTATTTATTTAACTTGCCGGACTGCCACGCAGAGGTCCCAGGTTCGATTCCCGGGCCGAGGGAAATATTTGTATGGCCTACATTTATTTCTCTCGAGAGTTTGCGGGTTCTTTAAAGGTTTCCCACAGACTAGACAAGGGTTTCCCCAGTGCGGTGCCATGTTGAGTGTGTGCGTTATTATTATTATTTATTTATTCATTCATTCATTTATTTATTTATTTATTTCTTTATTTATGGACAGGCGTGTCGCTTACCAACAGGAGCACGAATTGTTCGTCACGTATAAAATTCTGAATACAGCTGTATAATAAGTTAAAACATCAAGTGATTTGGTTTGAACGTGTGGAAAGTTAAACTGCTTCGGACAGGCGAGTGACTTTAATGCCTGTGGGTCACGAAGCGTGGTTCACAGGGTAGCGCCTCGTCTACCCTAAATAATCTTTATCTATTCGCGCAATCAAGGTCATCAAAGGCCAACTGCTAAATATTCTTTAGAGAAAAGAAAGTACCTTAAATTAATATAAGTAGGTGGTATCGCCATCTATTGGCTTTTATTTAGTAAATATATACTAACTGGGGAAACCCTGTATCGCGGATACCATGGACACACACATAGACAAACACATATTACACCCAAATTCACGAGAGAAGTAAATGTAGGCTATACAAATAATTCTCCCTGCCCGGAAATCGAAACAGGAGCCTCTGCGTGGCAGACAAAATAGTCGTAATTTCAATACGACCACATTTGCACAACAACTTGTCATTATTTCTACTGAGTTATAAAAATAAATAGGACACCAATATTGAAAACCGTTAACTAGGCCACTGCGCAGTTAAATCTAAAATGAAAATGGTTTGCGTTGAATTACAATAACTTGGCAAATTAGCCCCTTTTGTGGACCAGTGTTGCGGTTTCGTAGAATTATTCTAGGAGAATATTTTATTCATAAATCAAATTTCAGTATAAAATCATAATATGAAACGAGGTAGGCGCAGTAACAGAATAGTGAATATCTAAATCTATTTTTTTTTTAATTTCTTACCCAATTAACACGAAGTTTCATTTGCTTTTTCCAAATTTTCAATATTGTCTAGAATTATTTCAAATTCAATATAGCGCCATCTACCCTTTTTCAATGGAACCACTAGCAAATAAAGTTGGCTAAAACGTTGAAAGGTTCGAGTGGTTGTTACTTCGGATGATTCAACTTGGGGTTGAAAATATTGATGACAGGTCTAATAATACTGGATAATGTTGGATTTTCATGAGAGACCAAAGTTAGATGAACTTTTCCGCACCTTTCTTGAAAAATAGACCTTTAACGCATGTAAGCAGGTTCTTAAACCTGTCCGTAATGTTTGTGTTTCCTGCTGATAGAGGTCTGTAGGACCTGTTGGACCTTAGGCTCTTAATAGAGATACATAAGTTAAAATGTACAAGTACAACATATGAGCTTTGTGGGATGAAGCCCCAGGCCTCTGTGTCTCAGTAGAATAGCTTTTAACATGGTGCTAGCATATAGTATTTGATTTTTTTGTTCAATACATTCCAAAATATGTGAGAAATAAGTAACATTATGTAACAAAAGTTAAAAAAGAAGTAGTAGATGGTAGAGTTACATTAGAGATCTGCTCTACTAGCTAGTACTACTATTCCTTTACTACGTTTAGCAATCAAAACACTAATTCGGTAACAAGTGACGAAAGTTGCTAGTACTCCTCACGCGTTCTGGATATCAGAGGCCCTTTGCCAGGTGTTCGTATGACCTGATGGACACCCGAATGGACACGGACATAAGAACCTACCTTTGAACGAAGATTAAAGTAATTTACATCATCTAAATACAAAATAGTCATTACGTTTGGAAACATTAACATCAAAATTCAAAAATTCAGTCAATGCCATCTAGCGGCAAACTTCGGAACTACTTTCACTAGTGATGTTAGAATATTAGGTAATCGAGTATGTAACCAGAAACAGAGACGAAATAAGGGCCATATATTCCTGGTAACGCATTAGCGATACAGCTCTTATAAAATATCAACTATCGTTTGCACTGAAATATAGACAGGCCAACTACTGACCTGTGTGTACGTCTCCGTATATTCCAAAAAAATATTCTGTATTTATTGTAATAAAGATAATATCTCTAACAATGCCGTGCTGTTCTATTCGGTGGTGTGGGAAAAACAGCAAAACATCTTATTACAAAACAAGCGGAATCACATTTCATCGGTAATTAAATATTAAATATGTAATTTTGCAATTTTCGTCCGTTATAGCAAAGCTCAGGTCAACTGGTCGATTTGAAGTAAAACAATTGACGACATCCATTGACGACACCCGTCAATTGTTTCGAACTCGGGCTAGCCAATCGGAGAGCAGTTGTCACAGTAATGATATGGCAGAATAGTTTTCAATCAAATTAAATGACCTTTCGTATCTATTTCTGGTTAGATACTCGATGTATTAGGTATATTATAAAAAAGCAATTGAGTTACTGGTGTAATTATACAAATCAATTGACTTTTGTTTTTATCCAGGTAGTATAATTAATTGTTTGATGGTTGCACCCGTTTTTAACCAATAGACTTCAAGTAATGACTAGCGACTATGTCTCCTTATAGTATCGACGGCATACGCAATGTTGTCATATCCGAAAACATGGTTCCATGTCCTTTCCTAGTCTTGTGATTCCATAGAAAGTGTCTATAATATAGGTGCTTTTATTTTTAACCGACTTCAAAAAAGGAGGAGGTTCTCAATTCGACTGTATGTTTTTTTTTTTTGTAAGTATGTTACGCGATAACTCCGGTATTTGTGAATCGATTTTCATGATTCTTGTTTTGTTGGAAAGGGGGTATTTCCATAGTGGTCCCATTTCATTTTGAAGAAAATCATCCACCTCAAAGGGTGACTGTTCACGCATGAAGATTCATTTTTATAAATAGCGACTAACTTTAAATTAGGAGCAATTACTTTTAGCAATTATTTAGTTGATTTTGCCATTTCTCCAATTCAAGGCGTTTTTCTCTCGAAATACTTTGAGTAGTGTCGTAGTGAGAACCTATTTTTATTATTCTCCAGTATCAAGTCCTGTATAGTGGCGAACTAGGGGATATTTCAATGAAACTTAGCAAATAGACGTAATTCCACGTACTTTTGAGGTCGGTTTTTTTAGTTCTCTGTACTGAGATTATACATCGTTGCCTTGGTAGTTTAAATAAGAATAGCCCCCTTTACCTGTATGACCTGTATATCAATGACCTGATTCTGGGGCTAAGCAGTAAACTTGTGTTGGGTGTTCGATTGATACTGTATATATTAATAATATCAGTTATGTGGACGACATGGTGCTGCTGTGCCCTTCGGTTGGGGCTCTCAGAAGACTGCTTGGTATCTATCAGAAGTACGCCGGTAAACATGGGCTATTATACAATAGCAAAAAGAGTGTGTACATGGTTTTTAAGGGGGCCGGTAAAATACCTGAATTAGTACCAGAATTCAGATTCGATGTAGCCAATTTGAATCGACTGTACCAATTTACATATATTGGGCATTACGTTACCGATACCGGTTAGCTCGATGTAGTAAGCAAGTAAAAATTACACTTTCTAAAGCCTACTGCCAATCATTCTACACAAGCAACCTGTGGTTCAG
The DNA here is from genome assembly GCF_003589595.1 of Hyposmocoma kahamanoa. Taxonomy (NCBI): domain Eukaryota; kingdom Metazoa; phylum Arthropoda; class Insecta; order Lepidoptera; family Cosmopterigidae; genus Hyposmocoma; species Hyposmocoma kahamanoa. Next base: position 1,892,637 of record NW_020653561.1, on the reverse strand, counting down.
TTATACTAAAAAGTCGCTTATGCCCTACGAGTCACATACAATAATTGATGGGGTTGCCTGGCTTTTGCAGTTCGTCTACCATGTATGCAGAAGCGCGGATGATGATTTCAATTATATTATCCGCAAAAAAACAGCCTCATTGCTCAGCAAACTGAGGGGCAGCACCAACACCATTTTACAGGTTATACCTGATATATATAACCTACCCATTATGAAATCTTTCATTCGGGTCCTGATTGAGTAGTCCTACTAATTGTACTGCACTGAGACGTGGTCACTCACTATGGGCCTCATGAGAGGCTTAAGGTCACTCAAAGGGCAATGGAAAGGGCTATGCTCGGAGTTTCGTTGCAAAGTCGAATCAGTAATGAGGATGGCAAGGAAACCGACATAGCCCTAAGAATTGCAAAACTGAAGTGGCAACGGGCAGGGCACATTGCTCACAGAACAGACAGCCGATGGGGCCAAAGAATTCTCGAGTGGCGACCGCGTACCGATAGACGCGGCGTAGGCAGACCACCCACAAGGTGGACTGATGATCTGGTGAAGGCTGCAGGAATCCGCTGGATGCAAGCGGCGCAGGACAGATCGTTGTGGCATTATTTGAGCCTATCTGCAGCAGTGGACGTCTTTTTCTGAAATGATGATGATTGATGATGATCACCACTAACCTAGTCTTTAAGTTATATTTGCAAGTTACTAACACTATTGGACCTTAAAAAAAATTGTGTTGCCTGAATCAATAATTATATTATCATTTATACAGTCAGTCTACTGCGCGTGCTCAGGAGCGTAAGCATGCGCATTGTCTGTTTGAAATTTTTTTAAGCAAACGTTCTTTCCCGTGCGATTGCTCGTGTTCGTTTTTGTTACAACAAAAAGAGCGTCCGTGTAAAGGCTAATAGCGGAAAGACCGCCTGAAACTCGCGAGTGTTTGAGTGCGTGTCTGGTGAGCGCAATCATGCGGTCTTTCCCTTTTCCTTCCAACGTCTTTACATTAGAGTGTCTATGTAAAGCCCGCTATTGTTAAATTTTAATCCTAGAATTAGGACAGATCGAGTTTAAACAAAAGAATAAAGCTGTCAACCGACGACGAAGGTCCTTTATGTCTTGTTTAATAACTTTTGCGGAGAGTGACAAAATCCTTTTGAACCCTAAAGTGAAAGTAATATCACGCTTGAAAAATGACGCTTCAAACTGCCTTTGTGTGACCTAAAAAGTATAAGTAAGTCATGTAACTAATTTACAAAAAAAAAAAAATTATTTGACATGCTAATACAAATCGAGTTCTTAGGTTTTCGCGATTGTTACACGTAGGAAATGAAACTATTTTTCCGGATTTAAATCGCGTGTATTTCTTTTTTCAAACAAACCGACGTTTCGAGCCCTTTACAGGTCCCATGGTCCCACGGTAGGTTGAGTCAACCGTGACCATGGGACCTGTAAAGGGCCCGAAACATCGGTTTGTTTGAAAAAATATATACGCGATTTAAATCCGGAAAAATAGTTTCATATCCTATGCTAATACAATTCAAAATAAAAGATAATACATCATCTCCTTTTCCATGTAAAAGATACAGTTTATTTTGCATTGCTTGTTTTAATGCACGCTTTAACTGCCTCAGTGGCCGAACGGTTACCATGCCGGACTGTTACGCAGAGGTCCTTGGTTCGATTCCCGGTTCGGGAGAAATATTTGTATGGCCTACAATTATTTCTGTGTGGTTGTCTATGTGTGTGTCCATGGCACCCGCGTTACAGGGTTTCCCTAGTACGAGGCTATGTTTAGTGCGTGCGTTATTATTATAAAAACAAAAATGCCGTGCAGCGTTGCTTCTTCTGGCTGCGATGGCTGCTTGATGTTTGAAAGTTTGCGAGCATGTTTGTCAAACCAAACTCCAGAGTAACAAATTTTCGTGTGAATGTTTTTCACTTAATTTCAAATATTCTCTACATTAACGCATATTTCCTTTTTTTTAAATGCATAGTGCTAGAGTTAATGCCAGAAACGCTTTACCTTATTCATACTCATTGTACAAAATACAAAGAGATATGACTTATTGTATTAACTGCAATACGGGATGTACGACTGTAGAAAGACATTGTTTAAAGGGAACGTGAAGTTTGAAGTATAAATTTGACATATTTATTTGATCGTTCACAGGGCGCTTTACAATAATCTTGATCCATGATCTGATGCCGCAACCAGGACTCAACTACTTACAGTAGAATTATCTTGTTTTGGCTCATAAAATTGGTCTTGAAAAGTTATTAGCTTACAGATGGTAACATTATTGAATTTTTAACCGACTTCAAAAGAAGGATGTTCTCAATTTGACTGTATTTTTTGTGTGCGTTACGCAATTACACCGACATATCGGACCCCTCAGTTAAGAATGGCATAAGAGTCGATAGATATCGACTAGTACTGTAGATAGAGTTACAAGAATTGGAGAGGATGTGGTTTATATTTTTCTGTAGGAGCAATAAACATTTTTGACGTAACTCCACTTATGCCATTATTCCATGAAGGGTTCGACTTGTGAACCGACTTCTATGATTCTTTTTTGTTGCAAAGGTCGACCTCGGTAATAACCTCGGTAGTAGTCTCGTTTAAATTTGCGGAAAATGTTCCACGTCTAAGGGTGGTAAATCAGGGGATGAATCTGGTTTATTGGATTTCACGGACTTTCCGTTGTACGGTATTCCGAGCAGTACACGGAAAAACTTAGACAAGTTTATGTTATACTGAAATGTTTTGTTTTTAGTGCTTTTTAAATGTAATATATAAACTAAAAAAAGTTAATAGAAATTGGCAAATAGATGAAACTGGGAGACAGGCATGATGATAATTAAAGTATACATGTAAATATATGTAAATCCACAAACTTTTGAAGTTTTTTTTTATTATAAAAAATATATAATTGGAATACACTGTTTAGTAGAAAGGTTTTCTATTTTAATTTAAGTCTTATTAACTTCACAAATAGGTAATGTAAAACTAGAATCAAGTTTTGAATTGTTTTTGTAATATTGCAAATTTTGTCAAGTTCGATAAAAGTCTCACCCGGTTAGCCGTTATTACGATCGTTTCATACTTTTTTTATCAGTTTTTTACGGCACCTGGAACTTCGCCTATTTGAGACAACCGTCAAAAAAATTTAAAAGTTTAATAAAAAAGAAATAAACCAAAAATCACAAGACACTCCGTGGAAATTTGTTTTCCCGAGTTAAAGGTGAAATTTTAGAGATAAAAGATTTTCTTTGAAAGAAAATACTGTTGGGAACATGTCGGGAACAATAATATGAACTCACAACAAATGATATATTTGGAATTGCATTCGGCACCGTCTGCGTCTGAATAATAATGTTAGCTAATGGCCGTTGTATATATAAATCTAGAGTAAACAATTTTTTTTTTTCAATATGGCGCTAAAAGAACATACCTTTACCTACTCATCTCTATTTCAATGCACTTTATCTAGAAATGTCTGAAAATATAGAACCTTCACAAGTAGCTGCATTTTAGCCGTACTGTGTTCCGGTTTTCACGGGTAAGGGTGCTGGTGAAATTACAGGCACATGGGACTTGTCGACTTACGTCTGAGAATGACGGGTGCAGTGGTAGTGCCCTCGGATCTTTGCGATTTAAAACTCTGAGTGGCACTGCAACTGTTATGGACAGGCATGTAGCTGCCTCGGTGGCCGAACGGTTACCGCACTGTACTGCCACGCAAAGTTCCCGGGTTCGATTCCCGGGCCCGGAGACATATTTGTAAGGCCGACATTTATTTATCTCCTGAGTTTGGGCGTAATTTGTGGTTGTCTATGTGTGTCTCCATGGCACCTGCGACACAGAGTTTACTTAGTGCGGGGCTATCAGTGTAAAAAAATTGTAATAATAATAATGTGTTGAAAAATCACACTTATTACCTGATATCAAACTAGTGATTTTGCCTATACTATGATCCCTTATTCGTTAATTTACAATGACTTAAAAAATTGTATACATTTCAATGAATATAAAAATTACATAAATATCTACGAACACGATATGGTTATACATAAAAAACACCAGGAGTGTATATTTTTCACTGTTTATGGTACGCTTATTTTTCTCTGATATAAATGTATACCTCTAAAAAAAACGTTGCCATGATTATATATTTTTTGAACACAACACAAGGTACTTGTTTTTGATATACTTAATATTTACATATATTCGAAAATGTGTGAACGTTTAAATTACATTGCACGCGACTGTACTACCTAGAACACCCAGACCTAACCAATTCAAAAAAGTTCATATCCCAAATAATCGGGACCTTCTCAACCAGAGTCCATAGTGCAATTCCTGAGATCTGCCCCATCAGTCATCAATCATCCAGTGGTTGTCAAACCTCGGTTCTGTGACCAATTTTATCCGCCTGTTCTTTTATACTCATACTAATTTTAACCGCAAGAATTGCGGGACGCGAAGGGTGACCCCCTCCCTCCACACACACACCACACCAATTAAAATTTAAGCTCGCGTTCAAATACCTCGCCTTAAACAAAAATACATTCACAATCAATCACTATATTAGCTTATTTTTTATTGACCGAAATACAGGAAAAGCACTTCTTTACTAATTACAAGCTTCGCTCACAAAAACCCTTCCGGCTTTATCCGCGGCGAAGGAGTTCAGTATATTTAAGTAAAGATAATATATAATAGAGTAAAAATCTTAAAAACTAACATAATTACTTCTAGGCAAGTACAAAAACATGCTCACTTACACGTGCATATAGGAAATAACAATCAAGCAATTTTCAAAACAAAGTTTATATCTTCAGTTTTCAAAAAATGTTTCCTAATGTTTGACTTACAGTGTTTGTTGTTTTGATAATTACATATAAATTCCTCACTCATTTTGTTCATTAATGCAGGTAACAAATATTTCCAATTTCTTTTTCCAAATAGTTATTGAATTTAGGTAGTATGGATTTCTTTTGATGAATTGTTTTTCTTAATGTAGTGTGACGAGAGTACGGGATAATCTTTGTCGATAAAACAAAGCTGATTGTCGATAAAACAAATGAACATGAACCCCCGTTTGATTATCAAACCAAACTCAAATAACCTTTATTTCATAATTATGTGTCATTTAATTAGTTTGAAAACTATTCTGCCAAATCATTACGTTGACAACTGCGCTCCGATTGGCCAGCTCGAATTCAAAACAATTGACGGGTGTCGTCAATCGTTTCACTTTAAATCGACCAGTTTACATAAGCTTTGCTATAATGAACGAAAATTAAAAAATTACATATTTTAATTACCGATGAATTGTGATTCCGTTTGTTATGTAATTAGATGTTTTACTGTTCCCATATCACCGATTGGAGCAGACCCCCAATGTTAGAGATTTTATCTTTATTACAATAAATACAGAATATTTTTGGAATATACGCAGACGTACTCACAGGTCAGTTGTTGGCGCTGTACTATTTCAGCTTTCTAATTTGTGATTTCATCGCATAGGAGAGTTGATACCTTAAAGTGAGACAAGGTCCGTTTGCCTGATGACTTGCCAGAGATAGGTGGCCTTAATTTCGTCTCTATATCTGGTTATATACTCGATGTTCATAGGTAATCAAATTACGCTTGAAACCATCATATTAATTAAACTCTACTTCTCATTCGTAAGGCATATTCACCTGAGAAGAATGAAAAAGAAATTATAATAGTCGGTTTTTGTATATAAACATGCTGCGTATCTGCTACTAGGTCCAGCTACAAACATAATGGGGCTGTAAACCCGTGAAAAAAGTAAAGGTAGTACCAAATTAAAAGCCTAATTGAGCTTTTCCGCACAAGACCTAGTTTTTGTACTAACAAAAGAAAAACACAATGTCCTAATGAGAACTTTCCAGCGCAATAAAGAAAATCCTAGGCCGAACTACCCACTGGTTAGAGCACCACCATTGTTCTGCACCCTTTGAACCGAGCGAGACATAGATGAAAATATATTGCGGGAGTCACTATTACCTATTTTCTTGATGTATCGTTTTATATTTGGGCTGACATCTTTCATAATGATCAACGCCCCTAAATAAATAAAGAGCTAAAAAAAGGATAAGCGAAAGAGGAAGTTATAAACTAAATTCCGAAAAGTTATTTAAAAAACTGCAATGGTGGCAAGCACGAAAGGAGCCTCCTTGCACGACGCTACGTACCAGAGATGCGCCGAGTACAAGTTTTACCGAGTAACCGAGTACCGAATATTACTCGGTTTAACATTTGCCGAGCCGAGTACTCGGCCGAGTTACTCGGTTCATTACAACCGGAACACGATGATCCTAAAAGTCCCATTGCTCTAGAATTAGACCGATATGTCAATGAAAATTTATTGTCGCGGGAGCAGAGTCCTTTTCAATGGTGGGCAGGGCATAAAACAAGATATCCAAAACTGGCACAGTTAGCACGAGTGTTATTTTATCCAAGTACTCGTCTCATGAATCGAGTTATTCGGCCGAGTACGAGTAGTAAAAAAACGGCCGAGTATACCGAGTAGCAAACGAGTACTTGGCGCATCTCTACTACGTACCATTCGTCTCACCACGATGACTAATATGATAGTAGATAGTAGTAGAAGAAGAAGTAGTGGATACCATAAAAGCAAAAAGAATAATGGTAACATTACCGTTGTCAGTAGATATAATAAAAACACAGAAAAGCTATGTAGTCTAATTGTTTGACCTACCACCTCGCAAGCAAAGGCCGTGGATTCGAATCCGGGTTCGCATCAGTTTCTTAGAATTTTAGTAGTATTAGAGCTCCTTGTAAAAGAGTTCGTCCAAGGAAGTGCTGGAACTATCTTATCTTTTTCTGCCGCGAAGCAGTAACATCAGCATTATCGTGTTCCGGTTTTGAAGTATAAGGGTGCTGGTGAAATTACAAGCACATGGGACTTGTCAACTTACGCCTCAGGGTGACAGGTGCAGTGGCAGTGTACGTCAGATTTTTGCGATTTAAAGCTCTGAGTGGCACTGCAACTGTTACGGACAAGCTTGTAGCTTACCTTCAGGTGCACGACTTGTTCGTCCCGTTATTTGATAGTATAAAAAATGGCTTTTCGATGAGGGAAAGCGTCGTGATGAAAGCTGCACGTTGAAGAAGGTTCACAACCCTCGGAAAACGTGTGCAGGCGCCAACCCGCATTGGGCCAGTATGCCCTCCGACCCGGGCTTAACTCTCGCCTGAGAGGAGACTCGAGTGACAAGGTCTGGCACGCAAGCCTATTAAGTAAGCTTCGCTCTTATGGGCTTCCCACTGACCTTTGCAATGGATCTCGGATTTCTTTAGCGAACGTTCTATTCGAGTGGTCTTAGAAGGCTACTCTTCCGAGCATGTGGTGATTGAGGCCGGAGTTCCTCAGGGTTCCGTACTGTCTGCAACTCTCTTTCTGCTGCATATCAATGATATGTTAATTCCAGGCACCTTTGCGTACGCTGATGACAGCACAGTTATAGATAGGTACTTGACCAATGCGAGGGTCAGTGGAGAGGAAATACAGTCTTGTCGAGAGTACATGGTTAGCCGTTTGGATTTGACGCTCAAAGCAGTCTCCGATTGGGGCGATGACAATCTGGTCAAATTTAACGCTACCAAAACGCAGGCGTGTCTATTCTCCACAAAACGGAGTCCCTTTGGGCTGACTCCGACTTTTCGTGATATATCCATACCGATAGCCGATTGTCTCCAGCTACTTGGAATGGACCTGTCGTCCAATTTGAACTTCGGCAGATACATTGAATCCATGACCAAAAATGCAGCAAAGAAGCTTGGCATCCTTTCCAGGGTGAGGCGTTACTTTACACCAGGACAGTTGCTTCAGTTGTACCAAGCGCAAGTCCGGTCGTGTTTGGAGTACTGCTGGCACCTTTGGCATGGCTCTGCTACATATCAACTGGCCACTTTGGATTCAATTGACAACAGTGCCAAGAGGCTTATAGGTGACTCGAAATTAGTGGAGGCGAAGCTGCAGAGCCTTGAACACCGCCGTAAAGTTGCCTGCTTATCGGTATTTTATAGGATATATCACGGAGAGTGTGCGATTGAATTACACGATTTAATTCCGCCTTCCCCTTTCCATCGCCGGGGAACTAGGCGTAGGCTTGGGTTCCACCCCTATGTTGTGGATATTCCAAAGATTCGCACGACGCGTTATGCTTCCACATTTATATGGCGAACGGCTATGGAGTGGAATTCCCTGCCTGCATACTTGTTCCCTGAACGTTATAACTTGGGCCTTTTCAAGGCGAGAGTGAATAGGCATTATTTAGGTGTACATGCTCCATCTTCGACCTCATCGTCACTTTCCATCAGGTGAGATGGAGGTGAAATGCGCACTTATATTTTAAAAAAAAACAAAAGCCTAGCAGTGGGGCCTCGAAATAGGTTGATGATGATGACGATATTAAAAACCAACTCTCAAACAATACTTTGATTTAAACCTCACGACTTTCACACATTATTTCATTTTTAATTCGGGACTTAATCACGTGTAAAATATATTTTAATTACGTCGACGTTTCGGACGTATTGCAACATCCATGGTCTCGAAGGGACTGAAGAGGCGTCAACATCTTCTAGCCGTGCGAGTTTTTCTAACTAGCCGTACTTGATCTTCATTAGTAGCAGTAGAGCTCCTTGTGAAAGAGCTCGTCCAGGGAAGTACTGCCACCTTACCTATTTCTGCCGCCAAGCAGTAATGGTCACATTACTGTGTTCCGGTTGTGAAGGGTAAGGGTGCTGGTGAAATTACAGGCACATGAGACTTGTCAACTTATGTCTCAGGGTGACGGGCGCAGTGGCAGTGCCCCCAAGATCTTTGTAATTTAAAGCTCTTGGTGGCACTGCAACTGTTATGGGCAGGCGTGTAGCTTACCATCAGGCACACGACTTGTTCGTCCCGTTACTTAATGTCATAAAAAAAAATAAAAAAAAAATAAAAAAAAATTATTTGTGCACTAGGTTTCTCACTAGACCGTCACACAACACTCTTCAGTCCCTACGAGACCATGGACGTTGCAATGCATCCGAAACGTCGAGGTAATTAAATTACGTTTCATACGTGATTAAGCGCCGAATTAAAAATCACGTTACTCTCAAACAATGTTAAAAGTATTAAGATATTTAAAAAAATAAATACTTTGGATCTAGATAAGATTAGGTTTACTCTCGTAAGCCCATTTCATACTATGTTGTCCTTTACTAATGAGCGTCGGTGGTAGTCGAGACACACATGTATTTTGCGTTTCTAGAACACTTGTACGGAGGCTTTGGTACACCGCTCAAAGACTATTGTTTCTTTAGCATAAAACATGGAAAAAAACAATTCCAATGAAGCACTAATAAAAGGAGAACATTCTCGTTTATTGATGTCAATATAAATTTATTTTTCTACTCCTGTCAAGAGGATGGACAAAAAAATAAAGTAATAAAAGGAACGTCGTATTTTTGCTCATTTAAAGTTTCCATAAACAGAATAACGTCACCAAAATTAATGTTATTTTATTAAATAACATCTCAAAATGTTATATGACAGGTACAGAGACATAATCGTTTAGCAAAAAATAAGTATTTAAAAACAATATAAATTATCAAATATTACGAGACTCAAACTCTCCAACTCCTGATTGATTAAAATATAAGCGGTCGTTGGTCAATCACGGACATTTCTATTCTATCTCTTTGGTTTTTTTTGTTTTGTAGCATTTGATTGGCATTTGTTTGAGTTTGTAGTCGTGGATTGTTAACAAAATAATCTTTATCTACACACAAATCATACGTGGGGCTCACCATAAGTTTCCGGAATGAATAAGAAAAAAATACTATAAATGGTCAGATATGAATTTATTGTTTCTCAAAACATTCTCTGTTAGCGTTAATGTACTTTTTCATACAAATGCACCAATTTTGAAAACTTTTATGCCACTCGTCCGTGACAATCTCTGTAACATAGTTTTCATACTCTTCGACAGCCTCTTCAAGTGATGAAAATCGTTGACCGCGTAACTGATTCTTAATTTTTGGAAATAAATAAAAGTCACAAGGTGCCAGGTCGGGACTGTACGCGGGATGGCCCATAAGGTCAACGTTGTTCACCTTCAAAAATTCATTGGTCTGTCTGGCCGTGTGAGAACTGGCATTATCGTGGTGCTAGATGATACGACGTTTACGGTTCTTTTTACGGAGTTTGTCAATAACTTCCGGCAAACAAATGGTCGTGTATTAATCACTATTTACGGTACAACGATTCTCCACAACAACAGTAGCCACGTGTCCAGTTTTATTAAAAAAGAAGCAATCATCCGCATAGAGCCACTTTGGTTGGTTTCGGCTCATCTCGAAAGACCCTTACGTTCGATTGCTGCTTTGTTTTGGGATCGTAACTATAAATCCATGTTTCGTCACCTGTTACTAAGTCCCACACCAAATTTGACGTCCCTTCGTTGAATCTGGTAAGCATGGCATTGCACCAAGTCACGCGATCCGTTTTTTGAGCCTCAATCAAATTGTGTAGGATCCACTGAGAGCACAGCTTTTTCACACTCAAATGTTTGTATGGTGTTGATTGTATTTAACTCATGCCTATACCTAAAGAAGCCCGAATCTCATGATATGTCACATGCCTGTCTGTTTTGATCATACGGCGCACAGCATCGATGTTTTTGTTATTGACAGCAGTGGATGGGCGACCATCACGAAATTCGTCACTAAGATTCACACGACCGCGTTTGAATTCTGCAAACCAGCTATAAATAGTCGTCTTGTATGGTGCTTCATCGCCAAAAGCAGTTTGAAGCCGAGGGAAGCTCCGCTGAGCTGCTGGATTACACTTAAAGTCATAGAAAATCATACTACGAAAATTTTCACGAGTTAAATCCATGATGATGTAGACAACCAATTTCTAAAATGACGCCACAATATAAAAACAAGTGACAGTCAGATGAAACAAACTATATTCTAGAGCCAAAGAGTTCCATTTTCAAATGTTCAAATTACTTTTTAAATATTGTTTATGTAAGTGGCCAGTTCCGGAAACTTATAGTGCGCCCTATGTAAACCCTCTAGGATATGTTCCAAAACCGCAAATTACGACCAGCGTTAAGATAAACTGTTTTGTTAGATTAAATTTCTTACCTGTCAAAATGTTATTATTGCTTCATAATAGCATCAAATTAGATTTTATTATTACACTCATATATCAAACATCTCTGAAAAACAAAGCAATTTGATTCGATCTCAATTGTAATATCAGTCGAGATGAAGTTTTATTCGAAATGATCAATGTCAATAGCAAACAATTTTGTCAAATCTCACACGTTACTTGATATCGAACGATATGGTAGTGGGGGCTGATTCTAGTTTGCCTATGAATTAAAAAAAACTACGGTTGCGTGATATGCGTGAGAAATAAGTTTTTTCTCTGCTCTGATCAATGCCGCAATTCCGGTCGTAACGTGGGGTTCCTGAACACATCATAGAGAGCTTATAATATGTGTATATATAAAGCAGTGTACGTAACTGTACATATTAGGCATAATTTTTTAAATTTAAATTAAAAAAATATTTTTTACAGTACTAATTTTTATGTTTTAATTAATACAAATTTCCATTATTAATTAATAATAAACGTAACTTAATAATAATTCATATTGTTAAAATAAAATAATTTGTAAAACATAATGTAGCGTAAATTAGAATGTTTCTTTGTAAAATTAAAAATAAGGTATTTGATTAATAACTTTTGTAACTCTAGTGAAAAAATAGGGTGGTTTGCATCAATATTAGGCATAACTGGTTGAAGACTGTACCACCTCAGTCAACCGTGACCATGGGACCTGTATCGCGGGTGCCATGGACATACACACATAGACAACCACAACTTACACCCATACCCACGAGAAAAATAAATGTAGGCATGGCAGTCCAGGATGTTACCCGTTCGGCCACCGAGGAAGTGAATTGAGAATCTCTTCCTTTTTTGAAGTCGGATAAAAAGTATGAGGTGTGACGCAGTTTACAGTACACTATCTTGCAATGCAAGTTTTTTTTTATGTCCTCGCCCTGACATTACCTGGGTAGTGAATAATTTATATCTCTCGTAAGAGGAAAGTCTGGTAATCAATCTAATGCTAAAATGTAAGATCTCAGGAAATAAACAGGCACGAAAATATTGCTCGTAAATTCATTCCTGTGTCGTAATTTTTCGTGTTCCCACACACGAATTTGGGATTTAAATTTACTGGATGTGACATTTAAATGATATGAATTTTACTGCTGGTGAAATTACACATTTGGCTTGTCAACTTATGTCTCAGTGTGACGGGCGCTGTAGCAGTGCCCCTCAGATCTTTGCAATTTAAAGGTCTGAATCGCATTGCAACTGTTATTAACAGGTGTGTCGCTTACCACCAGGCGCACGACTTGGTCGTTCCATCACTTAATATCATAAAAAAAACTATTAATAGTCTTTTTAGCAGTTTAGAATGAAATTCCAAATTTAAATGTACTTGGTCTTGGCGCCTTTTTCTTTGTTATTGTCATTGTTTTTTCTATGTTCGTTCGTACCTCTACTTTCTTGTATTTAATCATCTGTAAATACATCGTTTGGTCTTGCTTATTTTTCATTATCACCCAAACCGCCCGTCGCAACTGGTCTACAAGTGCAAGGAATTTCCTATTTTCAAACTTAGTAATCGGTGGCTATTGTCTGACTTATCTTACCTAGTGAATCTTTAGATCTGTGAAACAAACATGATAAAGAACTACACGCAATACTTTCTTTCTTCCGCGCAATGTGACGCACCCTGTACTCGTTTTGAATCCCTATGTACATAAAGAGTAACCCATCTGTTCTTGTTCAATTATTATTTGACTACCTCAAGAGCTCAAAAATTGAGCAATCTAGCAAGTTATAGATTACATTTCCTATAGTGCCATAAGAAAACTGAAGAGCAGTCGAGCTTCTTGTGAAAGAGTTCGTCCAGGGAAGTACTGCCACCTTACCTATTTCTGCCGCCAAACAGTAATGTGAAGAATAATGTTGCTTGTGAAATTACAGGCATATGAGACTTGTCCATTTATGCCTCAAGGTGATGGGTGCTGTGGCAATGTCCTTCAAATCTTTGCGATTTAAAGAGCTGAGTTGCACTGCAACTGCTATGGACAGGCGTGCCGCTTAACAGTATCAATTGGTATTAAAAAAACTTTTCGAAAATACTCATTCTAGAGTGTGCGACTTAACATACCTACACGCTGTATCGTGTGCTCTTGCGTGGCTCAGTATCACAAGAATCGTTGACGAGAGTGGACGGCGTGTTACGTCATGCATGACAGTGCCGAGCCAGTGTTCGCAGCAAAGGAAGCAAACATAACATTTATAACATAAATTTTTATCTCATGTTTGTTGTACTGGAAGTTTATCATATATGATAAAATTCCATCCATAAAATACCAAGCCTGCAAAACCTAAAACGCGAATAAAATATACAACGACATAGTCCAGAGAACAGTCCAACATTTTCCAAACATATTCAAGATACCAAGAAAACTACTTACGTGCTCTATTACTTTGCCACGAACGATAAAGTTAGCTGTCTAGACTTCTACAGGAACTCAGTGATCTTTTTCAAGTACTTTCGAAATGCTATTCAGTCGTTGGCAATGCAAATTCGATCGATATCCATGGAAATGTGACTTAGGCTCTGTTGTGAAATTTTACAACGATCAATTGTTTTCAACAACGTTGGTCTTTAAAAAAAAGCCTGGTCCAGTATCCTCGAGAAAGAATAGTCGCGAGTCTTTCCAAAATAGGAGAATTTGCTAGTGCTATTTTCGGGTTTGGCGAGACCGGTAAAGGGATAAGCTAAAAACAGCGAGGCTGCCGATTTTTTAGATAACATCCCACTAACGCTGCTAACCACAGAAATAATGCAACAATAAAGGATCATTGTAAAAGTTCAAAGTTTGCTTTTAAAATGAAACAATATTGTAGTTTAGTGTTCTGTAGTAAAAGGACAGGATCAAACCGATGACCGTTCTGTTCCCGTTTTTTATATATATAAATAATAGACACACGCTTGGCCACAATCTCACCTAGCAACAATGTGACCGACGATTATACGCGTAGCAGTACAACAACCAAATACAAGTACGCATACCTCTTCCATCACGCCGCTGTCTGTGTTGTCGTTTTTCACCGACTTGAAGAAAAAGTAGGAGGTTATACATTCGGCTGTATGTATGTTTTATGTAAGTTCACCGATTTCCCCGTCAATTGTACACCGATTTAGAAAATTCTTTTTTTGTTTAAAAGGGTATGCTCTCGAAGTTGTCCCATTGTCACTAAGTCAGAATCTGATGAGAAATATTATTATTGGTATGTGTAATAATAATATTATTATTGGTATGTGTAATAATAATATTATTATTGGTATTAGTAGGTAGCTAATCGACTTGAAATTTTATTTTACCACTAAAAATATTTTTGATACTTATATTAATAATAATCACCTAAGTAAGTTTGGAGTCGATGCCAGTCTCAGTCGGTGCAGTACCTCTCTCCTGAAAAATTGTTGTTTTGCAGTGTGTGTGTGGTCTTATTACACCAAAGATACGATACTTGAAACAAAGAAAAATTGTTTATTCCGTTAAAAAATTATAAATATCTATATAAATATGATGCTAACAATTCTTTTAAATTTCAACCACACCAGTGTAACAAATGCTTCGATAAATGCAAATATTGTCAAGCCAATTCCAGTAGGAAAACGAGGAGCGAGTAGCGCATGACCAGTCGTGGCGATTTTGGAAGAACTTACAGCAGTGAACGTGTTTCGACTGAAATGATGATTGTCAAGCTAAATTAAAGTGCAGAAACAGTGATACTATCATCCGAATTAATTATAGACACATTAGTTTTCTTCATAGAGCTAGCTAAAGTTTGGATGTGCTGAGCAGTCATGGATATAAATGTTATTATATTCAATAGTAATGTTTAGGTACTTAATTTTATTGAATAATTCATGACCGTTGACGCTGGCTGGTTTGTTTTCTTTATACAAGTGCTTGTTAATAATACATACTGTTTATTGTTCGTTTTTGTTTAGTACTCGTATTTGGTTTTTTCTGAATCTATCTGGTGCGGAATTTTGTTTTTTTTTAAATTCTACAAATAAGTGCGCATTTGACCTTCATCTCACCTGATGGAGAGTGACGATGAATATGCCTATTTACTTTCGCCATAAAAAGGCCAATGGAAATCCCATTCCGATACCGCACGCCACATAAATGTGGAAGCGTAACGCTTTTTTGCTTATCTTGGATATATCAGCAACAGAGTAGAAACCCTAGCCTAGGTCTAGTCCCCCTGTGATAGAAATGTCTGAACAATTTCATGCAATTCTGTCGCACACTCACCGTGATCACGTTAGCCTTTAAATGTGCATGGTTACACGGTTACACACATTACACACTACGTTCCAAAACAATGATGAAACCTCTCACATCGCCCAATAAACCCCACTTTATAGCCGTGATAGGGAAATTTAGCAGGCCATTACAGCTACCAATTATGAACATTGTATAATGCAAAGTTTGTAAAGGGTGCAATGATTACATTGCCCATATAATTTACGAAACAATTCCTAAATATTTTATATTACTGTTTAACTAATTACCTTGGGAAATACAAACACCTGACTAACAATGAAATGTTAAAAAATGCTTTGTATATTGATTGTTATTATAATGAAGCTATACTACTATATGAGTGACCTTAGATAGTAAACTTCAGTGGTTTCCACATATATCGTCTCTGGCCAGCAGATTAAGCTCCGCTGCATACGCAGTCCGCAGAATACGTGAGCTTACCGATGTTACTACTGCTAGACTAGTTTACTTTAGTTACTTCCATAGTATAATGTCCTACGGGATTCTCATGTGGGGTAAAGCGGCAGATATTCAAACCATATTTGTATTGCAAAAACGAGCGATTCGTTCTGTGTACCGTCTAGGCTCTCGGGTATCTCTCAGAGAAAAGTTTAAGGAGACTGGTATCATGACTGTGGCATCACAGTACATTTACTCAAATATTTTATATGCCCGTAAAAATATACATAATTTCAATAAGAAAGAAGATATCCATAATATTAACCTTAGAGCTAAGTCCAAACTCATGGTACCACGATTTCGTTTAACCAAGGTAAACAACTCTTTTATGGGGAACTGTATACGTTTTTACAATAAGATTCCGGAGCATATATTAAGTTTATCATTTCCTAAGTTTAAAAACTACATTAAAAATATTTTGATCGAAAAGTCATATTACAAAATTGAAGACTACGTGTTAGATAAAGATGTATGGAAAGACGACATGGCTCCAGAATCCACACAAATTTGATTCAAAGTGTATGCCATAGCATTTAAGTTTATTTGAAAAGAGCAATCCCTAGAGTTTCTTGCTCGTTCTTCTCAGGGAGGTCAGCGTAGTGAACGAGCAGTAGCTTAAATGTGACGTTTTCTAGTGTAAATTTATTTTACCTATGGAATAAATAATCTTTGACTTTGACTTTGACTATAGTAATTGTTACAGTGGTATACTGTACTCCATATCTTTGCCATGGACCACAACCCAAGAGGACTGATAAAGGGCTAAATGACAAATGGTCAAATAGAAAAAGATAGAACACAAAATTCACTTTTAAAAACAGTTAAAATTAGTTAACGTTTTCGACTAATCGGAACTTGCCCTGACGATGCCTAACTGCAATCTCATTAAATAATTTCAATATTCTAAAACTGGATTATGGTTTTTTATGATATCTCAAAAAATAGTTTGTCATTAAGCTCCATTTCAGTTAGTGGACGATAGTATTACAGATCGTGACTCTGAAAAAGGTCAAAATTCCGTCTTGCACCTAGATAGCGCTGATCGATAGCCTGGAAGTAGCTTATATTGTCTTAATGGCCGTGTTTATCAAATTCATTCCTCTTTAATATAAAGCATAAGAAGTCACATTTCCTTGTCATATTGTACAAATTTTGGTCATGAGCTAAAACTATTATCTAAACTTTGACCAAATGCGTGTCACTGTCAATAGATGGCATTGAGTGTTACAAACTAATTTATGCACTCACGCTTCGGAATATAGCCGCTCACGCGATACATGCAGCCGTAGACGCATACCACACCTAGAGGTGCCGGTGATGATTTTATACCGATTTATCGGATATCGAAGTTAAAACAGGTAAAAGAACTAATACTAATTGCTATTTCGGTAACTACTCTAGCAAGCCATGAAGTTTTTAATGCCTGGGTCTGTCATTTAAAAAAATAAACAACTTCAAAAATACGTCACGAAAATCGTGTGTGTTATTGTTTAGGCTGGTGATTTCGGTGTTTATTGATTGAAAACATACCGTAAGTAGCGTTTTTCAAGTTTACCCTGAATATAAATGTTTATAAACTATACTTTAAGGAGTAATTTCATGGTAAACGTTAGAACCACTCAAACGGAATATTATCATATTTATCCAAGTACACCAAAAATTTCATTAGTGCTTGTTAAGTGCAGGATTTGCGGTGTGTTACTGAATTTTATTTGAGATGTTTTTGTTGATAGTACGGAGGGTATTTATTTAGCAATGTAGAATAATAATTTTTTTATATAAAAACTTGTATTTAAACTGAATGCTTTTCTAATTTGCGAAACCAAATAGCCGCCATTTTGCGGTGGGAGGAGCGCACCGCGTGAGCGGATAGATAAATGGCGCTAATCTTAAACAAAATAAAAGAATAGCCGGCACTATCCATAAAGAAATCTAGTTTTATTTTTTGATGTCATTAGAAATTAGAGTTGGTATGATAGTAACAACTTGTCCCGGGAACTGTTTGCCGCGGTCTCCCCTTCCGGCGGAGTGAGAAGCGTCATAAAGTCAGTCATTCACAAGGTGTCGCTAACGGCATTTAAAATCTCAACAAATCCCAATATAAAAATCTACAACAAACGCATAGAGAAATTCGTGAGATTTGCTGACTCGAACTGTGGTAATTGGCAGAGCATCGCCCTGGTTTGGCGTGGTCACAGGTTCGAGTAGTTCGTGATCTTTGTGCTGTGGAATTATTTCACTAAAATATATGAATATTACGATGATAAAAACTACTTGAGGTTCAATAAAATCAATATAAAAACAATCTTTTTAACCGACTTCAAAAAAGGAGGAGGTTCTCAATTTGACTGTATATTTTTTGCTTATGTGGGCTCGAGCGTTTAAAATTAATTACATGCCTGTCTCGTACATACTAAGAGGGTCATACCAAAAGAAATTAGATACTGTTTACTCATGTGTTTGATACTGGATATTATACACCGACGTAAAAATAGGTTATTTCCTAATAAATTTGAAAATGCAACACCTCTTAAATCGATTTTATTTTTTGGCGGAAATTTATCCCAAACAATGGAGCTCACTTGACGTGATTTTCATGTTGTGATTCAATGCGACTACAAAAAGGTTTAAAGCTGCAAGAATGTTTTGAACTTTTAGCCACAACTTTTGGGGACTCTGTTTGTTCACGAGCTACAGTTTTCAATTCGTTCGCTGAATTTAAAAGAGGACGGGAACGCTTTAAAGATGAGGCGACGCGACGTCAGGTCAGCCGCCGACCGCGGTTACTTCCAACAGAAAACTTTCAAGTTGTCGAAAAAAACATTTATGAAAACCGATAATTGATGAGATGGCTTACACTACAGTGTGTGTACTATAGTGTATAACCAACCACAGTTATGATAACATGAAAAAACAGTACATAGTACTAAAAATACCGACCTCAAAAGCCATTTATCCCATAGTTTGCCACCCTTAGAGGCGAAATATTTTCTTCAAATTTAAATGGGACCACATCTGAGGTGACCCTTTGAACAAAAAAGAAACATCAAAATCGGTTCACAAATGGAGTTATCACGTAACATACATACAAAAAAAAGAGAAAAACATACAGTGGAATTGAGAACCTCTTCCTTTTTTTCAAGTCAGTTAAAAAAAACGAAAGCTGGATTGGTTTATTTGAGCTACTTTCACAATTTAATGACATCCGCCATTTTGCTTCTTTGTCCCGGTAGAAACGTGCGGTTAGGGCAATTTACAATCTGGGCAACAAAGTGTCTTTTAAAAGATAAGTTTATAAAGATTAACGTTCTTACACTAACGTTCTTAAAAGCCGTGTTAGCCTAATGGTATGACCTACTGCCTCTCAAGCAGAAGGTTGTAGGTTCGAATCCGGGCTAGCACTTATGTGCGAATTTTAATTTGAAATTTATCATGAGCTTTTCGGTGACGGAAAACATCGTGTTGAAACCTGCACGTCGAAGAAGGGTCACAACCCTCGGAATACGTGTGAAGTCTCCAACCCGCATTTGACCAGCTTGGCGGACTATGACCTAAACCCTCGTCTGAAAGGAGACCCGTGCCAGCAGTGGGACATATAAATGGGTTGATGATGATGATGAACGTTCTTACACTAACGTACTAACGTCACAGTATTTCAATTATTTTTTTAATAATTTATTTTATAAAAAATAGTGACAGACATAACATTAATACGAGAAATAAAAATTAACTAGCTGTTCTTGAAGTCTCAAATTCATTTAACGGGCAATAGGAAATGCCTCTATAATAAAATTCCGATTTAAATCCAAAATTAGCCATTTACGAGGTTTGAAATATTTTCATAATGAAACAAAAACTTTAAAGTAATGGAGTATAATACTTCTGGGTACTTGAACGACAAAAATCCGTGGCAGTGACCCGTTTGTGACGGTGTGACCTCCTTACACCATCATCTCTCCTCTTGTATCTTATCATTTTTTTATTTTACTTGTGTTTAAATTTTAAATTTGAATTGTTACATCTTCCTTCACTTTCTCATTTTGTTTTCGTACCACGGTCACTCCCAGCTCGACCGCCACAACAGTCGGAGCTGTTAATAAGCTAATCATGTGTAACAATTTATAAGTCGACAGCCTTCATGTATTTATTTCTGTAATTCAATTTCTCGGCCCATTTAGGGGTAAGTGCCTTAATAATAAAGTGTAGGGAGTGTTTTATACTGTTATACCTGTTTTTTTTACATTTACCTTTATATTGTTACAGCCTTTCTTTAAACTTTACTTCTTTAATAAATTTTGTGGACCGGAAGTTTCCCATTTCAATGCCGTGAACCTGTTCACGGCTAGTTAGGGTTACAACCCTTTCACGTTTAGCTCTTGCAGGTGTTCTCAATCTAAGATGTTTGAAATAAAAATTGTGATGATAAATGTATATTTACAAAGAGCAACCCTTAGATTCTCTTGCTCATTCTTCTCAGGGGCATCTGTCTTACGGATGAGCAGAAGAGTTTTATCAATATTACAATGTAAAGTGTAATTTGCTTACCAAAGAAAGTTGAACCCAGAAGAGGCAAATCGAAACACGTAAATCATGTTAAAACAGTTTACCTACTAACCTACCTATGGCTTTATGTGTTACATGTGCATCTATTGTCGCTATGTAATCAATATTAATTCCCGTATCGGATATATCGCGTAATAGAGTCTCTGACGGTAAATAGGAAGATTGCATCTAAAAGATAATAGTGATGGGACGCTCCTTATCGATAAAATCAAATCAAAATCAAAATTATTTATTGTTCTTTCCACCTTAACAATACATTTCACAGGGTAAGTAAAGTAAAGAACATTGTACAGTAAAATTGTGAGGTGGAAGACTGGTGCCTAAACTAGGTTGAACCTGTACTAGATCACCACCGGATCTCAATGATAACAATATTGTGATGTTTTTGAAACTACTAAGACGTTAAGGGTACGTTGGCGTGATGATATAGAAAATACACTATTTATTTATTATTTTCAGAATAGGTAGTATGAGAAATTAGTTACAATAGAATAGTTAGTATGATAGGAAAGTGATTATATGAGAATATTATGATATGATTAGTGTGTGTGAGTGTGCGTGCATGCATGCGAGTGTAAGATATGTGTATGTGTGTGTGTATGTATGTGAGTGAGTGAGCAGAAAAGACTGTGAAATGTTTAATAGAGTTTCTTTTGTCAATAATATTTTCTCACTAATATTATAAAAGCGAAAGTCTAAATCTTTGTTACTCAGTCACGCCCATACGGCTATTGGATTTTAACTAAGTTGATGTTTTGAATTAATTTTACTGTATTTATGATCCCGGCGTAGAAGAAATTCGCGAGCAAAGGCTTTTGTATTTCCTTTGAAAAACCCACATTATTGCAGAGGCCGGAAAGCGTATATGGCTTCCCGTATACAGTACGTCCCCCAAGGAGAGACGAGTTCGGTACGCTTTTCTAAGGGTCTAAACAACAGAAATACCGTAACAGCATGTACCCTCAATAAGTTTAAGCCGTTAAAAACCCATATTTAGTACGTCCACTAGGGGATGAATTAGGTACGGCTTTTCGTAAGGAACGCTCGTAAGAAAGCGTCTCTGATTCGTCACGTCTCAAACAAAATATCTGCTATAATATAGAATTTATGTATTTATTAAATTTAAAAGGAATACAATTACAAAATTCATTTCAATTCAGCCCCTTAGAAAAGCGTACCTACCTCGTCTTTCCTTGGGCGACGTACTGTATACGGAAAGCCATACACGCGGCCGGGAAGGAAGGGCTTGTTGGACGAGTATGAGTTACGAGTCAGCAATCCCCGTCCCCGCCGAGGCATGTATAGTCCTTATCTCAAACAATGTGAGAAAATAGTAAAAGACTTAAGAGAGGAAGATGTATAATGAAAAAAGGAAAACAATATATTAATTAATATTAAAAGTAACTTCTGACATGTGTAGGACAATTCCTGAACAAAATGTTATTGTTTTTCCGGGCACATTAATAGTAGTCTACTGAAGTTCTAATAATAATAATAATAATAATAATAATAATTTTTTAGGCCTTGGGAGAGGCGAGAGTTTAAAATAAATACGAAAATAATAATAATAATCATTTATTTCCAATCACAATGGTATTCTTAGATTAGTTAATGAATATCTTAATGAGAACATGAAATAATGAATATCTTAATGAGAAATGATGTGGTTGAATGTGTATCTATTAATGTATGTATTTTCGTTATCGTTCTTTTCACTAGAAGTCATTTTCGCGACGAAAATACAAAAAGACGAAAAAACAGAAAGGAATACGAAAGCACTTTAGTTTATTTTAACGCCTTTTTTTAAACAAGCGGCACAGGTAGGTATTTTTAATTCTAGCAATTATGAACACTTGGCAGTTGGCTGTATGAGATTTTCTTTTGCCTACTTACGTAGTTCAATGTTAATTAAATTGTTAGTAGACAGATAATGTAATGAGGACAGTAATGACAAACTGATCCATAAATGACAAACTTTCCGTGTTCGTTTTTTGAAAGTAATGCAAACATTTCGGAGATAACCCAAATCTCGGAAATGTTTGCATTACTGTAAAAAAGAACTCATAAATATCATTTATGGAACCTGCAAGTCTTTGCCGGCAAAATAATTACAAAAATACATGACTGTCCGCTGCTTCTAAACTTTTAAATATAGTATAAGCATGAACATTTTATTACATTTGACCAACTTCTGCTGTCCCGATTTTTTCTTCCCATACTATAAAATTATACTTATAAGAAAACGAGTCCATTAGCATTAAAAGAAATTGATAATTTTTAAATTTTGTACGAAAAAATTTTATAAAATTGACCAACTTCGGCTGTCCCGATTTTTTCATCTCATGCCATGAAATGATCTCTTCATAAAACTGACTCGATTAGCACTAAAAAAATTTTGATCAAATTTGTTCAGTTTTATGGACAATTCACGCTTGCCCAAAAAATTTACTATACCAAAATTGTTTTCACAAAAAAGACTTAATAGTTCCCCACGTTGTCGCATTAAAAAAACACTCTATATTAATTGCGCTAACAAAGAGCTATGGAAACCAGATAAAGAATAAATATCATACAGCCAACTACTCACTAGCACCAGTGTCCGTAATTGCGATAATTTAAAAAATATTGCCTATGGTATTACTTATTTTGCGTTTAATTATGGTGCACGAATATACCTGGACCACATGTTTAAAAAATGGCGGTCAAACAAACGAAAGTACTTTGAAGTTCTTTGTGGTCGTTTTGTGTATTTTTTTATATTTTCTTCGCTAATATGAGTTTTAGTCAGAACAGCAAAATACAATACTGCACTATAATATACTCCGCCTACTTTAAAACAAAAAGCAAACTTTGTCATAGAGACTTGTTTTACTTTTTCTATTTACAATCTCTTTCATTCGTTACTTGTTTATTATTTCCTCGCATTGTTTGAGAAAAACACTGTATTAAAACTCGGCGGGAGCGGGGATAATCTGACTCGTATAATAACAAAGATACCGACAACATCCTTTTAAACCAAGTCGACTGCTTTAAATACCTGGGATCTGTTAAAACCGTTCTGCCACTATTGATAAGGATATTACTAATACCCAAAGCGGCTAGACGAAGTGGAGAGCAGTATCTGAAGTACTCTGCGACACTCGAGTGCCTATTCAGGTTTAGGATATACAAGCGAAGAGTCCGTCTAGCTCGTCTTCTTCTTCGCGGATCAGCGTTCTGGGCTATGTGCTAAACAGATTTTTTTTATATATAAATGGCCGGACGAACAAGTCGTGCGCCTGGTGGTGAGCGACACGCCTATCCATAATCCATACTGCCACTGCGCTCGTCTCCCTGATACAAGTCCCACGTGCCTGTAATTTCACCAGCACCCTTACCCTTCTAAATCGGAACGCAGTAATGCTCACATTACTGCTTGGTGGCAGAAACAGGTAAGGCAGCAGTACTTCCCTGGACGAACTCTTTCACAAGGAGCTCTACTGCTACAGATGAACAACCTACACTGAGATGGGCAAAAGGCGTTACGCAGATGGATAAACTCTGAAACGACTATATTCGAGAAGAACTTAGATTATAAGAAGTAGATACGGTGAAAGAGAGAGAATGCGGTGTAGATTCTGAGCTTACGCAGAGGCGTCCGGAGTAGCGCAAATGAACTAGGAGCGCCGATCGAAAAGAAATGGGACATAAGGCCAAGACAAATCCATTGGCATCCATGGCAATCCATTCCTTCCCAACATCAGCAGTATTGTACTACTTTTATTGAAGTCTATTAGTAACACATTACAAGTAGTACATAGTTATAGCGTGGCTGCGAAGGCTTTGCCAGGAATGTGAGGTAAACGCGTAGAAATTCATTGCACGATATATAAACATTTGCCTTTTAGAAATAAAATATATTCTCTTTCTGTAAAATAGGGTTATTATTCCCTGACGTATTTATTACGGAAAACGTGAGAGAAAATTTTATTGACATATCTCCAATAACATAGAATGAAATTTATTTTTACGTAGATGAAAGTACGAGTTTTTTTTTATCGAGCATAGTTTAGTCAATCGTATTTTTAGCCCCGTGCGTCGTTCAGTACCGATGTCTTCTGTTTTGATTATCATCTAAAAAAACACTTCGAAATTGTATCATTTAAAGTCGAGATAACGTATTTTCCAATGGAGTCAAAACGCGACAAAACATCTACTTTATGAATAACCAGCACTGTTAGCTTACTACAGTTTACGTAACTTACTTAACTACAGTTTAAGTAAACAGTTTTCGAATTTCCGTAAATACTGCACATCTGATACGTCTATTGTGACATTATCTTTGACTGCTTTGACCCCAAAATGGATGTTTTGGAAATTGGAAATAAGACGGTCCCACAACCATCTAGACCAAAGACATATAGAAAAGTTACTTTCTCTAAAATGACCCGGCACGAGATCGAACCCGGGCCCTAATAAATATCGTCGCAATAATAAAATATTTAATATGTTCGTTAGACACTTATTAATTATTAATACTCGAAAATGATTCTGCAATCAGCAAAGTTTCTAGTATAGCTAGTTTTCCTCCAAGAACTTTGAGGTAACCAAATTTGATGGCAGAGTTGTAAGATGTTCGAGAATTCGCTTACTTGAGCGAAATATTTCAACTCGTGTACGGTGTACGAGCCAAAATGTGTATGTATAAGAAGTTCCTACTTCTAGTGTTTATACCTTTATGAAATACAAGCCCTGTACCCCACCTACGGTCGGGTCGGGCTCGGCCTGCGGCGCGTGGTCGGATTCAGTTTACGGGGTGTGCTCATGCTCTTCGCTGGCACAGCAGTTAGTACTATGGGCGCTTGATGAGAAGGTCGATTCCCGATTTGGGCCAATTTAAGAAACAAACATTTGTAAGTTGGTTTTGGTCTGAGTATTTTGGTATTCATATTTGTTTTGGTATTCATAGTACAGGAAATTAGGCAATAGTTTGGCATTTTTTCCCCCTAAATACTTCTCTTTGGCATAGCTTTCAAGAAAATGGAATCAAACAGATACAACAACGCTATATATAAGTACCTCATTTCCACTAAATCGGGAAGTATGCCTTATATTTCTACAATTGTGAGATCTTGTACTCGTAATCTATTACGCCTCCGTATAAAATTGCCTACCTTCGTCGGCCTGCGGCCTCAGCAATTAGGATTTTGTTTTAAAAAAATTTAAATTAATAATATAATATAATTTAAATTAAAATAAAAAAATATTTTAAATTAAATTTAAAATAATATAATTTAATTCTTTAATATTTAAAAATTACAAAAATATATTATGACCACTAATAATTATCAAAAAATCTTAGAAATCTTTTCGTGCTAATTTTCAGTCCGAGCAACGCATGTTACATAAATAAATTATGGTTATATCGAAAACCAGCGGAAACAAAATTTTTGCCCCAAATTATGATGCCATGTCATTTTCAGTCAAATTAGAAGAAATTTGTATCTATCGTCAAAAAAGTTTGTATGGTAGCCATATTGAAAAATGGTGAAAAATAAATTATAACCGTTAATTATTATTAAACACTAATAAAGACCCCGACATGTCCATTTTCAATCGAATTAGTGCAAATTTTTATCTGCCGCCAAAAGAGTTTGTATGGCGGCCATATTCAGAAATGGCGAAAAACCAATTTTGATCACAAATTATTATCAAGCACTCCTAGAGACTCCCATATGCCAATTTCCAAAGGGATCTGAGCAATTTTTTTTTCTGCCGTCAACGAACGCTTCTATGACGGCCATATTTTCGCTATTTTCAAATAGCGAAAAACAATAGGAAATGAAACTACTTTTCCGGATTTAAATCGCGTATATTTGTTTTTTCAAACAAACCGACTTTTCGGGCCCTTTACAGGTCCCATGGTATAATATACGCGATTTAAATCCGGAAAAATAGTTTCATTTCCTATGTGTAACAATCGCGAAAACCTAAGAACTCGATAGCGAAAAACAAATTTTGAGCACAAATTATTTCTAGTGGCCTTCACATGCCAATGTTCAGTCGAATCAGAGCAAATCTCTTTCGGCAGCTATTTTTAACGAAAAAAGCACTTATATGGCAGCCATATTAAAAAATGACGAAAAGAAATTTTTGACCCCAAATTATGATTAAAGACTCCTAAAGACCCTCGCATGCCAATTTTCAGTCGGATCGAAGCAAGTTTTTCTTCGGCCGCCATTTTGAAATCGCCATCATGAATTTTTTTTTGACCCAGGTAGTTGACCAGTGTTACCCTCTATGACATTTCTTCGAGCACCTCCTACCTATCTCTAATAGTTTTCGTGTTAGGAGGCTTTGAAATTTATATGGCGGCAATCTTGTTTATTTGAATTTCGAACATTTTTTACGTCCCGCGGAAATTGACCAGGATGTATCTCATAAAAATGCACAAAAATGCGGGCCGTTGATCACTCGTTTACGTTTTCCACATTCAGGTCTTCTCATATTCGATTCTTTGCCTTGGAGCCTATCCGCGTACAACGGTATAAATATCTTTTTCCACCATATCGAGAAGTATGCGTTCTATTTTTCTAAATGAGTCTAAACTTGTAGCTTTATACATATATATATAAATGGCGCACTGCGTTATAACACGTTTAAATTAGTGTCGATTCAGTCTCAAATAAACGAAGTGTCGTATGAAATCGGCGGTCCTTTATAGAAAACTTGCTGTGGCAGTGGCATGGAACAATGCGGTGTCTAGAGATGCACATTACGATCCGATTTTTATGAAGATTGATTCAAGTGTATACGATCTATCGATTTTTTATATCGATTCATTTCATCCGACTTTTAAACAAATTGATTCAACATTAAGGCGAATCGAATCGTCTAAGTCGTATTCATTATTTAAACAATCTCTCTCAGAGAGAAACCCCTACTGAACAGTAAGGCTAATTTTATTTTATATTGGTCTGCAGGAAAAGTAGTTTGACAACATCTAAGTATCATGACAGATTCTGCGGTATCTGAACGTATTTCTCACTTGCTATTTTCACCCTAAATGCAAGCTATAACCGACCGAGACCAAAATTGTAATTTTTTTTATCAAAATTAACTTTGAAACCATTTTTATAAGATCGAATCAAGAGCATAAATGATCCGATCTGATCTAATGCGTCGCATCGCCGATGCAACTTACCGTGTGGCATCACGCATAAAGGGTTGTGGTCTAAATTCATGTTCGTATCGTCTATTTTGCGTATGGTGAGTGCCGGGTCCTACTCGTGCTACCCGTCATCCTCTGGGTTTGCTGAAAACTTCGGAGAGCGACTACAGCACTCGGGAATATTTTTCAGCAACACAACAGTGGCACAGGCATCAATGATATTATTAACTCATGTGGTGATTCAGAACGCGGGTACAATACTTTTATTACATAAATAATATAAATAAAACACTTGATCATTTCCAATTCGATCGGTTTTCACGATTACTACACACTGGAAGTGAAACTGGTTTTTCGGTTTTCTAAATTTTTTTTGGTACGTGTATTTCACAAGTTCGGTGCTAGAATTCATTTGCACCAGAAAACAAGTTACACATAGGAAATGAAACTATTTTTCCGGATTTAAATCGCGAACAAATATTTTGTTTTATCAAACAAACCGACGTTTCGGGCCCTTTACAGGTCCCATGGTCACGGTTGACTGGTTACATTTAGAGTAAGTATAAGCTTAACACAGTTTTAGGAAGGCTTAAATACTGACTCCAACGACTTCTTTTTTTACATTTTCAATTTACAAAATAGTAGGTTCACATTTTAAAATACTATTATAAGCCTTTTTCTTCACAAGGCTTTTTCTTTACATAAAAATTTACATTTGTTTTTCTAAACGTGAAATTTGATTTTATTATTAATGAATAAAATTGGATTTATTATTAATGAATAAAAATTCATTAATAATAAATCCAGAACATTTTTTGTTAATTGTGATTCGAACATTAAAAAGAGAATACAAATGAATAATGAAGATATGTCTCAATCAGAGAATTATAGAGTCAAAAAAGTCAACGCGTGAACAAGGGTTCTTTTAGAGCGCGGGTAATGGCGGTCCATAGAGACCACATACACCTTGCTTGTTCTTGTCAACCAAGTGCTGCATATTTTTATTCGTTATTAAAATCATATTTTATTTATATATAAAAGGTTTTTACTAAATAGGATCAACAAAATGTAGAACAAAGCTAGCTACAATCTCTGCTTGCAAACAATACTGTATTGGGACTGGCTACGCCTAGCTAGTCCCAAAACTTTGCTGTTAGTGCGAGTTTAAGAACACACCAAATATTAACAAACACACACTTGAGAATAAGCGACAAAAATATAAAATGCAATTAAAAATCTAAAATATTTAATGTTAATAATATATCCAATATGTGTTAACATAATAATGGTCTCATGAGCTAAGTTAGTAATGTCACATACCTATTATAAATTCTCGTGTGACTTAGTCCAGTAGCTGAATATTGAGCTGTCATTTGTAACAGCTACCGCGATCAGAAGAGGCTGCCGCGCACATGTACCATAAGACTGAACACAATGTTATTTATGACTACCGATGGGTAAATTTCCGAAAAATTTCAAATAGTGGAAATGTTTCCGGAAAATTATATAATATCCGGTATTCCGGTATAAATATTATTTCGCAGGTTCATAATTATGTTCTACGTTTAGATATATCTTTTGAAGTTTTAATTGGCGTGTATTATAAAATAAAATTGTGTAGCTAAAAACAAATTAAATTTACATTGATTGGACAACTGCGAAAAAAAGAATGATAGATGTAAAAGAAAAATCTTTAAAATAGCTCCACCGTTTCAATTCAGTATCTGCAACTTTTGACAAGTCATCTGTCAAATGTAGAAAAATATAGGAAATATATTTATTTTATTCAAAAATTAAATTTTTCCATGACTGTAGCAAGTGTAGAAACTTTGACAATACCTTAGCTCTAAGCAAGATTGTTATCGTGCATTTTGCTAACCTGCGAATCATCGTGTTGGTCGTTATCGATAATCGATAACGCCATTATTACAAAGAAAAGTGCGCATTTGACCTCTATCTCACATGATGGAAAGTGACGATGACCAGCATGCTCATCTAAATAATACCTATGCACTCTCGCCTTGAAAAGGCCCAATTTATAAGACTTCAAGGAATAAGTTTGCAGGCAGCGAATTCCAGACCACAGCCGTTCGCCATACAAAAATATGAAAAGTAACGTTTCGTGGAAATCCTTGGGGCGTCCGTGTCTGCATCGCGGTGACCCACTTCCCTAGATATTTAAATTTTGATACTATCTTCTCTTATTTAAGAACAACACAACGCAAACTCACAAGAAACATTCATCCTAGGATTGCTATTCAAACAGGCATTGGGAACATTTTCATCTGAAAGTCGACAACGATTTAAAAATCCGGTAGTTTCCCTTCCTTATTCCGTATTGCAAGGCAAGGAAATGCATGGTAATGCCGGTAAAATATATCTTCTCGATAAAGTTGCCCCGAAGCTCAACTTGTGAAATTTTCATAGATATACACAAGGAGAATGCAATTTTCTGATCATTCCATGCAAATATACTTTGTAAAATTGTCTCGTACGGCAAGAAATATTGGAAGATAAAAGCTAAATTTGCTAGAAGTAAACATGTGTTTGCCTTTTCTGTGCGGATACTTGCTTGGGAAAGTCCAACCATCCTACATTAGTGACATGAGCTAGCTGAAGTACGTGTCTGGTTTTTGCAACTAGACATCTTGACATTTCGATTAACCAGGCATCAGAGCACATTTAGTTAGAGAAGACTTAATTACACGTCCTTGTACTCTGACACTGAAGATCTTACGTAACATCCGCCAAGACATTGGCCATATTATAAAAATTAGCGTAGTAGAATAGTTGATTTCAACCGTTATTTTCGTTTCGTCATAAAGACGGTAGAACACAGAGACAGAACAACTAAACTAAGGGACTCGAAACCGTCTGTAAGTTTGGGATAATCAACAACACGAACAGCCCGACATTGAATGGAGTCGCGTGGATTCGTTAAGAAAAATATAACTCTCATCAAACTCTAATAAACTATCGCTTACAGCTTTGAAACCCGTTCAAACTGCAAGTAAAACGGGATTACATGGAAAATCACTTGTCAAAAACTTTCTGAACAAGCGTCATTTTCCCAACGCACCGTCATAATGTACCAAATTGTCGATTCCTTCACAAAGTTTGATTACTTTTCTTGGAAGCAGTTATTTGTTTCTTCGTTTGTGCCGATAATCAATATCTTACGGCTTAGTGAATTTCGAGGATTTCATTTCAGAGAGTCTTTTCAAAGAATGGTTTCAATAATGCTGACATGCCTTTAGATAAAAATAAATTTAAGTGATGGTAGCCTAAAGGTTGCTTCTCTACAGTTCGAATCCTTGTAAACATGCACCAATGACTTTGTGAGTGTTTAGTAGCTACACCTCTCGCCAACTGTGAAGGACAACATTTTGACAAAACCTGCATGTCGAGGAAGGTTCACAACCATAGAATAAACTAAAAGTTTTACTTTGCTATGCTTTACCCAACAACTCTAGCAAATAGCAATAGCAATAGCTCGTAGTGAAACGAAATTGAATGAAAAATCAGACGACATAAACACCCCAAATTATGCAATCACCGTTTTCAGTGAAGCAGCTTTTTGTAAGTTTTCAGTTAAGAACGCGGACAAGTCTTGCAATTTCGCTAAATGTTTGCGCCAACTTTCTGTAACTTGGTTACGTCTTTACAACAAATTGGAAAACAAACTAGTTCAGATGTGCCTAAAGCTATTAGCTTAGTGGTGAGAGGAGCGATTCTAAAAATTTGCCATGAAGCGTAAACGGATTGTTTAGTAAGTGCAACAAAAGTATCTAAGAGATTATGTCAAAGAATGACACTATTTTGATCATTACTTTTATAGAACTCATCCCCATTTGCAAATTTTTATTTTTAAAGCTTACCATAAGAATTCTACTAGCTTTGTCAGCCTGGACCCAAAAAGTTGTTGATAGAAATACAGTGTTACTTAGAGGTTTCAAGTCAATATATGACCTTGTAATTATGTCCACAAACTTATGTCCTTCAAACAGGTATAACGCTAAATAGCTCAGGGAATTGTAAAACTTTCTAAAACTGCCGAGAGCAATGATCATAACCGACAAAAATATTTGAATCGCCAAACGCTCGTTACGTATTGTTATCTTACTTACCGGCTGGAAGCAGATTGTGTAAACACGTGAAACCAAATGATAGGTTGTTTAATATTCCGCTTACTGTTCTCTACAACATTTTGAATTGGTGCGATTTCTTTGTGGGGAGTTTTACCAGAGTTCACAATGTACCTGGATTTTGGATGCAACGGAAATGTAATTTGATTTGGAATGAAGTTTGGAGCCTTTAATCGAGTTAGTTAGCATGGTTTTTTAAAATCAAATTATTACTGAGCTGGGGCGAGTTTTTTGTATTTTTTATGGAGCCCAAATTAAAATAATAATAATAGGCATTTAGTTTAATCGATTCAACAATAATAATAATAATAATAATAATAACTTTTATTTATATCACAAATACAAAATACAAATTACAGGAATAATTTACATGTGCAAAAAGTCAGTTGTCAGTAAAGATTACTTACGCACTATTTAATTGTGGATCAGGTCAGCCAGCAATGTACGACCGGATCTCCCAAACTAAAAAAACGCAATTTCAAAATAAGCTATAATTTAAATGTGCGACTATGCCCTGTGATGTAAGTGAGTGTGTGTGTGCGTGTGTGTGCGTGTGCGTGTGCGTGAGTGAGAGAAGGTTGATGTGTAAAGAAATAGGCTTGACAAGTCAATGGCAATCTTTAAAATAAGGTGACATGTTTGGTTTACTGGATAGAGTGTAACAGATCTTCAATTTCTGCGTAATTAAGTCCACGGAGCCAATTTCTAATAGTTTTCTTACACTCAAATTTGCTTTTGTCGGCAATATTTAACTTACCATTTACTTTGTTATAAACAATGGGTGTACTCCTTGAATATTAGATGCGTTTCCTGCAATCGGCCAGTACCTTACACTGATTAATCCTTAATCCTGTCACCACGATGGCAAGCATTATAGTGTATGCCATCGCTATGATAAGAAGAATACTACTCCTCAAAGTCAAAATCACAAAGATCTGAGGGGTACTGCTATAGCGCCCGTCACCCTCAGACATAAATTGATCCCATATGCCTGTAATTTAAAACCGGAACGCAGTAATGCTAAAATAACTGCTTGACGTTAGAAATAGTTAGAAATGGCTGTATTTCCCTGGATGAGCTCTTTCACAAGAACCATTTTTATAAAATTAGCCTCCAATGAAATCAGACGTAGAGACAGGAAAACAAAAACATAGATAAACAGACAAACCAAACTTGAAAACCCCTCTTTTTGCATCGGACTATCACCCTCCAGTGAAACTTTTAACGAATGTTTAGTGTCCTTACATATGTAATCACATATTATCTTCGCAAAACAAATTCCCTAACATAGTTTCATAGCAGTGGAATTTCCGTAACACAACATAACCTCACCTGCGTCACCATGCTGTTTACTTCTACAATGATTGTTTGTTACCGTGACTTTTCTTTGTGTTAAGTTTCTATTAATAAAGTGTTTCGAGTTACCGGGAAAAGTTATAAATGGCCTTCTGTTCCCCTGAGAGATCCACCCGAGTACCGTGTCCTTTGTCTTGATTGTTTGTGTATTTTGTTCCCGTGTGCAATAAAGGGTTATTCCGTCGCAGAAAAGAACTTGATAATAAATCCAAGTTCGAAAGCATTGTTGTGTCCTACAGTAACGGTTTTTCAAGTTTCAAGATATAATAGAAATTCCGTACGGCACTTACCTAGTATCTTTGCATATTGCCTGTTACAATTTCTGTAAAATTGTGTTTTTCTTTTACCTTTGTGTGTTTAAGGCTGTTGTTCTTCTTCGTATGGTGTCGACGGCATACGCTACATTATAGATCAGAAATTATTGCCGCTGTCCGCGTCACTAATAGTAGCCGCCGTACTGAAGTGTGGGACATG
The DNA here is from genome assembly GCF_003589595.1 of Hyposmocoma kahamanoa. Taxonomy (NCBI): domain Eukaryota; kingdom Metazoa; phylum Arthropoda; class Insecta; order Lepidoptera; family Cosmopterigidae; genus Hyposmocoma; species Hyposmocoma kahamanoa. The sequence goes on along the minus strand of NW_020653561.1, from coordinate 1,859,006 downwards.
TTTGCCATCGGGATGAAAGGATTTGCCAATCAGCGTAACGTACTCAGAAGACATGAATTGTACGCCATTGCGTTGTCTCCTTTCGTGCACCTCACCCTTGTTGTCTCTACCTACTACGACGGGGAAAGGTCGTGAAGTATTATGTATTCTAGACTAGAATGTCGACTTAGAAGCCTCTAGATATATTTATTTCAGCTACTTATTTCTGCAATTGATTTTGAAACATTTCCTAATTAATACGTCATTACGTATTAGTTAGAACGAACACAACATTATTTACAAATCGTGTTTAATATAAAATAAGAATGTAATTTATGTAAGTATATGTAATAGATACGTAAACAACATGCTTGGGAAAAGAAAAGAAAATGTTCCCAATATGCTTCCTTCCAGTTCTCAATCACATGGAAAGCGGCGTTGCGTGAAACCGCGTTCGAATATAGCCCACTGTATGGTCTGCACAGCGAGTTACGAAAATCTATAACTATTCGATAATCGCAACCACTTATGTCATCAGCATAACTCCCATTCACATGAAGCGCTTTGGTTTATGTGTAAGGAAAAGAAATAGATTACACTGTCAGCATTTGTGTTTCCCGAAACTGTTATTTTGGCTAATTAGAGCTATTCAAGGCCAGAGTGAATAGACACATACTTACTAGACAAAAGCGTCGCTTAACATCGTCGGTTAAGACGTGACTAAACGTTTATCTATTTTCTATGCGACTAAAGCCTTGTCAAAGCAAGTTTTGCTGTGGCCGCTAATAGCGCCGTGACTGACAAGTTTACACTGGAAATATTCAACCGGCATTTCGAACATGATTAAATAAGGAGAACAAAATAATCATTTTTATAGCGGGCTATGTGTAAACTGTAATTTTGGTTGCAACACAGTATTCGATGACGCATATCGTTGGCTTACAATGGCGAGGTGTCCACATAACTTGCTTGGCTTGCCTAGATTTTCCACGTACTACCAAAGACTGCACTAAACAGCGCACATACCCCATCACTTTAAAAAAAATTATATTCAAAATATTCAATAATAAACGCGTAGTAACCTGTCCCAATGGATTTCAACCAATCACAGCGTGGAGCGCGAACCAAGCGGGATTCCAGCTTCTATATCATTCATGAAATCTACACGCTCCCATCAAAATACACGCACACATTTGCTAAACCCGCTGCATAGCATAAGCCCAAACAAATTGGGTTATAGTCGATAGCGCTCACGTAAATTTAAACCTTATTCCAACCAATTACATGCTTTAAAAACTATAGTTATTTTATGTGTAGAATAATTTAACCAGTGAAATGAAGTGAAATTTTATCTTGTGTGTTAATAAGTGTTTTGTTCGAATGTCGCCAAGGTGCTTTTATGGCTGTATTAACAATTAATAACTCAAAAATCAATTTTGAATTAAATAACGCACGCACTCACAGCCTAAGAAAATCCTGTATCGCGGCTGCCATGGACACACACATAAACAACCACAAATTACATCCTCTCTCACTCACTATAGAAAAAAAAGTAGGTCATACAAATATTTCTCCTGGTCCGGGAATCGAACCAGGCCCTCTGCGTGACAGACCAATATTGTAACCGTTCGGCCACAGAGGCAGTTATTCATATAAAGGACAATGGCAAACTCCCATATAAATTTTTGTTGATACAATTCGTTTGCGTCTGTTTATGAAAAATATGTGAAAATATAGAGATGAAATTCCTGAACAAATTTGTTTCAGGTTTACTATTCTGAGAAGTGAGGAATTAAAGATATTCCATTTTAAAGTTTTGGAGGTTAAGTGTTACGTAACTGAATAAAATATATTTGGTATCTTATTATATCAAAATAAAATTCAGAAGCTTTAAACAGAGTTAATAGAAGCTAAATGGCGAAGTTAATAGAAGCTAAAAGCTAAGCGGGTTTGTGACGTGGCGAAAGCTCAACAGAGGAAATTATTTTGTATACTGATATGGTCAACAGGCTTGAAGTTAAGCCATAACAAAAAAACTGAGTTCATTAATAACGTACCCATAACGTGCCACAGACTATTGCGCTGGTAACTCGGACACAAATTATTTTTTTGTGGAACGTGCCATCTATACCTGATTTTGGGAACTTTTTTGTCAGTTTTAACATTTTCTCGCGTGGCATTTTGGAGATAAATTTGAGATAAATTATGGAGTTTATTTTTTGTAATAATAATAATAATAATAACGCACACACTCAACATAGCCCCGCACTAGGGAAACCCTGTGTGGCGGGTGCCATGGACACACACATAGACAACCACAAATTACACCCAAACTCACGAGAGAAATAAATGTAGGCCATACAAATATTTCTCTCGGCCCGGGAATCGAACCTGGGGCCTCTGCGTGGCAGTCCGGCATGGTAACCGTTCGGCCACGGAGGCAGTTATATATATATAGTAATGAAGTAGTTAATCTTTTATTAGCTTATTACAAATCCGTCGAATCAGTACGTTTGATATTACGTGAACTAAATGTAGACTATATCCATACGGAGCTACTGAAATTCCTTTTTTGGCGGCTAGATGTCGCTCAACGTTAAGAAACTAAGAAACTGATAATTGTAAATATCCATCCGGTTACATACTAATTAGTCATTAGAGTTTCTTTTAAATATGATTTTATTTCCAAACTTCAACTTAAAACCTAATTAGTTTATTTTATTGAAACTTGTAATTAAGACATTTGAAGAAGCTAACAAATTCTGTTAACCATAATTTTGCCATTGTTCTTTATTATTAATATAAATTGTGCCACTATTCTCGAAAAGAAGGAATATGTTTGCACATACATAATGTATGTACGTTGGTAAATATTTCTCTGTACGACAATAATACAAGGTACAACTTTTTTACACCCTTTGCAAATAAGCGTAGTGACATTGTCTTTTACCATCAAAGAACAACGGTGTCAAATATATGCCCACTGTCTTTTAATCTAGTCATGTATGAGGTGGTTGAGGAATATTCATAATTTCATTCATTCATATTTTTTTAAGACAAATATTGACAGACATACCACCAATACGAGGAATAGAAATAAACCATCTGTTCTTGACAGTCGTCTTAATAAAGTCTCAAATTCATTTAAGGGGTAATTAATATATACGCTTCTATAATAAGATTCCGATTGAAATTCAAAATTTGAAATATACGAGGTTTAAAGCTATTGTGAAACAAAAACTTTATACGAAAGGTATTTCATACAACTTCTGCATACTTGGATGACAAAAATCCGTGGTAGTGGCCCGTGTCACTCTTTCAGGTAATCCCGATCTAAGATATTTAAATTAAATATTGTAATGATAAATGTATTCAAATGTATGTCTACAAAGAGCAACCCCGAGAGCTTCTTGCTCATTCTTCTCAGGGGAATCTACCTTACAAAGGTAGGGAATCTACCTTACCTTAATCAATATGACGATTTCAAGTGTAATTGCTTACTTATGAAGTAAAGATTATCTTTAATATGAATTTCATGAATAAAGTATATTCATATGTTATCGTGAGAAGATAATGGAAAAGAAAATCTCCTGAGTCGACCTTAAAAGAGATAATATAAAGTGGATTATGCGAGTATGTTTATTTATATTTACGACTGAGATAAGAAGTTCAGTTGCAAAATTTCAAAGATTGATAACAATATTAACTGGTTTGAACTGCGCAATAAAGTTAGTTAACAATAATTGATAACAATATTAACTGCCTCTGTGGCCGAACGGTTACCATGCCGGACTGCCACGCAGAGGTCCCAGGTTCGATTCCCGGGCCGGGAGAAATGTTTGTATGGCCTACAATTATTTCTCTCGTGAGTTTGGGTGTAATTTGTGGTTGTCTATATGTGTGTCCATGGCACCCGCGACACAGGGTTTACCTAGTGCGGGGCTATGTTGAGTGTGCGCGTTATTTATAAAAAAAAAAAAAAAAAAATAATAAATTAATTGGTGCTACCATTGTGAACATCACTAGAGTGTAAGTGTTTAAGGTTGATAAACCATCAACCAATTGTGATCCTCTATATAACTTCCAACCGACGTCGATCCAAATCAGGTTAGGGACTTCTTTGAAATGTTTTATCTTTCACCAAAATTCAGGCTCCTTTCTGAAGATTTACTGTGCCTTAAGTATTGTCAAAACTTCGATAACGATCGATGAATTTGGATTGGTGTTTCATATATTGTGTCTCATTTCTCATTCATCTGGGTATTTTTTTGAAGTTAACCAATTTACGTTGCCTTATTTCAAGTGTAATTTGCTTACCTATGAAATGAAGTTTATTTAAGTTTGACTTCACCTTCATAATCAACATCATCTATCACATTAACACTTTAGGTCATAGTCTGCCACGCAGGCCTGATGTTAAGGACGTCACACGTTGTCCCAAAGGTTCAAAATGCAGGTTCCATCACGATGTTTTCCTAGCAAAATATATCGCTTCTAAACATTCACAACAAAGTTATAGCTAAATGCCAACCCCTTACTGTTGCACTGAAGTACCTAACTATTTAAGACTTTTTAAGTTTTTATTGAATTGATATTCAATTATTTTTTGTGAAATTACTCCACTAGTTTGTTATAATTATTAATACAAAGATCGATCACTCAGAAAAAATACCGTCGATCCGGCCGGATTGGAACCGACGTCTTCTAACTTATCGTGGCAGACGCTATACCAACTAAGCCACGGAACGAACCAAAATTTTTCTATGTGCTTGCATCGGTCTTTGTATTTGGTTTTTTCAACGACTTTTTAGTCGTAGCGCCGTCTATGAGAAATCTATGAAAAATTTATTTAAGACTTGGTTAAGATTTGATTTTGTATTACGTTAGACACTACCATCCAATGATAGACAATTCATTGTCGACCTTGAAAACTGGTGTCAGAACAATATTTTTTAAAAGGAACCTAGCCACCTTCAACAGACCGTCTTTCTTCGCAACTCAACGTAAACAACGAGATCGAATCGTGAATTATTCGACTGTGAATATTCTGACAGTGTATCGACAAACGTTAAACTTTCGACGAATATCGTATTGAATGCACATATCGATTACGTTTAATCGATTCTGTCCTATTGTTTGATATTTGTGATTCAAAATGTTTTGCAAGCATTTTGTGGGAAGCAGATTCTATTGCATCGTATTTCCAATGTATAGCTAAAAAAAATATTTAGTGAACAAAAGACGATCAGACTGAAATTTGAATAATTAGAATGAAATTATACAAAGAAACCGATCTGCTTCTTGTAGTGTCGAGACCACATTTATTTTATTTATTGAACTTTATTGACCCCCAAGACATAATAGTACAAATTGCGGAGGTAATACTAAAAGCATTTTCTACCAGTCAACCTTTAAGAAAAACGAATCCACGAACGCGGCAATTATTTATTGACTTTGAATAGTATGTTGCCACCTCGACAGCGCTATCCAAGGCCAAGTAGAGATCTTCCCTCATAGGTATTGGGGTACAAGGGGCACAAACGGCAAGTTATTCAGTAATAGACTGCGTTGGAGCATACGTTGGGGCATCCCAGTCACATCCAGCCAGTCACACGCTAGACTAGCATCCCTGATCCCCTATTCACACAGCTTACTCTTGCAGCGGCCCACCTGAGTGTGAAATCGATTCACGGACTTCCACGAGGACCACCGCAAATCGTAACTTGGTGGAAGCTACTAGTGGTGGGGATTTTTCTATTTCCACAGTGCATACCCAGTAATCGCATAATCACTCGTAGCGTGTGGTGCAAGAAAAAATAAACTGGTCCAAGTTCTCCTTTAAGCAAGCAACATGCCGCAGTCAACGTAGTTTTAGCAAAGGAAGAGCCACAAACCTTAACAACTTGATTTTGGTAGTAAAACCCATGATATAAGAAATCATTTTCATTATTATTGGTGATTATGTCGTCGACTTTACCTAATTATTGTCTTCTTTTTGTTCAGTACGTATTTCTTAATTCGAATGCGTATCAGTGATGTTTTTTTGCGTTTCTGGCTCATCCAGTAAAGTACCAAATTACTACAAACGGGCCGCCTGATATTTATGCACTAAATAAGAAATAAATTCAATTATGTGATTTAATTTATTTTATGTAATTTACGAAATGTTCTTCCATCCTTGCAGATCTCTCTCCACGAGGTTAACTGTTGATGGGTTTGTAATCAAATCCATTTCCGTCTTTTGCACACATACTCAGTATCTTATTTATTTATGAGAAAGACAAGCATTTCAAAACCAAAATTACTTTATAGGTTTTAAGGCTTTCGTGGTTATTCACTAAATGATTATCACTAATTTCAGGTTTCTTACCACGGCATGAATTCTTTTTATTTTCCCGATATTTCGGAGCGTGGACCTATTCCGAAATATCGGGAAAATAAAAAGAAGTCATACCGTAGTAAGAAATCTGAAATTAATGATAATCAAAATTACTTTGACGTATCCTTCTTCTTAGTGTGCCGCTTCTCTACGAAGGTTTACGGCCATCACGGCTATTCTCATCTTTGAAGCTGCCGCACGAAAGAGGGAACGCGTGCTAAGATTGAACGAGTTTTTCAGATTCTTCAACCAGATGATTTTCGCGCTGATGATGATTCAGATGATGCGCTTTCCATGGATTTGCCCCTGCGTTATTAATCCGCCCTCTATGGCCCTCATTATCGCTATCTTCTTTCCCTTTACTGTCGTGAGTGTTTCCAGCGTTTTCCCCATTCGACGACTTTAACATATAATACAATTGTATAAAAAAGAATACAAATCTTCAATGCATATATTAAAATTGAAAACTTTCTTGAATTGATATGCTCACGCACGCAAAAGTTTCTAAAGTAGCATAACCATTTAAAATATCCATTGAGTATATAACCAGGAAATATCAGGTGGGCTAGTTACTTCAACAAGTGTATCTACAGCGGAAAAGGCGATTCTTTGGCATATAGGTGCACTTCTCCACTACGTGACTTGCTTTTGTTTATAACAGCTAGTTAATAATAATTTTTTGCTAGTAAAAAATGTCAATGACGCAAATTTTGTTTACCAATAAAACTGAAACTAAATAATAGCTCTATTTTATGAAACGTTTCTGTCGATCGACAATATCGATAGTTTTTATTTAGGGATGTGTTTTGTTGATATATAGATGCGATAGAGCAAAGCTGTAGGTACCACGTGTACAATTGCTCGATTTGTTTGATCGCAAGAGTCAACCAGCAAAAATGCGTTGTCAATCGTTCGTGGCTACTACACTTGCTCGTTTTGTTTGATCGCAAGTGTCAATCGACAAAAAATAGAACAAATCAAAAGCTATAAAAAAAACGATTAGGGGTTATAGATCTCGTTTCGATCATCCCAGAAATGTTAACAACTCAGTTTCGCTAAAAATGACGATTTTACGTTAATTATGATAAAGAGGGCAGCACAGCCCTCGTTAATATTCTGCCATAGCGTGCAAAGGTTAAGAATACGCCAAGAATTAACAAGCTCTCACGCATCTTAGCACAAACGATAAAATTAAAATACAATTTAAAATGTTCAAGAACAACGCACAGGGCATAAATTGAAAGAAACCTGCCGGGACTATTGATTTCATTTAGCACCGAGATACACAATTCTATTTCGTATAAACCAGTTTTCAAGTGACTTGCTTTATGCACTTTAAAGTTCGCGACTTGGTTTTCCCTGTTATATTCAATGAAAAAGACCTTTACGTGCAGAGAGCTACTTAAATTTCCAGAAAGAGTATCTTGTTTCTATATCAAAGATTTCATAATATGGAATTGTATCACTTGTAATCGATAAAGGTTACAAATTCTCATAAATGTACAACACCATGATTAAAGTACCGTCTCACACCGCTAGATGGCCTTTACCTTCTTTTGGAAATATAAATTTTGCTCGCAGAATAGATGACCGATGGGGCCGAAAAGTTCTCGATTGACAATCGGGTACCAGAAAGTCCACCTCATGATGGACCTGTTGAAATTTGCGCGAATCCGCGTGATGCACAGAAAAAAAGGAATTCTACCAATAACAAAGAGCAACTTCTCAAAAAATATTACTAATCATAAGTAATAAAATATTATCATTACAAAAATACTGCTTATCTTTTTCTAATACAATTTTACTTTTAACTTTATTCTAACTTTTAGACAAATACCTTCACTTCAAGATTTTATTTCATTTCTAATCAATTAATTGGACATTACTTACATCAAGAAATTTTTACCTCTTACATCCAATTTAATAATTTTAAATGAATTCAAAATTTCTTGGGTGTATAATAAGAAAATATATTCTTAAACAAAAAAGAAGTAGTTTGCTATTTAGATTAATATTCTAAATTCTAGAGCATATTTTTAAAGCAACATTTCGTTGCGTTTTCATAGCCAATGTCGCCGTGACATGTCGCCGAAGGCGCACGCGGTAACGATTACTTTTACTTGTGCTTGTAATCATAAAAATCATAAACAGTCATTTATCCAAAGAAACAATACGTAGTATCTCTAGTTTGTTAGGGTGTTATTTGTAGTCATAATTTAAGAAATTTGGTTTCAGCATTAAATCAAACTACACTTGTAACAAGTACAACTTCAACATGTAATTAGTTCCATCGCGCCACTGCTAGATGGCATTAGTTGTACTCTGAAACGAGCTATCATTTTGTTAACGTCAATAGTATAAAGTCATCTCACATATTTTGAATTGTTAGTGCTTTCTGCTGCTGTAGCATTTAAACGGCACTGAACGGTACTCAAGTATTTAAGAAGATGCAGTCCTATTTCCGCTACTTTAAGGTTTGGCTAGAACTGTGTGCTTTCACGCTATTGAGACATACTGTTGGGGCCATAACCCTGTAAATTTACCCTTTTTGATATTAGAAAACATAAATCTTCAGTCAAATAATTAAGTACCTCTCCATTTTTCTTTTTTTTTTTTTTTCAAGTCAAAATCGGACATTTCTAATAACTAATAAATATTTTGTTGAATCTAGAGTAGCTTTGTGACTTGTAGTAAATTAATTAGTTGTTGGATTAAATATTTTTATCTTATAACTAAAATACACTTTTGAGACGTTTTTTTACTATTATCAAGTAATTATTCTCTAGCGTCTATAGGGAGAGGATCGTTTTGTTGGATTTAATAAATTTGTCTTCATAAAAATAATGTTGTCTTTTTCTGAGTAATCTGTTTTTTACCGTGTGCGAGTCGCCCAAAACTAGTCCATGATTTTTAAGGAGTCCTACGTGTAGCAATGGACGACTTTTTTGGCTCATTCGATGAATTCTCCTATAGGAGAGACTACCACCGGCGACGCGAACATATTAAAATCCTGCAATATAACTTGAACCTCGTTTAGTAACACTTTCTTTTTTGGAACCGCTTTAGCCTCCCAGCAAATTACAATGGGAAATGCGCTAATATCCCATGGTCATATAGAACACATAGTGCTTTATTAATACAAGGACCTTATACAAAGAAAATATCCTTAGGCCCGACAGGACCCGAACCTGCGACCACGGGAATGTGGTCTCCTAGCTCTTCCAACTAAGCTACAGGTCGAGTTAGTAGGTCGACGAAATTCTTCTAAGTTTTTGTCTTTCGACAGCAATTGATTGCCATATTTTTATTATAAGGTAAACTGTACGTTTACATGGTCATCGGAATAACATTGCCAGGGTTTAAATCACTTCACATATTATTGTACTTACATTTTGATGCACACGGGGCCTTAGGAGGTTAGACTGAGCATACCTATTAACTATATCTACTAAATAGGAGGTGAACATTACTACGGTCTGGTTTTGAATTATGAAAATTAAAGAAGGCACATGGGCCTTGTCATAATAGTTGAAGAAATATCATTTGCACTGATGAATGTTATCTCTTGGAACGGCTTATCCTTTCTATTACAGTAGGGTAATCCATAAAGCGTACACGGATTTGACGATCTTGGTCCATCGCGACGGCCTTGGTGGTCGAGTGGCTTGCACACCGGTTTTCATGGTGTCGCCATCTCCGAGGTCCCGGGTTCGATCCCCGGCCGGTTCAGTGTAGAAAGTAACTTTTCTATCCTGTCTCGGGTCTGGGTGTTTGTGGTACCTTCGTTGTTTCCGATTTCCATAGCACAAGTGCTTTAGCTATTTTACTTTGGGATTAGAACAACGTAACTGACGTTGTTGTTGTTGATGTTATCATAACAGTCGTGGGTGCGCTAAATACTCATTTTGAATTCTAGGTCTCAATTATTTCTTTACTCAACAGATCGTTTTTTTAAGCTACGGTTTTTCACTAGGTACATACATACTTCGTAAAATACCGACTGCCGATTTTTTCTATACATATGTCAAGTTTAGAATCAAGTGCCAATGCGTAAAAGTGTTCAAATAGTGTTTGCATTATACAGATGGTACGTGCGTCACCGAGAGGGTTCACTCTTTTGTCCTATTGTACTCTAAACACAATTTGTACAATAACTTATGTCGGAGCAAAACAAAAAACACCAACCTTAAGAAAAAGTGGCGCCTTGGCGACACTTAAGCACAACTTATTAGCACACTTCATTTCACTGATTAACTTATTCTACACTTAAAATTTTGCACATAATGTAGTATTTGATAATAAGTGGAAAATTTTAGGCAAGCCGGTGAAAATCGAATTATACGGACTTCTCGCCACTGGTTTGAGGGTAACGTGCGCAGTGGCAGTGCTCCTCAGATCTTTGCGATTGAAAACTCTGAGTGGTGCTACAACTGACATGGCTAGGCGTGTAGCTTACCGTCCAAGCAGATCGCCATCACCAGTAGTAGTTGATTTTTCAGTTCTTCTGTATAGCATAGAGTCCTGGACCTTAACTCAAAATATGAGTAACCGCTTAGAAGCCTTTGAAATATGGGTATACAGAAGAATTTTAAAACTGTCGTGGACGCATAAAGTGTCCAATGAAAGAGTATTGCAGATGGTAAATAAGAAATTAGAGGTCTTGTGTACTATCAAAAAACGCAAACTATAGTACTTTGGACATATAATGCGTAATGATAAATACGACCTACTTTGACTAACAAGGAAATGTACAGGGAAAGCGACCACCTGGAAGAAGGCGTACATCGTGGCTTAAGAATCTGCGGACATAGTTCAACCTGAGCACAAAATCCTTGTTCCGTGCAGATGTGTCTAAAATATAGGTAGCCCTAATGATACCTGACCTCTTCTAGGAGATGGCATCTCAAAAAGAAGAAGTAATAGTACCAGAATATCTTTAAGAGATAAATTTAAAGAGATTAATATTTTTACACTAGCGTCACAGTACATTTATGAAAATGAAATTTGTGTTAAGAAGAATAGTAATTTATATATGAAAAACAATGACAGACATAACATTAAAATAAGGAATAAAAATAAGCTAGCTGTTCTTAACAGTTGTCTTCCAAAGTCACAAGTTTATAGGGCAATGTATACGCTTCAATAATAAGATTCCACGGCTGATATTCAAAATTTACTATTTACGAGGTTTAAAACTATAGTGAAACAAAAACTTTATTCGTACTTGGATGACAAAAATCCGTGGTAGTGAACCGTTTAGCTCCTGCAGGTAATCTCAATGCAAGATGTTTGAAATAAATATTGTAAATGATAAATAGTCATCATATGTATATTTACAAAGAACAACCCCGAGAGCTTCTTGCTCATTCTTTTCAGGGAAATCTACCTTATAAATGAGCAGTAGAGTTTTATCTTTCAAGTTTATATTTCAAGTGTAATTGCTTACTTATAAAATAAAGATTTAGATAAGAGATTAAGAGAATTCCATGAATAAAATATATTCATATGTTATCGTGAGAAGATAATGGAAAAGAAAATCTCCTGAGTCGACCATAAAAGAGATAATATAAAGTGGATTATGCAAGTGTGTTTATTTATATTTACGACAGAGATAAGAAGTTCAGTTGCAAAACTTTAAAGATTGATAACAATATTAACTGGTTTGAACTGCGCAATAAAGTTAGTTAACAATAATAATTAATTGGTGCTACCATTGTGAACATCACTAGAGTGTAAGTGTTTAAGGTTGATAAACCATCAACCAATTGTGAGGGGTCCTCTATATAACTTCGAACCGACGTCGATCCAAATCAAGTTAGGGACTTCTTTGAAATGTTTTATCTTTCACCAAAATTCAGGCTTCTTTCTGAAGATTTACTGTGCCTTAAGTATTGTCAAAACTTTGATAACGATCTATGAATTTGGATTGGTGTTACATATATTGTGTCTCATTTATCATTCATCTTAGTATTTTTTTAAGTTAACCAATTTACGTTGCCGCAGAACGAAATTGAAGCAAATTTTTATAATATGGTTATATTACATATTGCACTTTATGTCAAATAGTTGTAACGTACACGTCGACGTTTCTGTAACATAAAAATTATTACGATAAACAGAAAATTGAAAATTCTTACCACAATTGTAACTTATTCATTGAAGAAAAAAGATCTCAAAAGTTTGCTAATCGCCTTTTTTAAATTCCATGGGATCCCCTCATGAGATGCTGACTTCTTGGTGACAATGGAACTGTTACGGACCCCTTTGTACATTTTATACTTTTTTCTGGTTGTCATGGTGACAGTGATTTGTTGATTACATTTACTGTGTCAAGTGAAAGGTCGACTTTTATTTGCGGAAAATTTTTTTTTTTTATTTGTGATAGCCGATACGAACCCGGAACAACTTCCTCGGCATCAGGGACCACCTCCAGAGTATATCCTTTCAAACAAAACAAGAATGTTCAAAATCAGTCCAGAATTGATGGAGAAATAGGTATGTACACTGACAAGCCTATAAAATTTGAGGATTTTGACTTGGTAACAATGGGACCACCACGAGAGTGCACCCTTTCAAGCAAAAAAGAATTTTCAAAATCGGTCCACAATTGACGGATAAATCAGAAAACATACCAACATAAAACATATAACCTCCTCCTTTTTTTGAAGTCGGTTCATTCAATTTAAATAAAGTAAGACCTAATGACGATACGAAACACCGCCATAGATAATATTACGAGTGCGACTATCATATTTGCACTTCAAAGAAGCGAAATAAGGCATTTTCTACGATTTTCAAAGTTTTGCGCGACATAATTGACACGACCATAACGTACAAAGCGAAAATGCCGAACTGAGCTCAGGTTTGCGGAACTCCGCGAACTGTTGGCGCACGTACCTCGCAAACTAAACACTTCTATTGTATTTATTGTTATGTAGGTACCTTTCCAAGATGTAAATATTTATTTATGTTGGCCATCTTCAAATGTTTCAATTTTGTTTCATTCGCTTGCAAAAATCGATGGAAAATTATTATTTTTGAATTAGTTTAGGTTGAGGTATGAAATCGCTATTTTAAAGTTCTAGCCACTTTGTAACGAAATACATTCTTTTTAGTGTAACATACACATTTTTTTTTAATAATACTTTTAAAGTTTCCAAATGCGTTATTAATTTGTTCAGGATTCGGTTAATTTTGCATTCTATTTGAAATCAACATGAATTCGGCGAAAATTCGTGTAATTATTATGGAATACGAGATCCGACGTGGCAATAGTGCAGCTTAAACAACTCGAAACATCAACAACGTTTATGGAGCACATACAACAAGGGCACAAATTCGCAACAGTGGTGTTACGTTAAGCGGGGCGTTCAAGGTTGGTGCGTACATTGTGTCTTGTATTGGATGCATACAAATACAAAATTTTTGATGCATCCAATATAAGGCACACGTTTGCGCACATGTAGGTACGTGAAACCTTCATCGCCCCGCTGAACGCACCACTGCACCGAATTTGCGGCCTTACGAACGCACTGGTACGATTTTTCCCAATACCGCATTAGAAATTTTGAACTGGCTTATTATTTATTTTATTTTATTTAAACACTTTATCGTACCACAAATTAAATTACAAATTTTCAGAAACAATTTAAATATTTGTGCATAAAGGCGAGCTTATGACATAAAGATATTTCTTTGCAACTAAACTTTGAAATCTGAGAGGAAAGTTGGGTTTTTTGGGTGGCACTATAAATAGATAAATAAATAATCTCAGTACAGAGTACTAAAAAACCGACCTCAAAAGTGCGTGGAATCACATCTATTTGCCAAGTCTTAATCGGTTACCGGAAAATGCGCAAACCCGGATTTATCCCCTAGTTCGCCATTATACGGGACTTAACACAGGAGATAATAAAAAATCGGTTCTCACTACTCAAAGTATATTGAGAAAGAAAAACGCCTTGAATTGTAGAATAGCAAAATCAACCATAAAAATAATTGCTCCTCATTATAAATAGAGGTGGATGATTTTCTTCAAAATTAAATGGGACCACTATGGAGGTACCCTCTTTCCAACAAAAAAAGAATCATCAAAATCGGTTCACAAATACCGGAGTTATCGCGTAATATACATAAAAAAACAAGAAACACAGTCAAATGTCATCAGAGATGTCATCAATGTCAATCAGAGAACGAACTTTCTACTTTTTTGAAAGTCGGTTTACAAATGAAATATACTATACTCAATAAATACACAGATAAATTTATTATTAAAACTGCCCTCGTGGCCGAACGGTTACCATACCGGACTGCCACGCAGAGGTCCCCGGGTTCGATTCCCGGGCCGGGAGAAATATTTGTTTGGCCTACATTTATTTCTCTCGTGAGTTTGGGTGTAATTTGTGGTTGTCTATGTGTGTGTCCATGGCACCCGCGACACCGGGTTTCCCTAGTGCGGGGCTATGTTGAGTGTGTGCGTTATTATTATTATTATTATTATTATAGCAAATGTACATACGAATACATATATATTAAGTAATATTGATACATTAATACAAACAAAATCCTTAATAAAATGAATGCGTAAAATAAAAATAAATAAATATATCAAATACTTATGGCTTATGGCTAAGGCTTATGTGAGTTGTGGATCTTACACCAATTGACAAATCCTGTTACCGCAATGACAAATATAGACATATTGCACAGTTCAACATGTGGCGTGGTCAGCTTGGTTAAATTCTGGACTGCGATATTACTTTGGGATTTAATTCGGTAGAGGAAACAAGCAATTATGGACTATTGGTAATGGTTGGTTGCATTTTGCGAGGAAACTCTGACTGTCCAGAATTGGTAGCGCAACTGGTGCATCTGTTTGTGCCCTTGCTTGTCTCACAGTAAAGAGCAGGAAAAAAAAAAGGCCACACCCCGAACGAAGCTAGCTAACACCTCCGGTTAAAAAACCGACCTCAAAGTCATTCATCCCTTAGTTTACAACCCTTAGAAGTGGCGGAATTATCGCGTAACATACATACAAAAAAAAACATATAGACGAATTGAGAACCTCTTCCTTTTTTTGAAGTCGGTTAAAAATACTTAGCAAGTAGTGTGGGGGTGAAGGGCGGCAGAAGGGCGACATATTTTACATACCTAGTAGGATCGTTAGGTTAACCGAACTTGGGCGGTTGGCCCGTGCGGTGGGCGCTCCAAAGAGCTCTCCTCGGAGAGTCCGCGGTGAAACGCGTTAGGTGTTGCGGTGGAGCCTGCCAACAGATCCGCCGCGGGGGCTGGGAGAGCCGCCACTGAACTTCACAGTTGAGTGGATACTGTCCTGCCCCCCCCCATGGCCCCTGGATAGCGGACTCGGGGGAGTTCGTCGCCCACCATAGAGTGGCCCGGGATGGAAGGCTTGTCTGGTGTTTGGCGAACCTCACATTCGGAGCCGGTGAACTGATGTGTCTCCCTTCTCGGGGAGGGGCTGCGTAAGGCGCGGTCAGCCGCTGGTGGGGGTGCGGACGAGCCCAATAGCGTACCCTTACCCCCACCTACAGCGGAGAGGAGGTTTAGTGCAGTCGGGCTGTTCCCCTTCAGGGTTCAGCCCAGTCCCACATAACCGCAGCTCTGCCCCCGCGGCGCCGGGGTATCTGTGAGCAGATTCCCCCGGATTAACAAAAAAAGCTCGGTTAGCTTAATTCGCAGTGTGAACCGATGTATGAAAAGATGCCTGCTACATGATCTAAGTTAGCTTAGCTTCGTTCGCGGTGTGACCTGCTCATAAAACCCTTGTTCGCGATCTGCAGTGTTAACGCCACAAACTGGACAACAATGAACGACGGCGACGGCACGGTGGCGACAGTGATGCGGGCGGGAGGTGCGGTAAAAAATTACCTGTTTTCGCTATCGCCAGAAACCAGATCGCTTAATTTGCGGCGGTAAAGTGACGTCACCAGAGTATGAACACGATGTCGCTAATATGAAGTGACTTTTCTTGTAGTACCTAATTCTTTTATTCTGTATAAGTTATCATGGGCGTAAGGAGACATGTACCCGTACTACAAACGAAGAAAGCAAAAAGGCGAGTTTCGCCGAAATTGCGAAGAACAAAGACAAAATCCGGATAAGTTCTATGATAACGCTAGAATGACCGTGGAAAAGTTTGACTATATTCTTGCAAATATCAAGCCAGAATTGGAATCACACTCTAATCATGAATAGTATCTCTATTCTTTACTTTGCAGTAATTAATAATCCTTCTATTTTTGTGGTCGATATGTTTGCTGTTCTATATCAATCCCATGTGCCTGTAATTTCACCAACACCCCAAGCTTTCAAAACCGGTACGTATAATGCTCACATTGCAGCTTGGCGGCAGAAATAGGTAAGGTGGCAGTACTACCGTCCGTTAACTAAAGCGCCTAAGTGACAAAATATTTTTTTGAGATTTTTGACAGTTTTAGAACACTGACATTGTTTAATGATATGCTATATAGCTATGCGTCGTTAGGGTAAGTTCCGATAAGTGGAACACGTTAACTAATTTTAACTGTTTTTAAAAAAATGTTAATCGCCTATATTTGTTTTTTCAAATAAACCCACGTTTCGGGTACTTTACTATATTCAATTATTTTTGTGAAATTACTCCACTAGTTTGTTATAATTATTACGATCATTCTCGGACTAGTGTTCACTATCTAATTTCCGTGGCAATTTTTATTATTTAAATATTCAAGTATATTATAGTGTAATTATTCAATAATATTTCACGATACAATACTCGAATATTAAATAATATTGCACGATAAAAAAAATCGTAAACTTCAATAAATATAGCCACGGAAATTAGGTAGTGAACACTAGTCCGAGAATGACCGATTAACACAAAGATCGAGCACTAGGAAAAACCAAGAGCCCTTCTCTCGAAACTCGAAATACGTCCGTTTTCCCACTATGGATTACCTATAGACTTGACTTCGATCGGGGCTAGAACGAAGAGTATAATGACAACGCGATTTGACAGTATCGAATGGACCCGTCTTTTCGTTGACGGACATCGAGAGTAGAACACCAAGTTCGAGTCAAGCCGGGTCAGAGGAATTGTTCTAATTAAATTTAAAAAGTGTGCAATATTTGCATTAAGAATTTATAACTCGATATTAAATAAAAATACATTATTCTATTCAGTTTTTCGAATAATAGACAAAACCTATGCAGCTCTCAACGACATCATCCGCCGGGCCTTAGCCGGAATGACTCTCATCCCTTGAGGAATGGGCCGGGCACTGGTGTGGGCACGCCACATGTGCCGACACACTTGCCTCATCCCATGACCAGCACACAGCAAGCCATACCCAATTTTATTCCTATAATTTAAAAATCCTAGTTTTACTTTCTAGTATTAAAGCTGCTATTGTACCTTACTACACTATACGGTTACATTATAAGGAAAAACATATGGCTATGCAATCGAGGACGAGACCCGTATCTATATGTGAGATGTAAAGTAGATAATGAAGTAGTTTATTAAGCAATTAGGTTTTTTTTTTCTATGAACTCGCGTAATATGCACGATTAATTTAAATTCACAATAAAATTACTAAGTAAAGGTCGTTCCGTTCGTCAGTTACGACTCGGCTCGCGTTAAGACAACACACACATTTACTTTTAGTTTGATTTTTTTAAATTAAATTAAGTAGTTAGTTTTAAGTTATTACTTTTTTTTCGGTTGTGCGTGTTTACATATTTTTTTGGTAAGTTTTTAATTTTTTTTTTTTTATATTTTCGGTGTGACAATTTAGTACATGTTTTAGTACTTGCCTTCTTAACTATATAGTATATTGAAAGAAAAATATTTCACAATGCACCAAGTTCTTGAATTCAAGTGACATCATCAGTAAAACAAAGAAAAGAAACATAACAGAAACTCACCATTTGTGTAAATTAATTAATTCATTAATTACATGTTTTAAAATTTTATTTATACTTTACTGTGTACTAAAACCAAATATCGTGTGACAGAGCGGTTGATTCTTAATTGAAAGGTCCACGGTTCAAAACCCTATGGCGGCACGTACCCTTGACTTTAAAAGCAACACCTCTCGCTAACAGTACAGGAAAACATCGTAATATGACGCGCACGTCGAAAAAGACTAGGTGATAAGGAGCAACGACCAGAGATGAACAAGCGCGCTGGTTTTATATCGGGCGGTTTAAATCGGATTAATAACCATTAATGTTCAAAATCAAAGGCAAAAACTATTTACTACAAAATATTTGTTGTAAGTTTCGTTCTAATTTACTTCAACTTTAACTTTTATATATAGGTATGGCTCCGTCGTTTTGCGCGACGATTTCGCCAATGTCAGGGTTGAAAGATTAATAAGGACTCGGTGCGATGGTGAGATAAATTGCCGGTTATTAAAATACTTTTGCGGTTGTTATGCAATTTGACGGTTATCATTTCTTTTTCAATATTATAAAAATATAATATTCAAAGTCTCATATTATTTTCTTTCTTTTAACGTTTAAATTTCAGATATTATTACAAAATGTTTCTTGCTTCCTGATCTAGATGATTCGATTTACCTTTCTATTGAATCCGATAGCTTGAAAATCGCATTGAAATAAATCAATACAAAAAATTGTAAAGCCTTACCGTAATATACATCCTTAGTAGTGAGAATCCACAAGATGGCAAAGTGGACATTATGAGGAGGTGTTGTTGAGTTCACTCCTGTATAAGCTATAGTGAACCCGGAATACCGTTCAACACCACTGAAAGAAAAAACTACTTCGACTCATCCAAAGAACAGAGTCCGATGTGATTATACAACGAAAAGAGGATAAATACATAATCGCGTTATGAATTCAAAATAAAACCTAGCTCTAGGTGTTTTAAGAATTTCATGTATTATTTCGTTTCAGAAATATAAAATCGAACGACTGTCGATCTGATATCCACAGTTAAGAACAGCGCACGAAATATACAATGTCCTGAGAATAAGCAATAGGTCTTTGTTCTACGGATGAATAGATTTTTGTCTTTTAGCTTTGTAAAAGATTAATTTAACCCTCTCTTTAGAGTCTCTCACCTGACTGCAACTTTTCGTGATATATCCATACCGATTGCCCACCGTCTTCACCTATTTGGAGTGAACCTGTCGTCCAATCTGAACTTCGGCAGATACATTGAATCCATGGTCAAAAATGCAGCCAGGTAGCTTGGCATCCTTTCCAAGGTGAGGCGTTACTTCACACCGGAACTGTTGCTTCAGCTGTACTAAGCACAAGTGCGGTCGTACACTGAGTACTGCTGCTACTTATGGGATGGCTCTGCTAGATACCAACTGGCCACCATGGATTCAATCGACAAGCCTCCTAAGATGCTTAAAGGTGACTCGGAATTAGTAAAGGCGAAGCTGCAGAGCCTTGAATACCGCCATAGAGATGGCATCTTATCGGTATTCTACAGGATATATCACGTAGATTGTGCGATGGAATTGCATTATTTGATTCCGCCATCAACGGGGGACTAGACGTGGGCTGGAGTTCCACCCTTATGTTGTGGATATTCCCAGGATTAGCACGAAGCGTTTTTCTTCCACATTTATAAGGCGAGCGGCTAGGGAGTGGAATTCCCTGCCTGTAGACTTATTCCCCGAACGCCATAACTTGGACCTTTTCGAGACGAGTGAAGTAGAATGATATTGACCCGCTCGGAAGAAGATTCGAACCTTAACCATCTTAATTCTAATAATTATTCAATCTTCAGAATATCAAATCCAGTACTATCCGGAAACTCGTGCATGAGTCTATATTTCTGTTCAGAAGTTGAAAATAGGTTTGGAAAATCTGTAGGAATTAAATAGTTATGAAAAAGTAATACAGGTGTAAGATGTAAGTAAAACATTGTGATATTCAATAAATTAACTTTGTTTCATTTGGTACCTAAGGCTCTCTTTCAACTTAGGTGAGGTCTACATTAAACAAATGCTGATAGCCTTGTGCTGATCTTTAGGTTATACATTTTATTATTGTTCATAAATGCATTTTGTAAATTTTAAAAATGCTGATTAAGCACTTGAAATTATTTTGACCTGGAAATAGAATATATGGTGTGAAAGCCTTATTACGCGTGTAATATGACGCAAGCATCGAATCTCGTGTCCTCGACGTCGCAACCCCACCTGTCTTTAACAAGACACGTGTGTCGCTTTATTAGATCTTGTTTATTTTTTGTTATTACAATTTAAGGTTAAGTAGACGCGGTGGCGATCTTCTAGTTTTTAGCACTTTTTGATGCTACACTTCGCGCTTTTGGTCTAATAACATCTGCAAACTGACAACTTTTAAGGAGATTTAACGGTTCTAAAAACGAAATTAGTTCAAAACTTTTTTATGCTCAAATTTCACATATATATACATGATCTGCTTCATATATGTAGTTGGCACTGTTTTTAGGACTTTCATGGGATAAAAGCGGTTTTGACATGACATATACCTAGTTGTTGTTCGGTGTTGTTCGTTGCCGCGCGCAGCTTGCTAGCGCAACCGTTTCGCATTCGGCAGAATGTCTATCAGGTGCCGCAAACTTATTAAGTTAGCAGTATTGTGCTGAGCCGAAATCTTTTCAGTGCATTATTTGTAATTTCGATACCTCCAATGAACACTAGGCCAACTTTGTTTTTTGGTCGTTTTCTGTTTTTTGTAAGCAGCCATATTAAAAAAAAATAAAGAAACAAAAAACAAAATTCGAAAAATAAACAAAAAACGAATTTTGTAAAAAAATTAGGAACAAAAAACAAAATAAAAACAGAATGGGTCCAAAAATTGAGTTGACGTAGTGTTCATTGGAGGTAGACTTTTAATCTTCCTTTTCTTGTTACATGTGATGTTGTGATGTAATGTGCTGAATAAACGCTTTATACATCTGTCTTGATACCAAGTGTACAACATGTTTTGTATTAGAAAAAAATTCGTAATTGTTTATATTTGTCAAAAACTGTTACATTTTTTCAAAATCGATATTAATAATTATTTCACATGCAATACATTAAAAAAAAGTAAAAGACGAATTCATTATAAAACGAATACGTCACTATTATCTATAGCAACACCGATACAATGGTCTGAGGTGCACTGCTGCTGCTCCCGTCACCCTGAGACATAAATTGACTGTTGGGCCCATTGACTTACAAATAAATGGACGACGGGTCTAATACAAAAACCACGAAAAAAATGTCCCAAGTCAACCAATTCGAAATTTAAATTGTAATGTCATCGCAGTATCGCGCTGTCAGTAGAACAAATGAAGACTAAAGCGGAGTGTCGCGCTCTGTATACGATTTTAGCGCCTTACAAGTGCGGACACTTTTTAGCGCGGACCCGACGTCCATATAATTGTAAGTCAATGGTTGGGCCTGTAATTTCACCAGCACCCTTACCCTTCAAAACCGGAACGCCATTATGCTCACATTACTGCTTGATGGCACAAATATGTAAAGAGCAGTACTTCCCTGGACGAACTCTTTCGCACGGAGATCTACTGCTTTAGAAAACTGTGACGCATATAGCTCTCTCTATAGAGGATGAGCTAGATATCCTGCAGCCGCTCCAGCCGCTCAGGTTATGACGCCGTACAGCTCCACCATCAAAGAGGAAATTTGGTAGTGGACTTTAGAGTCAACGGCTTAGCGGAGGCAACCATTAGTTGCGCAATGCGCAAACGGAGAGAACCGGATGAAGTCCGTATAAACAGAATGATCTGGGGTCAGGACCTGACTGAGAAGTTTATAGCGCCCTTCCGTACAACCAAGATCTTGAATGGAAGGATCACTATAAACAAAACTTATATACAAAAGAAGCGGCAACTGCTCCCAAAAAAACTGCTAAACTTGTACTAGTATCTATACTTGTACTAATATATATATTGTTCGCTATCATCATCAACCCTTTTATATATCCCACTGCTGGGCCCGGGTCTCCTCACAGGCGAGGATATAAGCCATAGTCCGCTACGCGGTCCTCACGGTTTCCGAAGATTGTGTACCTTTTCACTTTTTTCTGTCACAGAAAAGCTTGTGGTAAATTTCAAATTTAATTTCGGACATAAATTTGTAGCAATTGGTTTTCCTCGTTTACGTTTTTTTTATTTAAATCTGTGGGTCAGTTTTGGGATGTAATTAATTTTTGTATGAAAATTGCTGATTTAATTTGATTACACTAAAAAAAATGGAGTATAACAGGAATTCCGAAGAATCCCTTGCTAGTTCCGTTAATGAGCATGGGGCCTAAAGTTACATTTTATATTGTAGGTAATATAATAAAACTTCTGTTACAGTCAATTCGGGTAACTTTGAACATTTTTTGCGTTTTTCTAATAATTTCAAATTTAATTATGTTTCTTAACAACTACTTTATTACCTGAATAGTGTTCTTTTAAGCCCTTTTTTCGTTCTTATAGAAGGAATTTAGTAATTATTCAACAAAACTGTTCTAGATTTGCTCCAAAAGTGACATTCAAAGTTGCCTTGAATTTTGGGTAACTTTGAATAAGATTAGCCTTCGATATGGAAACCGTATATTTTCTAGATATTTTACAGTTTGTGTAAGATGATACGACATATTCATATTTTTTAGATGTGAATCTGTCCAAATATTCCTGACAGTGCGTTCAAAAACGACATTTGACTTGGTATTGCCATAATAAAACGAGACGAACTAATTTAGTTGAAATGAAAAACTTGTTTCTTTTTTAGATTTTTTAATTAATGCGAATAAAAATGAAAATTTTCTGTTTAATAATAAATTCTACGCTTATTTAGCTATCAAACGAGATCAAAATGAATCACCTATAACAATTATTTTAGGCAAAGTAAATACATAACAAAAATCTATTCACCCCACTCCTTGAATAAAATGTCGTCATTAATATAAATACGGCCGCCTTTTCTAGATAGCTGTTGCTCTTTTATAATATTCACAATATCGGCTTCATTAACTTGACATGTCTCAACGTTAGAGGGCCAAGACCAACCTCGTAAAAAGCATTTTTGGAGCACTGAGACAGTAATTTTCCAAAGGAGTAACTTTTAGAACTCTCCCTGGAAACAGACTACCCTCTTCTCTAAAAACACAGTCAAACACATTCAAAGTTACCCAAATTTCTCTGTTTGGTAACGTCGTCAAAATCTAATTCGTTTTACGCGTAAATACAAAACCAAATTAAATTATTCTTTAAAAAAAGCGATATATAAACCTCTACTTAAGTGTGGAAACCAAAACTTACCAGTCAATATTCAGATTTATATATTTAATTCCGATTCTAAAACTGAGGAACAAATCACACCAAACTACTTTCGCCAAGAAAAAACCGCGAAAGTTTAAAAAAATACAATTTAACATTACTTTTTTTCTTTCATAACTTTCGTTTAACAATTTTGTTCCGATTTACAAAGTTTCAATACTAAAAATAAAAGATTACCATACATAAAATAAATTTCTAAATCTTTTACGCAACTACGTTCAAAGTTACACCACGATTCAAAGTTACCCGAATTGATTGTACATAATATGATTTCTATTAGAATACTTATTTCACTATACGTTGGTCTCGAACATTTCCAATTCAATGTCAGATAACATAGTCGCACATTCAGCAAAATATGTAACACAATATTCGTCTGAAAGTGCATCTATCGTTCGATACGAATAATGCAAAGCGATGATATTGAAAACTATTGCGCTTTTCTCATACATTTTCTGACGAAGTCGAATATCTTGTGTTACGGTATTTTGATATGCTGAATATATATTGGCCTAGTTTTAATGTTGGTTATTTAAGATCCAATATGACGACTATGCTGAAATTTTAGATTTCTATCATCCACGGGAATAAAGCAGTAAAGCTTTTTTTTATAACATCAAGTGACAGGACGAATAAGTGGCGCGCCTGATGGTAAGCTAGGTAAGTCCCATGTGCCTGTAATTTCACCAGCACCTTTACCCTTCAAAACCGGAACACAGTAATGCTGACATTACTGCTTGGCGGCAGAAATGAGTAAGGTGGTACTAACCTGGACGAGCTCTTTCACAAGAAGCTCTACTGTCACTAAAACTATCATTGTTATCACCCACACAGGTGCTGTGTGTGTTAACAATGACAGGCTATGATATAAAATAATCTCAGTACAGAGTACTAAAAAAACCGACCTCAAAAGTCCTCCCGTTCCTGCTTGGCAGCAGAAATATGTAAGTAACCCTCTTTCTTACTCATTCTTCTCAGGGGAATCTGCCTTACGAATGAACAGTAGATTTTAATCAATATGATGATTTGAAGTGCCATTTGCTTACCTATGAAATAAAGATTATTTGTCTTTGGCTTTGCCTTAGATGGTTCGTTATAAAACGAACACGTCAAATTTGTCGTTGGCGCAGATATTTTTATTATAACAAGTCGTGCACCTGATGGTAAGCAAGACGCCTGTTAGTGTGTCTGAGGTGCCCTGCCACTGCGCCCGTCACCCTGAGACATAAATCTCCGCCTGCAATTTCACCAGCAACCTTACCCTTCTAAACTGGAGCACAGTAATGTCTGTTTGGCGGCATAAATAGGTAAGGTGGCAGTACTTCGCTGGACGAACTCTTTCACAAGGAGCTCTACTGCAACTAGATACAGAATATAATTGCACTGAAATCATTTAGTCTCTCTTGTTGGTTCTTATCAAAAACCAGCGCGCTAGGGAACTTCCATATGTGCTAAGTGAGCGCCCATGTTCGCCCAAATAGCGTATATTAGTAATGTAACTTGTACATTACACAAGTGACATAAAGAACATTATGCTATGTTCTATTTCATTACAAAAATTTAAAACAATGCCAGCTTGGTTGGGAGACAGCTTGATGCAGATGAAGGCGGTTTCAACTCCTGGTACAGGTCTGCACCACCAAGGACGCTAACAGATTGAGAGCATGTTTGCAGTCAATGCGTGTGCGTGACGACGTAATCAACTTCATGCAGCAACTTCATGATACCTAGACCGCATGAAGTTGATAATTACTTCACTCATTAAGTGCATGCAGTCGAAACCGACTGCGTTCGAAACGAACTGCATGCAGTTAATGCGTGAAGTCCTTATCAACTTCATGCAAATTTTTAACAAACTATTGTGTTGTTATATGCTTAAGTTCAAACGAATGTTTTGTTTATGGTGACATTAAATAACGAAGAATTATGATTTGTTTTAATTCTCTTTTATCATTTGCTTGTAAAGGTCAACAAACACCTATCTATCACTTACGTGTCTTATAATACACAGGGTTATTAATTCTAATAACATCATAAACAACAACTTTTGTTAAACGATTATTTACAAAACATAATAAATCCATTACTTCAGTTTTATCTACATTCACTTATTCCATCTCTTTCGAATCATCCACACATTAAATCCATCATCTCCTGCAACTCTTTAATGGGTGATGTAACTTGAACATCTCATTCATCATCACACAAAAGACACTTCACGATGGATTTTCTCTATTACTTTTTTATGAAATGAATCGTTCGCCTGGTAGCATTGACTTACAATTATATGGACGTCGGGTCCGCGCTAAAAAGTGTCCGAGTAGGGCGTTAAAATCGTGTACAGAGCGTCATTCACGCTTTAGTCTTCGTTTCTTCGACTGACAGCGAAGCAAGCAAAATTAGACAGTACTGCGATGACGTTACAATTTAAATTCAAATAGGTTGACTCGGGACATTTTTTTCGTGGTTTTTGTATTAGACCCGTCGTCCATTTATTTGTAAGTCAATGCCTGGTAGTAATGAATAAAATAGAATGTAAAATGACCGTCACATTCTGGCTTAAGCATTGACCTACCACCGGCTTAAGAGTGAAACTTACTATGAAACAGAGGACTTGCTGTAAGTTGTTTAGTAATTATTTTTATATATAGGGATTTTCAACAAGAACTCTGTTTTGAAAATCAAAATAAAACAATAAATTTATATGACAATGATTCAAATTTTTATTATATTAAAAAAGTAATGAAAAATGATATCTGATAAATGTCCGCCACGACTACAATTTTAGATGTCGATTGTTTCATCAAAGTTTTTAATCACTTTTTGACAAAATGGTAGGTCTATTTCTTTAATCACTTCACGAATTTTGAGTTTTAAGGCTACGATCTATTTGATTGGCTCCATATATAGACTCTGTCTTTAATATAACTCCATAAAAAATAATACAAAGGTTTGTCCCTCTGGCGCTCGTCCTTATATATATTATATATCGTATTTTATAGTAGTCTCCTGAACTTCTGATGATGTGTTTGAATGTGTATCTGTTACTGTATTTTCGTTATCGCTCTTCTCACTAACACTCATTTTCGCGACCAAAATTCGAAAAAGACGAAAATACAATAGAATACCAAAACCCTTTAATTTAAATGTTACCGCCATTTTCTTTTTTTCTTTTTTTTAAGTAAGCTGTATAGGTCTAATTAGTATTCTTATTTCACGTAATTGTGAACACTGAGAAATTGGCTGTATGAGTTTTTCTTCTTGGTTATTATTGGTAAGTAGATTTAAAAGTTTATAGAAGAGGACAGTAATGGCTTTTCATACTTACTTTGCAGGCCTTGGCCGAGAATAAGTCGCATGGTCCATGACAAACTTTCCGTATTCGTTTCTTGAAAGTAACACTTCCGAGCATGTTTGAGAAAAAACTAATTTAGATCCATTACCTCTCATATTTAAATCATAAAACACAACTACAAATCCAATTACAAAGTACACTAAAAACCTGAACAGATTAACAAATTGTTATCATAAAAAGTCACCTTGACTTTTTTTGCTATATGTTTAAACACTTGCAGACGTAATCAAGTTTTCAATCTAATCGAACTTCAATTAACTACGTAACTAGTTGTAATCGAAACAAAATTACGTAATATTGTTATATATACACAGTTACATAAAAATTGTATATATTTCTTAATTTGATATGGTAAAGTTATCAAAAGTTTATCTGTAAAAGAACATGTGATTTTCAAAACTAACTGAAAAAATGCTGGGCACGGCTCTCCTCTCAGGCTTTAGGTCTGGATCCGCCACACAGCTGATGCTGGCCCAAGCGGCTTGGAACCTTCACACATGTGTCCAAGGTTGTGAATTTTCTTCGATGTGCAGGTTAACGATCTCCATAATCCATATGTTTTACCATAACATCTTTTGTACACTATTGTAACAATGATAGATTTAGTGGCAGTAGAGCTTCTTGTGAGAGAGTTTGTCCAGATTAGTACTGCCACCTTACCCATTTCTGCCGCCAAGCAGTAATGTCAGCATTACTGTGTTCTGGTTTTGAAGGTGCTGGTGAAATTACAGGCACATGGGACTTGTCAACTTGTCTCAGGGTGATGGGCGGAGTGACAGTCAAACCCTCAAATCTCTGCGATTTAAAGCTCCGAGTGGCACTGCAACTGTTACGGACAGGCGTGTAGCTTACCATCAGGCGCACGACTTGTTCATCCCGTCTCTTGGTGGCATAAAGAAGGCTATTTACAAAAATAACAGAAAATGATCAATAAATAAAGTTCCCGTAGTGTTCATTGGAGGTATCGATTTATTCCACAGGAAGAATAAATTTACACTTGAAACGTCACTTTTAAGCTACTGCTCGTTCACTACGCTGACCTCCCTGAGAAGAACGAGCAAGAAACTCGAGGGATTGCTCTTTTCAAATAAACTTAAATGCTATGGAATACACTTTGAATCAAATTTGTGTGGATTCTGGAGCCATGTCGTCTTTCCATACATCTACATTAAGTCTTCAATTTTGTAATATGACTTTCCAATTAAAATATTTTTAATGTACCTAGTTTCTGAATTTAGGAAATTATAATCTTAATAAATGTTCCGGAATCTTATTCAATCTTATTGTCTAAAATAATAACGCATAGAAACCTAGTCCGCACACGAGGCAAATTGAAGCGCTCCCAATGGGCCTACACGAGCGGGCGGGCCTTCAGTGCTCAAGGTCAACTTGCACCGCGAACAGATCAAGAATTTTAGCTAAAAATGACGAAATGTGCGGTAAATGAGTGTAAAAATACGTCAGACAAACATAAAATAGCTACTACTTATACTACACTTTTGAGGGAAATGTTATTCCATTGCATCATATTTGTATATTTGTGTGCGTGCCGACGAGCGTAGATACAAGTTGCTTACGCCTACATGAATTTGATTTTTGCCTCACTTGTGACAGTTCGTTTGATATGAAACTATCATTCTATGCCATTGACTTACAATTATATGGACGTCGGGTCCGCGCTAAAAAGTGTCCGAACTATAGGGCGTTAAAATCGTATACAGAGCGTCATTCACTCTTTAGTCTGCGTTTGTTCGAATGACAGCGAAGCAAGCAAAATTAGACAGTACTGTGATGACATTACAATTTAAATTCAACGTTTTAGCTTTTTCATATTCCTTTACATGTCACTACGATTAAATAGGTTGACTTAGGGACATTTTTTTCGTGGTTTTCGTCTTAGACCCGTCGTCCATTTATTTGTAAGTCATTGGCATAGAACAAAAGCTAAAACGTTGAATTTAAATTGTAATGTCATCGCAGTACTGTCTAATTTTACTTGCTTCGCTGTCAGTCGAACAAACGAAGACTAGAGCGTGAATGACGCTTTGTATACGATTTTAACGCCCTATAAGTTCAGACACTTTTTAGTGCGGACCCGACGTCCATATAATTGTAAGTCAATGTTCTATGCGTTATTATTCTAAGGTTTCACCATAAAATGTTTTATAAAATGTTTTACCTGTCACTGTTAACACTCAGTGAAAAAATGAAGAAATTTGCAAATCTAGATTTGAGGGCGCGTGCGTTTTGTTTGTATTGAAATTAAACTTAAAACACGAGACCGATAGACTCAGCCAAAGTTCATTTGATAATAGGAAGGAGGCCGCTTCCTGCACGAGCAGATCACGAGAATAAACTACTTAATTCTAGTTAAAAGCCGACAAGTTAGTTTCGGACAATAATAATAGTTGCGAGTATTTGTTATGGAAGGCTGCAAAGTTGTTGTTTGAAGCGAGTGCTTGTATTGAAACCTCAGCAAGCGAAGTAAGCTAATATTGAACCATAATCGAAGTATTTAAAAATAGATTCCAATCCATAGCGAGGGTTTCAAGCCATGAGACGCAAAACAACTTTGCTACCGAGCGAATCACACAACTCTTCACCTCACCATAACGAGGAAAATGGTAGACGAAAGAAAAAAAAGCTGAACTATAAAACATCAGTTTTTTTTTTATCAAAACAAAAAGTTTAGATGACTTCTGAATTTGCACCTCACCAATTTTTATTCTTGCTTGTAGGTACTTATAATTTTGTGTGATTAAGTGATTATTGAAATTATTTTAGTTCTTCGACGAATTAAACAAAAATTATAAACACAATTAGTTAATTTAAGTCAATTTAGTGTCAACATTAATAAGAATAAAATATTCCAACCGATTTATATTACATAAATAAGTAATGAACGACAAATCGCGTAAGTAGTTGAACGTGCTATTATCTTTTTTTTTTTCATCGAAAGAAAAAGTTAGGTGCACCACTGCCCATCGCCAAGTTTGACTTTTAAAAACCTTTTTGGATTCGCTCTGGGCCTTTTGGAGGGAAGTGTCGTTTTTAATAAGACTTTCAATTATTTTGTGAAATCTAGTTTAAAATGGTGAAAAAACGCGAAATTATACGAATCTCGAGTCAATCCAATCACGCCGCCTCAAATTGCCTATCCTCTTTGTGGCGGTCATATGTACAGAAACATAATTAAACGAAGACATGGATCAAAGGACTTGTATCCAAGCCAAAATTATTAATAAAAAAAAATAAAAACCTTTTTGCAGATTTCTAATGAGAAAGAAACCCTTTTCGAGCTAGTGAGGTGAAAAAATAGTTAGCCTTATATAGTCCCATTGTTGGGCAGAGTTTTCCTCTCACAATGACAGAATAGAATAGAATAGAATCATTTATTTCATATTATTTATTTAATGTCAATTTATAACATGATCGTCATTAAGATAAATAATAATTATTAATACAAAGATCGAACACTCAGAAAAAATTCCTTCGATCCGGTCGGATTCGAACCGACGTCTTCTTGCATACCGTGCCAGACGCTATACCAACTAAGCCACGGAACGAACCAACGGACCTCACGAATTCTTCTATGTGTGTGTGTGTTTCTGAGTGTTCGATCTTTGTATTATTAAATATAACAAACTAGTGGAGTAATTTCACAAAAAATTATTGGATATCAATTCAATAAAAATTTAATTAATAAATAATAATTTTAACGGCTAAAATTTAAAATATAATAAACAAATATAAAAAACGGCTAAAATTTAAAATATAATTACAATTTCTTTAAAAGAAATTCCTCTAGACTGTAAAATTCATTATCCAATAAAAGGCCTTTCAGACGGGAATAAAACACTTCGTCATTTGTAACACTTTTTAGACTTGTGGGTAGGTGTTCGTAAAATCGGGGCCCGACAGGGTTTTGGCTGTAGTTTCCATTCCCGTACTGCTAATAGCTTTGCAGATGTGGAGGAGATAACAAAATAGAATGTAGAAATTCAGCTAAAGATTCAAAGGATGAGACCTTCATCGTCTTAATCAACCCATTTGTACACACGTCAGTACATCAAGCTACACATTGACGTATCTTGTTCCGTTGCACTGGAGGCGATTTTCGAACAAAAATGTGCAGTCTGATGTGCCGTTGTGCGTACATCCCACTCCTGAGCATGGGTCTCCTCTCAGGCGAGGGTTTTAAACCATTCCGGCCCAATCAAGTAGTCGGCCACATTGACCCAAGGCGGGTTGGGGCTCCGAAAAGCTCATGGTAAATTTCATAATTAGTCATAACTATAAGGCTAACACAGCTTCGGTACACATTCGGACAAGGTTCGGAATTTGAAACGCCGAATAATTTAAAATTCGAGGTTTTCAACCTCAAAGCATTCCCTCACATGAGTTTTAAGAACAGGTTTTCTCGTTTCAAATCGAAGTCTAAGCCAAAGTGCAATAAAATCATTTATTCTATAGGTAAAATTTTACACATGAAAACCGTCAATTGCGCCTGAGTGTGTAGTATGTATATTATAAGAAAACTTGTAGCTCTGACAAGCCGTATAAAAACTTACCTAGTTATTATACCAAGTGACATTTGCATTGCAATGAAGTCTTTTTAATAATATTCTATTTAATTACATGTTTATTTATTTATTCATTAATATACTCAGATAGTAATAAAAATGAACCAATGCCATCTAGCGGCTTTTTTGGAACTACGTATAAGTAAGCACGATCAAGCTTCACATCACTTCAAATTCACGAACTTTTTTTATAAAATACAAGTACGCATTTGACCTGATGGAAAGTGACGATGAGGTTGAGAATGCATGCACACCACATGCACCAAAATAATGCATAATATTTCTCTGCGTTCCGGTTTTGAAGGGTGCTGGTGAAATTACAGGCACATGGGACTTGCCAACTTATGTCTCAAGGTGACGGGCACAGTGCTAGTACCTCTCAGATTTTTGTGATTGATGCAAGTTCGGAGTAGCGCTGCAACTTCGCCCCTGCACACGGCTTATTCGCCCCGTCATGTGTCACTTCTAATCACAAAAAAATATACTTACATGTATTCAAATACTGAAATTTGACGGTTTTACGTGAACATACATTTACATGCTAAGTCCTTTTTCAAGGTGTGTTTGTAAATGAAACCTTATCATTTACTTCTTATCAAAACTTAAATAACTTTCTGGAAAAATACTCAGTCTGTTTCTTAGAGCAGTTTTTTTATCTCTTAAATAAACACCTATAAAGAATGATGTTGGCACAGCGGGACAATGGTTGATTTTCAATCCCTGATAGAAGCGTTAAATATTGCTATTATCTATGAGGGTAAGGACTTATTTATTCTCGTCTTTCGACGGATTCCGCCATTATGAGTCTTAAACAGACTATAAACTACTATACCCGCAGGGAAACCTCAGTCTTTGCTTGTTTCCTGGACCTTAGTCTTGCGTTTCTTTTACTGAACTATGAGGGTGTCTGGAAAATAAGGTGGTAAACCTGTTGAGGTACTGGTGTGGAGGTGAAACGAATATTGTCAGGTGGGGCGACGCGACTTCCAACGAATATAGGTTTGAATGCGGTGTTCACCAGGGGGATTGACTTCTCCTTACCTTTTTTAATGTTTACGTAAATGGGTTAATCGGTGAGTTGAGGATCACCAATGTCGGATGGCGATTGGGACTTCCTATAGCACGGCAAGAGTGTCTGTGGGTTCAGCTATCGAGGCCTTAAGTGAATCGCTAAATGCTTTTAAGTATTGTGACCACATCTTTATTTTGGCTGATTTCAATGTTGATCTTTTACAACCGAGCACTAGCGCAGCTCGAGAGCTATTCTCCTTTTTACACCAACGTAATTTTGAAGAACTGGTAAAGGAAGCCACCAGGGTAATCAACTCCTCCTCATTACTACTAGACCTTATTATCACTAGCTCTCCTAATCTATGTCGCAACGTGTCTAAGTTCATTTGACAACAACCTTCTATTTTTTATACAGTTCTAAATACAAAATAGTATAATCTAACCAGCCAGCGATATAGTACCATAACAAACAAAAAAAATCAGTCGAATAGTGTCTCAATGGTTAGTCACTAACATGTCACTATTCGTAACTTTTTGCACAATACCAAACGTACAAAATCTTGCCATTGGCACTCTATCGCACACACAACTAAGTTTATTTAAAATTAGCAGATTTGGGGGGACCTGCTCAGCAGTTGAAAACGGATTGACGATGATAAACTGTCTAGTACACTCGGCGGTAATAGCTTACCGTTGCATGCGGATATTAACGAAGTATATCCAATACCGCCAATACATTGGTGGCCATACCTCGATCTTGTCCTCGATCTTTACTGTGATTAACCTGATTCTCCTTACCCTTCTATCCTGAACACAGCTAAGGTGCTTTACGGTACCACCAGTATCACAGTAATTGCTACTTACGTGATGGAAATATACATTGTGAAAGATCAGACAATTAGTGTAGTTGTCTGGTATGTACATTATTATTATTATAAAAACATCGATAAGTAGGATCGGAGGATTTTTTCTGAGTGTTCGATCTTTCTTTATTACAACAAAGTAGGTAGTGGAATAATTTCACTTTAAAAAAATAATTAAATATCAATTCAATAAAAATTTAAAATACAGTGAATAGCGACATCTCCACCGGGACTGGTAGCTGAAAAGGTATCTAACTGGGTGACGAAATACTTCCATAGATTTCTCACAGATGGCGCTACGGCTAAAAAGTCGTTGAAAAACCAAATACAAAGACACGACAACAATGTCGCTGCACATAGAAAAAATCGTGAGGTCCTCTGGTTCGTTCCGTTGCTTAGTTGGTATAGCATCTGGCACGGTATGCTAGAAGACGTCGGTTCGAATGCAGCCGGATCGAAAGATTTTTTTCTGAATGTTCGATCTTTGTATTAATAACTATAACAAAGCAGTGGAGTAATTTCACTTAAATAAAATAATTCAATATCAATTCAATAAAAATTAAAAATATCGATAAGTAGATATCATTGTCTATCATTCTCTAGTTTGAGACGTAGTAATTAATGTTTGTCAAATCTCAACCCAATTCCCCAAACATATGACCGGGATAATAAATTACAGGCTAGTTGCGCGAATCGGGTGTTTGTATACAAATTTGGATAATTTTACGTTTCTGCCTTACCCCGCGTCACGCGTATGACATATTTAGGCCGATAATTTGTAAACTTTGCCTTAAACATGGCCAAAGTCGAGACTTATTGCCAAATTAGCGTTTGAGGCGAGTTTCATAAGTGAAAATGTTAGTAAGTAAAATATGGCCCACCATAATCGTAAAAGGAAGGATGCAAAGAACGAACTTGAAGACCGAGTATAAGCCTTGTGGGCCAAAAAAAGTTTAGGTCAGTTGGAGTAGTAAGAGAGTTTAGGAAAGAAACATGGATTCCAACATTCTGATAGATTTTTTCTAATGATTTAAAGTGACGGGACGAAGAAGTCGTTGGCCTGGTGATAAGCGACACGCCATAACAGTTGCAGTGCCACTCAGAGTTTTAAATCGCCAAGATCTGATGGGGCACTGCCACTGCGCCCGTCACCTTGAGAGATAAGACAAGTCCCATTGGCCCAGTTGACAGGTCCCATGTGGCTGTAATTTCATTAGCACCCTTAAGCGTGAAACAGAAAGCGGGTGCGGGTCGGGCGCGGGTCGGGTCGGGACCGCTGCGGGTCTAATTGTGCGCCCGTATCGCAACCGCGTTCGTTATGTTGTCGTCCACATACACGGGATTAGAACCGACACGGTCCCGTACCGACCCGCGCCCGACCCGACTCGTGCTCGACCCGACCCGCGCCCGACTCGACTCGCGCCGGGCCTGCAATAATGCTCACATCCATATACTATAATACCTAGATCTCTAGACACTTGCGATAAGTCTATGTATAAATTTTGCATCTCATACACACAAATCGTGACATACCTAGAAGCGATTTTTGTTGTCAATTGTGATACAATTGACCCCAACCCTCGTCCATGGTTTAACGCTGATTGTAGGTGTGCTGTAGCACACCCAAGGAGCACACTTTATACGCCTTAAAACTGTTATATCTATAAACAGTCTTAATATGGTATTGATTTAGATAATAGTTCTCTATAAATGGTTTTTAAAAAAAGAAATTGTTCTTATAGATAGGAAATGAAACTATTTTTCCGGATTTAAATCGCGTATATTTGTTTTTCCCATGGTCACCTCATCGTCACTTTCCATCATAAGTCAAATGCGCACTTACCTATATTTCATAAAAAAAAATACAAATCAGATATGAGCTAAAAAACAGTTAGCGCGTCTTCCGAAGGATTCTCGCGCAATATCGGGAATTCCCGTAGCTACCGTATCTAGTTTGTAAACTACACAATTTACATAAAACTACTTTATGCTCCGAACAATTTCGTTACAAAATTGAGACCTTTTTCTTTTTTTTCTGGTTTTTTTTTATACACAGTAAAATGCGTTACGCATCCCCCGTCTCAGGCGATGAAATGACGGGGTTGCGTGGGTCTTTCCTCCTCTTTCTTTTTTTTCTTGATTCTCGGAGGCCTACTCACTAAAAACCTATGCATCCTTGCCCACCGGTGCCGGCTCATGGGATCCTGTTAAGATTCGCTACTCAACCCGGTGAATGTAAATTGACCCTAATGTTGATGCCTTAACATCCAGTCTCCTTATTAAATTCGTGAATCTTTTTTTATACTTATGTTTCTCTATGGACTGTAACTATAACCTCATAGATACTTACCATTACCACAAGGTTATGGACTAACCTCATCGAAAGTTTAGAATGCTGTCTTAATGGTCAATTGATGTTTACTCAAGTTATTTTTAGACGCTATTAGTTAATAACTTTTTTATTAAAAAAAAACCGACCTAAACAGATCGTGAAATTACATCTATTTGCTAAGTTTTATTGAAATCGGTTAGCGGAAAGTGCCCGAAACCGATTCATCCCCTAGATTTCCACTCTTGAAGGAGGAATATTTTCTTTAAATATAAACGGGACCAACACTTAGGTACCCTCTTTCCACCAAAATAAGAATCAACAGAATTGGTTCACAAATAGTAATCGCGTAAAGTACACACACAAAAGAAAAGAAAATACAATCGAAATGGGAACCATCTCCTTCTTTGATTCCGAAAAAAAAATACTTTTGGAGATAAAAACACTATTGTATTAACAGAGCGATATATATAGGTATCAAAACAGGCTTCGTTGAAAACCATTTAAATCTAAAAAGGTATATAGATTATTCTACCACGGAAGAAAAAACAATGGAAGCGTCTCAAGCCTCGATTACTATCGGAACCGCTGTCGCCATAATGATTAGTCATAGCTTCTAATTTAAAAACATGTAACAAATTCTGGATTGTTAAAATAATTTAAATTTTACCCTTTTATCTTTGAAAGTTCACAATACCTATATTGCAAGTTGCGACGTTTTGATTTTATATTGAAATTTTATCCAATGTGCTGCCATCTTAAGGCCAGTAGTTGGACTACGTCAAACGATTAACATTTGAACGAATACAAAGTAGTGTCTTCTCGAGAACAGATGTCTTCTTTAACTGGAAAATCAGATGTTTACATAGTTCTCCAAAAGATAAAACTCGACCATATTGCTCTGGGATAATGTTTACTTTCGTTTGTAACAGCACAAATAATCAATTCCAAAAACAGAAAATTGAAAATGTATTAAAATAATACTTACTCGTACCAATGATATGAAATACTACTATGTTTTGATGCGGCGACCATTTATGCTCTCCTAAACGGCACAACAAGTCATTTCTTGTAGAGAAATTTTGGAGAATTTGCGCAAAAGAATGACAGAAATATACCATACATAGCGAAAATTGCGGACTGAGCTCAAGTAGGTCTAACGAAACCCACTGCTGGCACGCGTCAGGCGTTAACTAACCACTTCTACTGTAATTATTGTTCTGTGGATTCTACGTTGTATTCTTACGTCATGAATACCAGACAGACGTCATTTCCAATTTAAATTCAAAATAATTCATTAAAAATTTAACTAAATCTGTGTAAGTATTGACATAATATCTCTCTCTCTCTCGCGATAGGTCATGTATTTCTCAATCAGCTGCTGTTGGTATCTGCATATTAATATAAGTATAATAATATGTGTTGCTATTTATTAATATATCATATTTTATTTATATTTTCCTTTTCATTGATAAATTTAATTTAATAAACATTGATATTGAAAAAATAAAATATAATATTTTGTAAATCGTCGTCTTTGAAAACCTCGTAACTCCATTTTGGACGAAATCCTTTTTGCTCTTCAAGCGCAATATCGGGGAATTAAAGCTTAAAATATAATAATTTTTAGATACTTACAAATGTCTGGAAATTATATTAAGGTATAGCTTAAAATAATATAGTTGTCATAATATTCATTAATATTATACATAGCTGGTAGATAACTTTACCATCTCAATCAGCAGTGGCCGTGAGACCTGTAAAGGGCCCGAACCGTTGGTTAATTTGAAAAAACAAATATACGCTATTTAAATACGAAAAATTAGTTTAATTTTTTATGTGTAACAATCGCGAAAACAACTCGACAATTGTCATAATTATTATAATTATTTCTAGAAAATCGGTTCTTTGTACCTACTCAAAAGTTCACATTAATGTAGATACGAGGTTTTGGTAAATTAAAAATAAACATTTAAATTAATAACATTTGTCACTGTTGTGAAAATAAGGTGGTTTGGTTAATATTATACTGCATTAATTTAATTATTTTAATTACTTAACATTAATATTATTCACCACATGGTACTAATAGATAACCAGCACTGTTTGACTTCTCACGGCCTACAGGATTTACACTGAGTCATGGCCATTTCAGCACGAACTGTAGTCATACATCAAATTTTTATAGTTCTCACAGTATTTGTTTGTTTTTCTCACAGTATATGTTTTATAGTAAATGTTTATAAGGTGCTTTTGTGTTATACTTTGTAAAGTGATTGTAAATGATTGTTTCTGTTTGTATTTGTGCTGAATAAACATGTTATCTATCTATATATCTGTCTATCTATTAGACATAACCGTTTGATGACTTTACCATCATAGCGCTTAATTGGCACAATTTTATTTCATATTAACTTATTTAATATAACACTGCACTTCATAATTAACGTCTAATATAAACTTACATTCTATAATTTCATTTTTGATAACAATCATGTAGTCTAACACTTATTTTTAATAACAATTACATTTGTATACTAATATTACATTAATTTTAATATAATTTAACCTGAAAACAGGATTTTTTTTCTGAGTGTTCGATCTTTGTTTTAATAATACATATATTTTATATACTAATAACAAACAACAAACTAGTGGAGTAATTTCACAAAAAATAATTGAATATCAATTCAATAAAAATTTAAAATACAGTGAATAGCCACATCTCTCGCTAGGGCCGGTAGCTGTAAAGGTATCTAATTGGGTGATAAAACTTTCATAGATTTCTCATAGATGGCGCTACGATTAAAATATCGTTGAAAAACCAAATACAAAGACACGACAACAAGCACATAGAACAATTTGCGAGGTCCGCTGGTTCGTTCCGTGGCTTAGTTGGTATAGCATCTGGCACTGTATGCTAGAAGACGTCGTTTCGAAGGATTTTTTTCCGAATGTTCGATCTTTGTGTTAATAATCAAGTTTATCTCCGGATGCGTTCTGAATTTACACCTCATCAATGTTTATTCTTGCTTGTGCTTTTATTTTGTGTCATTAAATGATTATTGAAATTATTTTAGTTCTTCGACTAATTTAATAAACACAATTAGTTATCATTATCAATTTAATGTCAACAATAATAAGAATAAAATATACTTACCATCGGATTTATGTTACATAAATAAGTTACGTACGACAAATCGCGTAGTTGAATGTGCCATTATCTTTTTTTTTCATCGAAAGAAAAACGCCTTTGCGCGCAGATTTCTAATGAGAAAGAAAGTCTTTCGGAGCTAGTAAGATGAAAAATATGTTTATTTTCGTTTAAACCACATAGGAATCCAGTGTGTAACAATAATAATTTTGTCGGAACATAGATACAGCACTGTAAATATATTACAGAAACCAGACTCCTTCCGAACTTCTGGCTTTTAAATTAATTACACTCACGTAACGAACAGACAAGTACCATTTATTATTTATACAAAGTGATGTTATATCACGCAAAAATGATTTAAATTGACAATATATGAAATCATTGTTATATAATAAGAACTTTATATAAAATATTCTTATAAAATGTGAATATTATATCAAGCGAGAATTCTATTATGAAATTCAATTATATGAAATAGATTTAGTCCAAATAAAAATTATATTAAATGAATGATATATACCTATTTTTAACCCGACCCGAAACTTTGGTTTGTTCAAAATATCAAATATATATGCGGTTTAGACTTAAAAAACTACTTTCTTTTCCAATTGCTGTCAGTTTTAGGTCTTTATTACCTTATCCAGGTTGTAAAAAAAAGGACGAGGTCGTATATACTGTAGCGACAGTACTCTCAAATATTTGGTTTCGTATAAAAAAAGTATACAAGTTTATCCCCTCTTAACTAAATTAAATTATTAGCATTCGACAATTTTGCTATTTTCAATACAGCAATATTCATGTATAAGTAACAATACATGTAATAAAAACGTCTGTCGTTATAGTAACTTTAAAAATCTATATTTCGACTCACCCGAAGAACAAAGTCGGATGTCAATATGATACAACGAAAAGAGGACAAATACATAATCTCGTTATTCAAAATAAGACCTAGCTCTAGGTGTTTTAAGAATTTTATGTATTATTTCGTTTCGGAAATAAAAAATCGAACGACTGTCGATCTGATATCCACAGTTAAGAACAGCGCACGAAATGTACAATGTCCTGAGAATAAGCAATCTTGCACATAGGTCTTTGTTCTACGGATGAATCGATTTAGTTCATATTTTTAGTACCGCTGTAGCTCTTGTGAAAGAGTTCGTCCAGGAAAGTACTGCCACTTTACCTATTTATGCCGCCAGGCTGTAATGTAAGCGTTACTGTGTTCCGGTTTTGAAGGGTAAGGCACATGGTACATGGGACTTTTCAACTTAAGTTTCAGGGTGACGGGCGCAGTGGTAGTGCCTCAGATCTTGCAATTTGAATCTCTGACCTGCAACAGTCGTGTCGCTTACCACCAGGCGCACGACTTATTCGTCCCGTCACTTGATATCATTAAAAAAAGTTTTCGCGGTTGCTTTATGCTAGAAATGAAACTAATGAAAAATTTTGCGGATCTACGGAACCATGTCACCTGTGAACAGCTCCAAACGTTCCTGGTCGACGTTTCGGATTATTTTACAGGTCCTATGGTCACGGTTGACCTGTAAAGGGCCCGAAACGTCGGTTTGTTTGAAAAAACAAATATGTATACACGATTTAAATCCAGAAAAATAGTTTCATTTCCTATGTGTAACAATCGCGAAAACCCAAGAACTTGATAAATATATGCGATTTATATCTAAGAAATATAAAAATCAAGCTTTTATAAGTAATTTATTATTATTCATATTATCATACCACTATTTCGTTTAACCAAGGTAAACAACTCTTTTATGGGGAAATGTATACGTTTTTACAATAATATTCCGGAGCATATGTATATTAAGATTATCATTTCCTAAGTTTAATGCTCTGGCCACACAGAGGCGGCCGCGAAACCGTTCCGGCTGCGGGGATTTTTGTAATTTACCAGTTCTTATGAACCCTGCCACACTGAAATGAGCGGCGGCCGCGCGGCGAGGCGACCTCGTGGCGGGTGCGGGCGCGGGTGTTGTAATACATTGAGTTTTATGCAACCGTTCAGTGACCGTTCACACAGAGCGTCTTGGACGTTGTATTTTTTTACAACAAATTTTAATTAACAAATTTTTTATAATTTCAAATGCATAATCAGACGATCTTTGAATAGTTCATTGGCCTCAAGTGGTTGAGAATCGCTCTGTTGAATCGCATTGTTACCGTTCTTACTTTAAGTAAATTGTGTAAACAACACGTGCCTTTGATAACTTCTATTGTCGTATGAATGTCACATTGCATGAGACGTCTGTAGACTTGCCATTTCTGTGTTAGCTGGCCGAATACGTTGTGGAAAACGTCTCCATCAATAATAATCAACTGTGAGATACCTCTTCCACCGCCAGAAATACCATCTTCACCAGAGATAGCTGTGCCAATACCTCCAACGAAAAGGAAATTAGACTCTCAAGGCGACGTGAATAAAGTTTTAAATTATTTACATAATAAGAAAAAAACATGACGCCGTAGATTACCTGTTTACTAGTTATGCAGAAACTTTTAAAAAACTGATACCCACAATTCAAGCCGAAATCAAATTGAAACTTGCACACATTTTTACAGAAGCTGAACTGAACGACCTAGAAGAAAATCCAATTTCAGTAGCACCGGTACAATCTCCTTCATTTACCCTAATTAGCACAACAAGTAATAATGATCAAGAAAGTATCCCAGTTTCATTGCAACTAATTCCTGAATACTTGTTTTTCCCATTATGATACCAGTAATATCGTTGTTAGACTAAACTACACAGGGTAATTCCAAGAGGTATGGTACTGAATTAATGCTGTGATAA
This sequence comes from Hyposmocoma kahamanoa, assembly GCF_003589595.1. Taxonomy (NCBI): domain Eukaryota; kingdom Metazoa; phylum Arthropoda; class Insecta; order Lepidoptera; family Cosmopterigidae; genus Hyposmocoma; species Hyposmocoma kahamanoa. The sequence goes on along the minus strand of NW_020653561.1, from coordinate 1,817,239 downwards.
CATAAAAAATGTAATAAGACTTATTACAAAGAATAGTAATACTAGCAATGAATCTGGGACACAAACATAAACCTCAATATAACAGAAACAATGAATGCTAATTTAATAAATAAAAAGTGTTTTAGTGTGTATAGCAATCAAGGAGTTTTATAATTTTTATTTGAGTATTGAATGGTCTACAAAACACTTTTTATTTGAATAAGTTTGCGTTGTTAGTTCTGGGATATTGATTTTTATGTTAGTGACTCGGATTCATTGCTCCCGAGTGTATAAGTAGGTACATAAGTTAAGTATACTTTCAATTATGCATTCTTCATAATAATTTGAGTAGGTACAGAAAGTTAAATAGAATTGTTGTTGATTCTACAAATCTTAGATGCCAGTATTAGACGAATAGTATAAGAAGTTTGAATTAATTGTGTTAAGATTGTTAATTCTTCATAATAATGTAACTTTCGACAGGGACCTATTAATTATTTGTTAAAATAAAAATGCCCAGCGAGTCTGTTAGAAATAGAAGTTTCAAGTTAACTATGTTAAAATTATCGAGTTCTTAGGTTTTCGCGATTGTTACACATAGGAAATGAAACTATTTTTCCGGATTTAAATCGCGTATATTTGTTTTTTCAAACAAACCGACGTTTCGGGCCCTTTACAGGTCCCATGGTCACGGTTGACTGACAAATAGTTTCATTTCCTATATGTTAAAATTGCTCAAAATAATATAAGTAGGTACATAAGTTAAATACAATTGTTGTTACATAAATCTTAGATAGGTACATATCATTAGTTAAAATAAAAACGCCCAGTGAGACTGCTACAAAATGAAAGTTTCAAGTTAACGTATCAATAGAATAATCATATGACAAATAAAAATTTGTCAAAATAAAAATGACCAGGGAGACAGATGGAAAAACAAAGTTTCAAGTTAACTATGTTAAGATTGTTGATACATAACATAAACAAAATAGTTGGTGTTATACAAATCTTAGATAGGTACTTATTATTTATTAAAATAAAAATGCCCATTTGGTCTGATAGAAAAAGAAGTTTCAAATCGAGTTCTTAGGTTTTCGCGATTGTTACACATAGGAAATGAAACTATTTTTCCGGATTTAAATCGCGTATATTTGTTTTTTCAAACAAACCGACGTTTCGGGCCCTTTACAGGTCCCATGGTCACGGTTGACTGAGGTGGTACAGTCTTCAACCAGTTATGTCTAATATTGATGCAAACCACCCTATTTTTTCACTATAGTTACAATAGTTATTAATTAAATACCTTATTTTTAATTTTACAAAGAAAACATTCCAATTTACGCTACATTAAGTTTTACAAATTATTTTATTGAATGAATTTTTATTAAGTTTAATTTATTATTAATTATTAATAGAAATTAGAATAAACTAAAACATATTAATTAGTACTGCAGTCTTATGTCTGTTTGGGATTTTTCATTAGAGGAAATACTGGATCCCAAACTGGTGGTACGGAGAAACCATCTTCCCTGTTGAAATTAGGATGTTTTTTAATTTCAATGGCCTCTCGCAGCATCCTGGGTGGATAACGGACTTCTTTTGCAAGGACCTGGGATTTGTCAAACTTCATTGAATGTGTAGGTTTATCCATGACATGCTCGCAGACTGCAGACTTGTTTACGCGACGGTGTTTGACATCAGCTATATGTTCTTTGACGCGGGTACAAATACTTCGCTTTGTTTGTCCAATATAAGAGAGACCGCACTCACAGTCAAGCTTGTAAATCAAGTTAATTTTGTTAAGATTATAGAATTTTTTAATGTATTTAAATAAACAATTTCTGTTCATATGAAATGTTTGTTTCAAAACCTTCAAAGTAAGTATACAGGGTGTCCCAAAACTTAACGAAAACCTGGGAACAGAATGTTGCCTATTTTGTAACTACCCAGAAAAAAATATTTCAAAAATCGGAGTCATTTTGTTTTTGTAATACAAGCATTTTAATGAAAAATGTTGAAACTGTACCCCATTTTTAAGTACTACAATTACAAATATGCTAATTTTGCTGTTCTAGTTTTTGTAACGGTAACTCGAAACAGCCCAGCTAATGAACACAATTCCAAAGAAAGCCAGAATTACTAAAGTTTCAGCACTAAAAAATTATGTATTTAATTTTTT
>NW_020653561.1:1694718-1740081 GCF_003589595.1 Hyposmocoma kahamanoa | reverse complement strand
AATTTGAAACATTTGAATATCGACTTTCAATTGTTTTTGTTATTCAATTTAGACAAGAAAGATGGATACTGCGAAAATTCGAGTGATTTTTGAATACGAGTTCCGACGCGGAACTAACGCGGCAGAAACAGCCCGCAATATCAATGCTGCGTTTGGAGAGGGGTCTACTAATGAACGCACCGTGCGATTTTGGTTTAAACGCTTTCGTGATGGAAATTTCGACTTAAAGAACGAGCCACGAGGAAGACCACCCACACAGGTGAATAACGATGAATTAAGAGAGATAGTGGAAGCCGATCCTAGTCAAACTACCCAGGAATTAGCGGCATGGTTTAACGTTATCTTACCCACAATATTGACTCACTTGCGTCAAATCAATAAAATAAAAAAATACGAAAAATGGGTGCCTCATGATTTGACTGATCTGCAGAAAGAAACGCGTGTTGAAACTTGTGTTGCCTTGTTGAACCGGTACAGAATGAAGGAATATTGGATCGAATTGTAACATGTGATGAAAAGTGGATTCTTTATGATAACCGGAAAAGAAAAATGCAATGGCTGACCCCAGGTCAAATGCCACAACAGTGTCCTAAAGCAAAACTTACCAATAAAAAGGTAATGGTAACTGTTTGGTGGTCTCAGCATGGTGTTATTCACTATAGTTTTCTCCGATCTGGTCAAGCAATAACGGCAGATGTCTATTGTGCCGAACTCCGAACCATGTTGACAAAACTAGCAGTAAAACAGCCCCGACTCATGAATCGATCTTCACCATTATTGCTCCACGACAACGCGAGACCTCACACAGCACGAGAAACCATTTTGACCCTTCAGGAACTGCAGTTAGAAACCATTCGTCATCCTCCGTATTCACCAGACCTTGCTCCAACGGACTACCATTTTTTTCGTGATTTGGACAATTATCTACGTGACAAGAAGTTTTCTTCCCAGGAGGCAGTACAAAATGCTTTCACACAGTTTGTGCAGTCTAGATCGTCGGAGTTCTATCGCAAAGGCATTAATAACCTTCCCATAAGATGGCAGCAATGTATAGATAATAAAACTATTTTGATTAAATAAATTTGTTAAAAATTTAAAAAATAAACAATTTAGATTTTCAGTACAAATCGGCAATTTCATACTTTAACCCCTATTATTAATATAAATTATTATCATTTTCTTAATGGCGGCCACTAGGCTTGGACCAGTGTCAGTTTTATAAGAATAATATAAAAAATATGGCGATCGTCGCCAGTGTCAATTTTCCATTATACGTTACCACGGGTTGCTGAAGCTGTCACTGTCAACGGTAAACTCGAACCATCAATGAATTTAATAAATTAAATTATGTTGTTTTTTTTATGAAGGATTTATGTAATTTTCTATAATTGTTTCTAATTTATTTTGCATGCACAAGAAAAATAAAGCCGATTTTATTTTAATTATTTTTTAAATGCGTTTGCTATGGAAATTGAAAGTAAGTCAGAAATAGTAATAAGAAAACCAATCTTTCGATTTTCCTGCAGCTTCAATCGAACCTTCTTTTATTTTAAGCTCATTGGAAAAACTTTAACAGCAACATCCAAATTGACATGAAATTGAAACGGTTGTCCGAAATATGAGTTAAAGTTAGTCGAAATAAAATGTTTAGTAATAATAATAATAAAATAAAAGAAATCACTTTAACGTGAATGCTTTTCGCTTCGATATTTTAGGGACTTTAATTACAAAAATTATAGTAAAAAATTCAAACATTTCAGCAAAAATTTATTGTCGATAAACATCAGTCTTCGTAAATGAACATCACTATATTTGAGTCTAGAAATTTCTATGGAGACAAAAAGAAAACATTGAATAATAATAGAAATAGAAACTAAAAATGCAAATAGCTATAAATGATATAGTTTTAAAATTTTTGTTTTCACTCCAATTTTTACTAGGTGTATCGCTACAACTTGGCGTTTTTGCGTTTTACGAGAGATCTTGTATGTACAACGATCGCCATGTCACTGTGGCGATGTTTGTAGGCGTGCCACCTCGACATGGTCATTTTGACCATGAGTCATATCGAGGCGACGCGAACCACGCCCCCCTACCATATCTCCCCTTTTTTTCTATATCTGTGGGTGCATACGACTTGAGACAATTTTGCAAAATTTTACTAGATACAAAGAGCCAGAATATTGTACAGAACATTTTTTTAAATATTTTTATATGATTTAGCGTTATTTCTATTATTAATTTCTTAAATATAGCAAGAATGCAAATCAAAACACTGTACATCTAAAACAAAGCAGTATGATAATTCAGGACGTGGTTTGGTGTTAAAACATTTTCTAAAGATTCATTCATTTTGGCGATTTTTTTACCGCTTCGAGTAACAACGTTCGCACCCCAACCAGCATCCCGCGAAATCGCGGTCCATAATTTACATAACTCATCCAAAATATATATTTAGCAAATTTCGCTTTTGTCTAGTCAAAACGCGTAGTCGACACCAACAATAAGGTTTTAGAAAGGCTTTACTCCAACAGACACCCAGTTAATTCCTTTGGTTAAATTTATCTAAACTCTAAAGACTGGAACTTAGAACTATTCAAGTTGAAGGTCGAAGGCAATTACACGACAAAACACATAATGGCGCATTTATCAGAACAAAAAGAAAAGTGAGATATTAAACAGTAACGTTTAGAAATAAAGTTTCAATTAAACTAACATCTTTTACCACAGCCTTACTCAATTTATGTATACTGAAAAAAATCTAAATTAATTAAATGCATTTTCTTTTATTTTGCGACATTACAGAAACAGCAGAAAATTGAAACAGTTAAACATTGATTAAATTAAAAATTAATAAATAAAAAACTGTTTGAGCTAAAATGTACTATTTTTACAAGAACTCAAAATAAACCCGAAAAAAACACTTCACAAACCTATGTTAGCAGGACATCAAAACGAATGAATAAATAAAAACGCTCGGTTAATTTTTTATTTTAAATTAGGTCTAAAACAAACAACCGTGCAGGCTTTTGAAAAACACTGCATTATACTGAGGATCGAACACTAAGAAACATTTCTTCATTCTGGCTGGATGTTGCTGGCCTAACGCTCATTCAACTGAGCTAAGGAATGTACCTGCAGATATTTATTTTTGATTTCTTTTTACCGTAGCGCCATCTGTGAGAAATCTATGATATTTGTAATCACTACCACAAAATGGGATGATTTCACAAAAAAAAAAATTGAATATCATAGAAGTAAAACGTTGTGATTTTCACTATACGTAATAATACAACATTTACAACTTTACTAATGTTCCCACAGCATGTCTGTACATTATAATTTTTAATACATAAATGAATGTTTTAGCAGCAACAGAGTTCCTTGTAAAAAGTTCGTCCAGGGAAGTACTGTCACCTTACCTATTTCTGCCGCCAAGCAGTAATGTAAGCATTACTGCGTTTCGGTTTTGAAAGATAAGGGTGAAACTACAAACACATGGGTCTTGTCAACGCTATAACTCAGGGTTACGGGCGTAGTTGCAGTGTCCATCAGATCTTGGCAATTAAAGCTCTGAGCGGCACTACATCTGCTAAGAACAAGCGTGTCGCTTACCACCAGGCGTACTGTTCTTGTACTTGTTCGTTCCGTCATTTGGTATCAGAAAAAAGATTTTGTAATTAAACCATAGCGCGTGTTATGCCCAGCACTTAGTACAGCTATTTAGGTCTCCCGCAAACAATACTATCCTTGGAAGAAATAAAGGGACAAGCAGCGAATTCAAGAATTCAGAAATGAGTTTAAAATATTTGTAAGTTTTTTTGCGAATCAGTTTTAATAAACAAAATCACTTATCGTTGTCAATTTAATGGCAACAATAATAAGAATAAAATATACCGACGGATTTTATATTACGTAAATAATGTACGACCACTGTAGGACAAATCACATAGGTGAACGTGTCATTATGTTTTTTTTTCATCGAAAGAAAAAGTTAGGTGCACCACAGGCCATCGTCTAGTTCGGATTTCAAAAAGCTTTTCCACGCTAGCGTCGAAAAAATATAAAGATAGCTTTTCCGAGATAGGGAGATGAAAAATATATTTTCGATATTAACTAGTTGTTTTAAATACCTATACTAAGATGAATTTTTTACATTACAAACAGTTAATCGCATACAACAAAAGTTTGGTTGTATTTAATTAGCTGTTTTTAAAGAAAGCTCAAAAAATAGTATCATTGCATGTAACAGACTTGACTGAATGTTACCTATTTAAATTAAAACTTGATTTATAATAGAACTGAAGTGCACAATTATAGTCACGAAAATGTTACCGCAATCGGATGAATAATAATTGTTACATGGTCTCAAACCTCTCCTCAGACAACCCTCTCCTCTACAGTAGTGCAGATTTAACACACATAAAATATTATATTAAATATAATAAATATATACATAAACATAAAATAAATATATACTTTCTTTTCCTTTAAAATTATAATATAGACTAAATAAATGTTGCTACTTTAATTACGCTACCAGTCGCCTTGAGGTCACTACTCGGGGCCTACCACAACCTCTTAAAACAATATTACTTTAACCTTACATTAACTTTTCGTACCATAACGCGCTTAAAGTAAGCTTATTACAATGTTAAAACTATGATGTTTTATTGGCAGCTTTGTGACTATTCATCCATTCAGTTCGTACTAGGACGCGACTTTAACATTAAAGTAATATTGCTTTTATGTCTCAAATTTAGCAATCTTAAAATACTTACACAGATGCAATACAAACAATATTATTTTCAGTTTAATGTCATATTATTGATTTGCAATGATTAAAAGTTAAGTTGAACTTATTTATTTACATATATCTCTTCAATATTTTGTTTATTTTTTATTTAATAGCACATAGGAAATAATTTCTCGTTAAATAAAAATACGCGATGTTTATTTCGTTTATTTATGACAGCGCCATCTATATGCTCCTTGGCGAAACTAACAGTTGACACTAGACTATAGTTCCGAATTCACAACGTGACTATCAAGACTCATTTTGTTTTATTTATTTTTCTTCATGAAAATGCGGAAAAATAATTGAAAACAACGTAATTTTAATGGATTTTATTATTACATCTTTTTGGCAGTTAAAATTCTCTGTATGTAAATAATGTTAAGTACGTTACACGATTCGGAACATCAAAAAAGAAAGAGATGTCATTATACAGTTCATACAGCGTTATTTCTTTCCTATTTTTAGTAAGGAATAGACAATTGGGGAATCATTCGTTCTTTCAGTTAATTTAGCAATAATACAATTACTTGGTTGACAGGTTTGTCATGGTACGAATATGTGTAATATTATAATAAGCTTACTTTAGGCTTACATTGAATAAGATTGTTTTTTGAAAGGTTGTGGTAGGCCCCCTGTATCTACAACAATTTGCATTCAATGCGACCACAAGTAGCGTAGCGTGGCAATATATAATTCAGTCTATGACCCAATGCTGGTTGGGGACGTCTCACGTTTTCTGAGTGTTGTGACTCTTCCTCGACGTACAGGTGTCATTATGCTTTAAATTTCGTATATGAATTCCTATAACTTTTTTATAACAAAAAGAGACCTCAAAAATTCGTGGAATTACATCTATTTGCCAAGTTTTGCCACCCTTAGAAGTGGAATATTTTATTCAAATTTAAATGGGACCAATACTAAGGTACCCTCTTTTCAGCAAAAAAGAATCATGTAAATCGGTTCACAAATGCCAGAGTTATCGCGTAACGTAAATACAAAAAACAAACTGTCGAATTGAGAACCTCCTCCTTTTTTTGATGTCGGTTAAATTCGAACCCACAGTCTCTGTTTGGGAGAAGGCAGGTCAAACCATTGGGCTACCACGGCACTGCAAAAATGTAATAATCCATAACGATGAAACATTTAAATTGAAAATTCTCTAACTGATCGCTGCTTAATAAACTTAAATTCCTTTGCCTTTGTATCATTTGTGACTAGAATTAATTTAAAAAAGAAGAAAGCTAGAAAACTATGGCGTACTTTTGCGCCATAGTTATCACAGCATTTTCTTGGCATTTTTAATTAATACCGACTGTACCTTGCTTTGCAAAGCCACTGACACTAGAAAAAGACATTATGTAGTGGAAAACTTTAACCGCAAAAGAATCAAGTTTTATCTCAATAAGATGAATAATAAATGGAACGCTTTCGTAACCAATTACAGTTGAAGTGATTAACTCAATAGTAGAATTCATTTAACGCGAAAACTACAAGCGCCTTTGAGTTATTCGATCAGATAGAAGTCTCGATTTAAATGGACCGTTTTCAATTTAAGTACAATGCACTATTTTTCCTTTTGCTGCGCACTATCATCCATTATACCTTTAATACGCCTACCAGAAAGCCACAGGCAAATTTGCATAACTTCCCTTTTAAAACGTTCAGGCGTTCCACTAGTAACGTATCTGTTGAAAATAATCATTATAATATAACCATTCTTCTTTTTTAAGTGACGGGACGAAATAGACGTGTGCTTGGTGGTAAACGACACGCCTGTCCATAGCAGTTGTAGTGCCATTCAGAGCTATTTATATATAATAAGATATAATAAGATTTGAGGCGTTTGAGGGGCACTGCCACCGCGTCCGTTACCCTATGATAAGTCCCATGTGCCTGTAACTTCACCAGCACCCTTACCCTTCAAAACCGGGACGCAGTAATGTTCACATCACTGCTTGGCGGCAGAAATAGATAAGGTGGCAATGCTTCCACCGAGGGACTCTTTCACAAGGAGCTCTACTGCTACAAAAGTAGCTCTGGCACTCATAGTACAGGGATTTCCCTAGTTTGAGACCAGGGCAAGTGATGTGGTGGTCTGGCGCATAATTATTAGTACTTCAATAAAAAAATTACGTTTAATAGATTAATATAGATTGGAATTCCTTTTATCGCAAAACAAATTCCATAGTACAAATTTATATTAAAAAAATTTATATTGATATCGTTACTTACGAAAATATTTTGTTTATTAATTTCTTTGTTACACAATTTTTAACCGATTTTAAAAAAGGAGGTTCTCAATTGGTCCGTACTTTTTTATGTGTTCGTTACGCCATTACTCTGACATTTAGGAACCGCAGGCTTATTACCGATCTTTAGCGACCAGTCGTTTTAGCAATAGTTGCACGATTATCGCTGTCAAAACATAAATTCGTATTACGGAACGAACAATTGCGACCAGTCGACTACAGCGCCTCCCGCGAGCAACTAATAAACTAAAACTGCATGAAAATGCTTTGACAGAAAGCGACCGGTTGCTTTTTCGTATTACCGAACCGTAATACCAACTTAGCAATCGCAACTGGTAGCAATCGCGTTGCTATTGTACAATTAACAACCGGTTGCTAAAGTTCGGTAATAAGCCTGCCGATTTTGAAGATTCTTTTTTTATTCAAAGGGCGGATCTTATGCCCGCCTTATACCAGCGCATACTGGCAACTATACCGCAAAGTCTGCTGGAACTAACGACTACGCAGAAAATACTGCTCGACGCATTCAGGCACGCTGCGCCGCAAACCGGTGGATTCAAGCGCATATTGGTGGATTCTGAGGCATACCGGTGGATTCTATTGCTTACTGGCGCCTCACGCCGCGTTATCCTCTAACGTGCTCCTGAACACTTACTACGCTTACTACGCTTATGCACACTCTAGACTCTCCTACGGGATCATCCTTTGGGGAAACTGCACGGACGTTCAAGAAGTTTTTGTTCTCCAAAAGAAGTGTATAAGAATATTAGCAAACATAGACCAAATGAGATCTTGTAAAAACTATTTTCGCAAATTTAACATATTAACGATATGTTGCATATACATACTTGAAGCTTGTAAATTCACTAAAAAACACTCTGACTTGTATTCGCCGTTAAAAACAGTTAAACGAAATAATCGTAATCTGTTCAAGTTGAAATTACCTCCTTCAAAAATGAAATTGTATTCATCGATTGTACTCAATGTTAATAAAAATATATAACCATCTCCCGAACAGCATATAATGTACTCAGGATTCCAAGGCTTTTGAAAGACAATTAAAAACTCTCTTAATTGATAGGAGTTATTACAATATAACAGAATACTTTAATGATATTTTTGATGACCTTTTTTAAATGATTTAATATGAAATAATAATAGAAAATTATAATTTATATTGTATGTAGGTAAAATTATTTCAAAAATTATATCAATTATATAGTATAGAGTTGAAACATAATGTGTAAGTTATATAGTCCTACTAGACACCATTTTGTACGCGTGGTATCAATTAGGAAATAGTACTGTGTAATAATTTTTATCTTATTTTTAAAATGTGTATAGCGCCACTCTCTTTGCAAACACCCTTACAGGGTGTCATACTGTACATGTACTGTAATTTTAATATTATTAACATGTGACTATGCAATAAACGATTGAATTGAATTGAATTGAACACCGCAGAGAGAAAGGCAATTCTCCGAGGTCAGAGCATTGAAATTTATATCTTATATCAATTGCTATAGCATAAAATATAAATTAATTAATGTCCTCTACGTTCAAGTCCGCCATAATGTGCGTGAGTCGTTAGCCTAGAATATTTAGGTACTTTGAGTTATTTTTGTTATCATCAGTGATTTTTTGTCACGATTGGCCGCCCCTAAAATCTAGCCGCCCAAGGCCCAGGCCTACTGAACCTTAGGGCAAATCCGCCACTGCAAATATACAAGCCTTGTTTATTATTCGCAAAGTGGTCTTTGCGAATAATAAACGCTTTTTGTCAAAGGCTTTTATTCAGTTGATATTCATATTTCGATGACCTATAATATAAATGGACATCATATTATATTCGTTTGCAAAGAAGTATTTTTCGAAAACACGTCATACTTAAATTCTGCATTTATGTCAACCGATTCTATCCGATTTTTATCGGTTCATTCCATTATTAAAATAAAACTGAGTTCTTAATATAGGTTGCTCTCTTTCACGCTACTTTAAAATGACAAGAACATAAAATAGAGAACACAAGTAGAGATGAAAAAAACTGCTTATTTTGTAAACGTTAAAACGTTGTGCGTTTTAACGTTCCGTAAAACCGAGTTCTTTTATAAACGCTTTTTAGTTTGGAGCTTAAAAAATCGTCTAGAAAAACAATTAAGCGCATAGACTTTTATGTTAACAAAACAAACGCTTGCAACGTTGTGTTAATAGCGAAAGTATCTTTGAGAGATAAGTTTAAGGAAATTAACATTCTTACACTAGCCTCACAGTACATTTATGAAAATGTAATTTATGTTAAAAGGAATAGCAATTCCTTTATGAAAAATAGTGACAGACATAACATTAATACGAGGAATAAAAATAAACTAGCTTTTCTTGATAGTCGTCTTCACAAAGTCAAAAAATCATTTAAGGGGCAATGTATATGCTTCTATAACAAGATTCCGGTTGATATACAAAATTTGCCTTTCACGAGGTTTAAAACTATAGTGAAACAAAGACTTTATACTAAAGGTTATTATACCACTTCTGCGTACTTCGATGACAAAAATCCGTGGTAGCATCCCATTTAGCTCATGGAGGTAGTTTCGATCTCTGATATTTCAAATAAAAAAAATAATTGTAAATGTTGTTTACAAAGAGCAACCCCTAGAGTTTCTTGCTCATTCTTCTCAGGGGAATCTGCCTCACGAATGAGCGGTAGAGTTTAACCATTGTGACGATTTCAAGTGTAATAATGCTTACCTATGAAATAAAGATTATTTTGAATTTGAATTTGAAAAGCAAGACTAGACTATGAAAGGTTTTAAGATACGTAAGTTTATTTGTAAAACACGAGTTTTAGTTTTTATTTGTAAAATTGTTATTCACATTGACGAATCAATGTGTTTAGGAAACTTAGATGGTGGGACTTGAAACTTAGGCACGTTGTAAAAAATTAATTTTGAAATATAGAACTGACTAGTGATGCAACGGATATCCGGTATCCGGCCTTTCCGGTCTATTTTTACTATCCGACCGGATACCGCAAAGTAGGACAATATCGGGCCGGATACCGGATGTTTAAAACTGAGAAAAATTCACAATCAGTACGCCAAATGAATTGATTTATTGATTAAAGAGGATAGTAGTAATAAGTTGACAATCTGTTCATTACTTGTAAAGAGCTAAATTTAAGCTAAAGCTAAGTTAGATAACGTAATCTATAAATTTTGTATTCAAATTTCATTAAAGGCAAATTATGGTGGATGAAGACCAATATTTCTGCATTAAGTGGTAAAAGTCGGTTCCGTTTATTTTCATAAACGAGACCGACTTCAGAGGACAGTTTCTCGCTATAAACTCTTGCAAACTTTGTTAAGTTTGGGTACTGCTTGATATTACCAAACCACCAAAGAAAGAATCGCGATCACGATTCGAACTGTCTTCAAATAATAATCGATTTAAAATAATTATTTTTTCGTATGAACAATAACGAAACGTATATGTAGATACAGAAAAAACTTTTTCGGCGAAAACTGGAACGGTAAATAGTTTTAGAGTACTTAGATCAACAACAACAAATTAAGAAATCCAATTGAAACAAAAACGTAACGGCCGTATCAAGTGCTAGGCTCTTACTTGTAAAGTAGTTATTCTACTAGAAATTTTAATAGACAAAGATGACGTAGCTGCTTTTTTCCTTCTCCACCATAAGATATTTGCAGTCAGTGCCACAAACAAATAGCACTGATATTAAAATATTGCTAAATGGACTATTTTTTTTTCAAAGTTTTTTTTTCCGTTTATATTATCGAAAAGTATACCGTTTTAACAAAAACCAAGTGATCACAACCACTCAAATCGTCAATGTGAAAGTGCAATCATTCACTAATCAATAAATCACGGCGATGCGCGCTGCAAACCGGTCGCGACAGTCGGTTCAGTATCCGGCGGCAGGCTATCCGGCTATCCGGCTTTCCGGCCTTGTTGCTCGCAGGATATCCGGTATCCGGCCAAATCACTATCCGTTTATAGTTATTATATTCATATTTATTCCAAAATTTGGAGCCCTCTGCCCAGCGAGCGGTTTAACGACACGCCGTGCCGCCCTCTGCCCCGTCTGTCGTCACCGGGCGCTTGTCGACGTCTGTACTATGTAAAATTTTCTCCTCCTGTTTATATTGCGCGCGGGTTGCAAAACTGCCATCCCATTGTCCTTTTGTTCGCATTCCCTTCTTACTTAAACTTTCAAACTTCACTTGTGTGGTGTTATCCAAAATAGATTTAAAAAAGGTTTAAAAAAGTCGCACAAAATAAATTGAGAGAAAACTGATTTTCAGCGCCGATCGTCGTGATTGAGGTGTTAAATGCAATCCGTAAATAAACTGCATGTGAAAATCAAAATGGCGGACGTGAAGGCGCCAATCCTGTTGACTAATTAGGGTACTGTGACGAATGTGCAAAACCCTACCCATTACAACTTTACCTTCACTAATTAAACAGAATTCTAACATTTTGGGGAATTTAGATACATGGAGGGATAATGTGAAAATTCCGTACCTTATGAGATAAAATTAGAATGCATATTCATGCACCAAAGGATGAATCTGCAAGGCAGAAAATAACATATTGAAATGGACAAAAAACAAGTATTTTTTTTATATTATTTATTTTTGATTCCAATTGACGGGATGAACATGTCGTACGCCCAATGGTAAGCGACACGCCTGTCCATAACTGCTGCAGTGCCACTCAGAGCTTTAAATCCGGAAACGATAAGGGCATAAGGCAACGATAAGGTTCCGAAAACCGGAACACGATAAGGACGCGTTTCATCGAGACAAATTACGTCGCGCTCACCCCGAGCGGAGACCGCATTGCCGCCGCGCAGCGGCCGCGTGCGTCTAACTGTCATGGCAAGATACGCTCTATTCTCTTAGCTTTTCTGTTTTAACTTAAATGAGCGTTTCGGGCACGCGGGCGAGGCTGGTTTGAATTTGGTATACGCGGCGGCCGCGCAATTGTGTTATTCAGAGGAACTTCAATGTTGTTGTTGTTTAATTTACATTAATTAATGAAGATGTGGAATTTTACATTAATGAAGGTGTGGTAACTGGGCGGACGCCGCGCGGCGGCCGCGCGACAGCTTTATCTTCGTGTAACTGGGCGCTAATGCTGACATTACTGCTTGACGGCAGAAATATATAAGATGGCAGTACTTCCCTAGACAAACTCTTCACAAGGAGCTCTAGGTACTGTTACCAAAATGTATCTTCAATGTTTCACTACTCTGCCCCTGTCTCTGTATTTCTGTAGTAGGTACACCTGCTTTTTTGACGCCATCAGACCATCTTGTGGCTTAGATATGGGTTATGTGGAGAGACCTCCAGGTCAACCGAACATCCGTAGCTGCTATAAATTGTATACTAGGCAATCCGTACACGAAACAGACATAAAGGCTTTTGATGAATTGGCCGCAGCACCACCCAGAGATGTAACCTACAGTTTAGGATACGATTGAACTGGTATATACATTGTCCAAAAGTTCCTAAATAAATAAAGACTTTAATAAAATATGAAGGAGTTTACCATTTTCCTTTTTTGCAGACAACCACACAAATTCCGTGGTCTCAAACTAGAGAATTATGAAACCGACTTTAAAACGTTTATTACCAAAATTGGTCCTTCCGGGAATCGAACCGGGAACCTGTTCATCCAGCGCCGGCATTGTCAACGGTTGGGCTACACAGGCCGTCCATTGTTATATACGTATAAAGTATTAATGTGGTCTGTGGTATTCAATTCAATTCAATTCAAATATTTATTTCAGATAAAATCCATATAGAGTTAGTAAACCAAACAACTTAAGAACTAGTGTTAGTATTAATATTAATATAATTTAAAAGACTACTTATACATTTAAGATAGTGTGGAGCTCTATCCACCTACGCAGGAGTGGCGAGTCCCACCGATCTTGAAACACACACAGGATGCCGATGCACACCTTTTCCTCATGATGGCCATGAAACCGTCCATCTGAGCCTCGGCAAACATCCCCGATGCACTACACCTCCACGGAAGCCCCATCAGCACCCTGAATTGTGTGTGTGTGTGTGTGTGTGTGTGTGTGTGTGTGTGTGTGTGTGTGTGTGTGTGTATTATTCTTGCAAATATAGAATAATCCTGAAAACAAATTTCAATTATTATCTTTTGGTTTAGTTTTTTTTTCGAATTGGTTGCTATTCAATTTGGCGCGTCAATTACGGTATCCACAATGAAATGAGAATATAAAGTATTTTCCGCTTTTTGGTGTCTTATTTAACAAAATCCAAAAGCAATAATTCGACTGCAACCATATCGACTTTAATATGTAACATTGGCAACGCTCATATTGTTGCTATGATTGCCATGAGTAATTGATTCGCAATTTTCCACCACCGAACAGTGGATTCAGTTGATCTGTTAAGTAAAACAAATTGCTTTCCTGACCCAATTATAATAGTAAATAGCTTTTAGCTACTGCCTGATAAACGTACGCTTCCCGTTTGATATAGTAAGCAAATATTAATTATTATTATATACTTATATATTCGACTCATCCGTAGAACAAAGATCTATGTGCAAAATTACTTGTTCTCAGGATATAGTAGTATATTTCGTTCGATTTTCTTCGTTGTGAATCGACTGTTGTTTTATTTTTAACCGACTTCAAAAAAGGAGGAGGTTCTCAATTCGACTGTATATTCTTTTTTTTCTTTCTTTTTTTTGTATGTATGTTACGCGATAACTCCGGTATTTGTGAACCGATTTTCATGATTCTTTTTTTTGTTGGAAAGGGGGTACTTCCATAGTGGTTCCATTTCATTTTGAAGGAAATCATCCACCTCAAAGGGTGGTTGTTCACGCATGAAGATTCATTTTTATAAATAGCGCCTAACTTTAATTGAGGAGCAATTGCTTTTCATTAATTTAGTTGATTTTGCTATTTCTCCAATTCAAGGCGTTTTTCTCTCGATATACTTTGAGTAGTGTCGTAGTGAAAAACGACTTGAATTAGAGAATAGTAAAATGAACAATTAAAATAATTGCTCCTTATGGTAAAATTTAGGCGCTATTTATAAAAATGAATCTTCGTGCGTGAACAGCCACCCTTAAAAGTGGATGATTTTCTTTAAAATTAAATTTAAATTTAAAATTAAATAGGACTACCATGGAGGTACCCTCTTTCCAACAAAAAGACTCATGAAAATCGGTGCACAAATACCGGAGTTATCGCGTAACATACACACAAAAAAAACATACAGTCGAATTGAGAACCTCCTCCTTTTTTTGAAGTCGGTTAAAAGTCAAAAGGAAAATAAACCTGAAAAAAATATAATTAATTCAGCGGAAAAATCCTAAAATGCAAAAAAATACTGCTTTTTACACGTTTATTCATTGGGACCGTCGAAACGTTCAATAAAATTATTTTTAACCGACCTAAAACAAGGAGGAGATTCTCAAATCGACTGTTTATTTTTTCACGATTCTTTTTTGTAGGTAAGATACCTCAAGAAGGTACCTCAGTATTGGTCCCATTTAAATTTGAAGAAAATGTTCCACCTCTAACAACCTTCAACATCAAATCATCAAACTAGTTTCGCGCACTTTCCGGTAACCGATTTCAATAAAATATTAACGTACTACAATTTATCAAAACTACTCGAATTTCTAGTGATAACAAACAAATCAACTAGATGGCGCTTATTGCCCATTTTTTATGTGCAGTACCGGCGGCTGTTCTTTTACTGTGCTTAGGATTAGCTCCAACTACTTACCCATATTAAGAAGAGTTAATTTAAATTAGTTTGTAACACACAATGTCATCTATTGACACGCATGTTTGTCAAAGTCAGAAAGTTTTTTAGCCCCAGGCATCCTAGACATAGACATTTATTATCATTTTTGTGTTACAATGACTTTCGTCGCTATTAAGTACTGGTTATTATTATTTTATTGTAATTATGATATCAATTATGAATTTGTATTACAATTTTTTCTGAATTTTTTTTTTACAGTAACTTTTTTAAAAATATTTTTATAATCTACATAATACACACGTGATACTAACATATAGATGGCGAGTTTTTGAAGTTCATAGTACAGTCTTTACAAATATTATTTTTATTTCAAATATATTATGAAGAAAAAACGAAGAAAGAAATAGTGATGAAGGAAGTTAGGACTATATTCCGTATTTTAAACCAAATTGCAAGACTTTATCCTGAAAACTCCACTAATTACAAATGCAAAGTTATTGTTCAAAGTGATAGAAGATAATGTGATTTACGTGAAAGTAAAACATAAATATTGACTCCCGCCGTTTAAAAGACTATTTAATAAACCCAAATAAGTGAACTAAGTTTAAGAGAAGATGGCAAATATTACTGAGGACCCCGATAATTAAACGAAGACATGGCTCAAAGGACTTGTATCCAAGGCAAAACTATTAATAAAACAAAAATACTAAAATATCGCACTTGACAACTAACATAGTATTATCTCAAAAATTGCATTATATTATGTTTTGTCTCGAAATTGCATTATATTGATAATTTATCTCCAAAATTTCGCTCTATTTGTATGTCATTCGTATACAATTTAATTTCAAAGTGATAAGACAACACTGTCGCTTTCAAATTAAATAGGGATTGTTAATATAACCTAAAGCAATTTTGAGATAATACTATGTTAGTTGTCATGTGCGATATATGCACACTACATTCACTTCACAATGTTTTTGCTTTTGATGCATCGCAAGGCGCTACCCTCGAAGGTGGTGGCTGAAAATCAGAGCTTTGCTATTGGGCAAATTTTGTATTGAGCCACGACCTATTTGGCTTGCTTTAGCGCACACAAGCTATTGATCATTCGGTTAGTATTATGTTTTTATGTTTTTTTTATTGTATTACTGTTTGTTTTTATTTTATTTTCTCCAATTTTGATTTCTGTGTGTCTCTATTAATCAAATTACTCTATTATATTGTTATGTGTGTGATGCAAGACAATAAACAAGTGAAAATCGAAGTCAAATTACAAGTATGAAAAAATGTCTTCTTATATTTCATATTAAAGTGGAATTAATTGATATTCACGACCATTTACGTAATATAAACCACTTCCAGGCTTTTGATCAGCGCCATCTAGGTGTAAGACGGAATTTTGATCATTTTTACGATCTGTAATATAGAGATTAGCTGATTTCTTGAGTTATTATTGGTCCATGGCAATAGCACCTAATATTTACTTGATTCAAATAAATATCCAGTTCTTAGGTTTTCGCGATTGTTACACATAGGAAATGAAACTATTTTTCCGGATTTAAATCGCGTATATTTGTTTTTTCAAACAAACCGACGTTTCGGGCCCTTTACAGGTCCCATGGTCACGGTTGATTGAGGTGGTACAGTCTTCAACCAGTTATGTCTAATATTAATGCAAACCACCCTATTTTTTCACTATAGTTACAATAGTTATTAATTAAATAAATTATTTTTAATTTTACAAAGAAAACATTCCAATTTACGCTACATTAAAGTTTTACAAATTATTTTATTGAATGAATTTTTATTTAGTTTAATTTATTATTAAACTTAATAAAAATTCAAAATAGGTATTTAATTAATAACTATTGTATATACAAATATACGCGATTTAAATCCGGAAAAATAGTTTCATTTCCTATTGATTCAAATAAGTTTATTTATTTAATAAAAGGTATATTCTACTTTATCTAATTTTGGTTTGTTAATTGCATCGAGTATTTAACCAGAAATAGAGACGAAATGTCATTTAATTTGTTTGAAAACTATTCTGCCATATCATTACTGTGACAACTGCGCTCCGATTGGCTAGCCCGAGTTCGAAACAATTGACGGGTGTCGTCAACTGTTTCACTTCAAATCGACCAGTTAACTTGAGCTTTGCTATAATGGACTAAACTGCAAAATTACCGTTAAACTGTAAAATTACTGCAATATTTAATTACCGATAAGAAATGTGATTCCATTTGTTTTGTAATTAGATGTTTTGCTGTTTCCCACATCACCGAATAGAACAGCACGGCATTGTTAGAGATATTATCTTTATTATAATAAATACAGAATATTTTTTGGAATATACGGAGACGTACGCACAGGTCAGTAGTTGGCCTGTCTATATTTTAGTGCAATCGGGAGTTGATATTTATAAGAGCTGCATCGCTAATGTGTTACCAGGACTATATGGCCCTTATTTCGTCTCTATTTCTGGTTATATACTCGATGGTTAATTGTATCCAATTAAGACTACGTTATCTTACCAGTTAAGTAAGATAAAGTTTACAAGTAATATAATATGTAAATACATTTAGCGACAACGGCTTTGGTACTAACGCCGTTTGATATCATTTTCTCTATTTTTTATTCCTTGTGTGAGGCGGTGTAGACGCTGGTTGACCGTTATCCTTTGCTGAGGCTATTTTTATTGAGCTGTATGAATGAATAACTTACAGGATGGAGACCGAGGGGGCCTAAATTCTTACCAAGCATGGCCACCTGAACTGCCCTCGACAAGGTAGCTTTAAACAGGTTGCTAACGTGCTGGTTGCGCCCCTAACCTGGTTTCGGTCAATTGTACTATGATTGTATGGGCCTTAACCAAACTCAGTTTAGAAAAAATCTTTTCTAAAACTCACCGAAAGGGATAACAATCTGGAACTTTCTCAACTAGAGCCCAGAGATCATCTACAAACCACTGCATTATCAACACTGAATTACTACTCAGTATGCATGTGACATATCAAGAACCAGGACAAACAAGTCGTGCGCCTGATGGTAAGCGACACGCCTGTCCGAGACTGTTGCAGCGCCACTCAGAGATCATAAGGTCATAAGTCCCATGTGCCTGTAATTTCACCAGGTCGCTAATTATCCTTCAAAATTGGAACACAGCAACGCTCACGTCTCTGTTTGGCGGCAGAAATAGGTAAGGTAGGAGTACTTTCCTGGACGAACTCACAAGGAGCTGCTGCTACCTGTTATGTTTAAAAAGGTTTATTTTTTTTTATTTTAATTTAAATTACAGTCAATATTAACGTTACCACACGCTGGAATTTAGAAAGATATTATACATCTACTTATTTATTTATTCAAAAGTAGATAAGTTATTGCTAGAATGTTATCTTTTTTAAATCCCAAGAACAATAAATGGAACTTTAGATAATCTAAAGTAAATGTTTTTACTCTCTGATGAGGGTCTAAGATAACGTCTTATTGTTAACTTTGTCTTTTAGTTATTGTTTGAGGATTTTCTTTCGTCAGGCAAATAAATGGGTTTTCCTCTTTGGTTTGCTAGTCTGAGGTTTTAAATGAATGAATAAAGACCCGCGTCTAAATTTATCATCATCACTCCATTCATTCATTCGTTCATTTATTCTTACTTCTTAATTTAAATATACCTTTTTACGCCCTGAGGTTGTTTTTTCAATTTAGTAATGTAAATCGGAAGTTCCTCTGTTCTTTAACAGATGGCACTACTCGTACAAACACTCAATCTAGTTGCAAGCCTTGACCAAGGGTTTGAGCTTTAAAAATGTTAATAATTAATTACTTATTTAAAAGCCTTTGAAATATTTTGCCAAAAAAAATATTTTTCTACAGACTTCTACATATACACTTCGTTACTATCTTCTAATAGTATTTGAGGCGATAAAAAATAATACAACTTGTTCTTTCAACCAAACTTAGAGTGATAACTTAATTATATCTTCAAACCATGTTCATTAGTTACTATACAAAAGACCTAACTGGACCATTTCGACAATCGGACAAAAAATGCTCAGCCAGGTAGCCGGTAGCTTATTTCTAACTAGTGTGAAGTTAGTTATGAACAAGTTAGTGCAACGACAGCTGTTACCGACTTCACACGGTTGCATATCTTGTTCTATACCTACGCCCCGCGCCGCGTTCGTGACTTTTACAAAAACAAGACCCATAATATTGACGTTTCAGACCAAGTTTTAAGCACGCACAGAGCTGCAATTTCACCAATCAACCCCAAACAAACTTAAACAACATTTTAAATACAACGTTATTTATAAATAAAGTTTTTCGTGTTTGTTTATAGTTTTCGAACGCGGAAACGCGGCAAAGTTGAGGAGCGCAACAGTTTGTTTAGTATGGACGCCCGCGTGGGTTTCTTCAAATTTGTTAGGTTATACTCGTCTGACAGGCGAGCAGTCACTCGCTGGATTCTATGCGGTGATCTCGCGTCGCGCGTTTTCGTCTACGAAAACTTTATCTTGTGCCGAAAATTAACGAAATATTTCGTCAAATCGATTCGACATTCGAAAACTCCTCGAAATAGTGATGCTAATGTGCGTTAAAGTGTTGTTTCGTGAACTTAAATAGTGTAACAAAGTGCATTCTTGTTCTTCGGGTGATTCATCTCGTTGAAGAAAAATCAGTTTGTGTATAAGTAGTCTGACGTATAGATGTATTTGTTGGTAAAGTTATGTGTAACGAAAGTATATGGTGAACGTTTATTGGAGCTTTCCGATGCAGCGGAGTAGCGGGGACTTTAAAAAAAAGGTAATTTTTATTGCTTACCTATATATCTTTTAACAATAGTGAGGAATTTTTTACAGGTAGCTATCGTAGATGCTGACTTGCGATTATTGTTTGGTTGTTACTATTATTATTTAGATATAATTGCTTTTACCGTTATTGCTTTTACATTGAGATTGGAGATACTTAGTTTGAGGTAACAAGAAAAGGATTTTTATCACATGTACATATGTATATCTATTAAGTACACACCTATGAATAACCTATACGTATAAATGTTTTACCTACTCTATAAGTGATTGATTACAAGCGAGTTGCAAAAACGTTTATTATCTTTTGTACAATTAAGTATAATAATATTTTATCGGAGTAAACTAGACACAATATAATATAAAGAAAGATACGCATTGTCAAATTTCGGGAATGCAAAATTTAACTCTACGTCGTTTCTACAGAGGTTTAATACAAAAAGTTTGGTTCGTAGTGATAAAATATCTTGATACGATAAATATCATTGATAAATACACTGCGATATTTATAAAATTAATTGGAACAACGCGTCTTGTGTTTGTATCAGAGGCGTATCCAAACGAGTAAAATGTCAATGTCAAAAAAAATCTGAAACCACATTAGGGATGAACGATTTTTTGCTTTGAATCGATTTTTTCTGAATCGATATCAGAAAAATTAATTTTGATGAAAAATATCATAATTTTGACGACCCTTTCGGCCTCATTCGGTTATAACTTTAATTTAAAGTGATACTAGCCAGTGATAAAAGACGTTCAGATAGCACGGAAGTAGCAACAACAATCGCCAAATATCGTAGACTTATTCTGGGAAGTTAAATGTTGCCGAACTACTTTTATTGCAGACCAATACAAAATAGGATTAGCCTTCCCATTCCGTAGGGGTTCAGAAAGAGACTGTATTGTTTTAATTGTGAGTACGATTTTTAAGCGAATCGATTCGATATTAAGCGAATGCGTTAACGTCGAATCGATTCGCTTAAAAATCGCATTGAAGTGAATCGATACAAATAATCGCTAGATCGTATATACTTGAATGGATTTTCTTTAAAATCGAATCGTGATGTGCATCCCTAAATCAAATCGTTTTCCCAATGGTTTTTCATCGTGTTTATTCAGCTTTCTTATTTGTTCTTTTTTAATCAAAAATTAAAAAGACAATATCGACCTATGAACTTGCAACAAGTACTTACTATCTTAATTTTCTAAAGATTTCACTTTTTAATACCATTCTATACTATTTCATACTCCGCAGCGTTGCGAGAAATTCCATCTTAGATACATTTAATTTTGGGGCCAGAATTGACTTCATTCAACTTGTACTAACTTCTAACCAGATTCTATATAAATGACGCAAACCATTATTTTGTTCATCCTGGAAAATTGTCAAAAGTGAGATAGTACCGGTTGCCAGTTCACAATCGATATTGTGATTTAGCATGGATTGTTATCGGTTAATTATCACAAAGACAGTTAATATTTTGATAATTTCAAGTCCTGACAAAAAATGATCGCACCCATTGGGCGCTGAAGAGTCCAAAGGTAGGGACCTCGGAAGCAAATGGGGGGCGCTGATGCTGTCCAGAGGGTGCTACCGCATTTGAAAAAAATTGGACTTATCTGTATAAACTACACTAATATACAATTTGTTTCCCTGTGATTTTTTGTGGTTACTTAAAATAAAAAATACGTGTTTTTTGTGATGTGAGTGGGCTGTGAGACAAACATTTTGGGTGCCTTTGAACGCATAATATTGCGATCGCCTGTACCTTCTACTAAAAGTGAAGAGGCAATCGAGTTTCACATAAGGTTTTGGCGGCAAAGTGAAAAAAGCTGAGGATTACTTAGTCTAATCGTCCATACTTCTACCCTACTTAGTTCATGGCCTACTGCAACCGTACGTTTCATTAATTTAACCTACTTTATTATAAACGTATAGAACTAGATATAAAACAGTTAAGATGTAGAAGACAAATTGCTGCTATAATATATAATTTACATAATAGTCTCGGCGTATATTTATAAATACTATTTACATACATAACTATAAATATTTTATAGTTTTAGCCTTAGTTTCTCAAACTCGTATCTTAAAGCACAAAGTTACTGAAATGCATAAAATAGATTGTATATGCATTCCCTTCATATTCACACACTGGCTTTTACTTATTCTGAAAGTAATGCACCCAAATTAACACCCTTGATAAGAAATTTTAAATAAATAGAAAGTTTTGCCATCTCCTGAATCACTCTTTGAGATACGAGTTTTAGAAAGTAAGGCGACGATAAGTACCTTTAAAGCACGGGTTTCCAAACTTTTTAGATCAAAGGCCACTTAGGGTCGTATTCCAGAACTCTACTCAATGCTCAAGTCTGGATTTGAGCTGACTTGAGTATGATTTCAAGCACTGGAAATACGACCCTAATGGCAAGGACTTTATTATGATTTTCAGTGCTCACTGCAATACTCAAGTCCTGACTTGAGGATTGAGTAGAGTTCTGGAATACGATCCTAAGAAAAAATACAACGACCACCACCACAAAAAATAATTGAAAACACATACTGTTTTTATATTAACTTAACACATAAAATCACAGGGAAAAATGTAATATATTTGTAGTGCATAGATAATAATTCAGGTTTTTTTTCCAATGCAGTAGCACCCCTGGACACCTAATTGTTCCGTCTGAGGCCTTCTTCAGCTCTTCAGCGCCCACTGGTGGGCGGTAGGGACCACTTTGGGAAATAAATAACATTTAAATCACACACACACACACACACACACACATTCACTCACACTCACACTCATGACTTCGCACTAGGGAAACCCCGTATTGCGGGTGCCATGGAAACACACATAGGTAGACAACCACAAATTACACCCAAACTCACGAGAGGAATAATATATCTCCCGGCCCGGGAATCAAACCCGAGACATCTGCGTGGTAAACGTTCGGCCACAGAGGCAGTTAAACTGTGGAAACTATACTTTAAAAATTAAAAAAGTCTAAATACATTAGTAACAAAGGAACTTAATACAACTAGATAAGAAAGGTAATATGAAAGTTTTATATTATATTTGTAATAAAATATGGATTTTATTTATTCTGCCGCATGCCGTGTGAGTTGCGGGCCAAGATAGTCAGAGTAGAATTCACCTCGACTCAAAACCGAGAAACGGCGATGGCGGGATCTTTTTCATCGTTCTCCTTTCGTGCACCCACGCAAGCGGGATGATTTGGGCTCTTTTCAAACGTGCCAGATGTTGTCCAAAACCAGGATCAATGGAAAAAGAGGGGCGGGGGTTTTTGCCCAGCTATAAGATGAAAGAGACTCATAATAATGGCTGGCTTTCAAGCATAGTGACAAACAAAATAGAAATCTGAATACGCACAGTACCTACATTTTACCTACACTTAAACGAAGTGATACATGTTTATAGAGGGGCTAATACCTCCCTCGGAAATCCCAAATTATTGTCTTGTATTTTAACCGACTACAAAAAAAGAGGAGGTTCTCAATTCGACTGTATGTTTTTTGTATAGATTTTGACGATCTTTTTTGCTGGAAAGAGGGTACCTCAGATGTGGCCCCATTTAAATTGGAAGAAAATCATCATGTATTGTTATGTTCTATTTTTTTTGATATGTGAGTTGTTACTACGGTAGTTGATTTACATAAAAAGTTTTGTACTTGTAAATAAGAATACAATTATTTGATTTATTTTTTTGATTTTTATTTTTAAATCAGCCGTGGTAGCCTATGGCCTATAGCCTATTGACCTACAGCCACTCAAGCAGAGGACCGTGAATTCAAATCCAGGTTCGCACGTCTTTACCATGAGCTTTTCTGTAAAGGAAAACATCTGAGGAAACCTGCACACATCTGCAAGACAGTAAGTCTGAAGTTCCCAATCCTCATGGAGCCCTTGCGGGAACTACAACCTAAGCCTTCTTATTGTGAGAAGAGGCCTGTGCCCAGCATTGGAATTAAATAGGCTAACTATTATTATTAATATTATTTTAACAAGATTTCACGGAGAGGTATTTTCGACTGTATATTTGTTTTATCAAGCACAAGTCCGGTCGTGTAAGGAGTACTGCTGCCACCTTAGGGAGGGCTCTGCTACATACCAACTGGCCCCGTTGGATTCAATTGAAAAGCGTGCCAAGAGGCTACAGGCGATTCGGAATTAGTAGAGGCGAAGCTGCAAAGCCTTGAACACCGCCGTAAAGTTACCTGCTTTTCGGTGTTTTACAGGATATATCACGGAGAGTGTGCAATGGAATTACATGATTGAATTCCTAAGACTAGACGTAGGCTTGGATTCCACCTCTTTGGTGTGGATATTCCAAAGATTCGCACGAAGCGTTATGCTTCCACATTTATATGGCGAACGGCTATGGAGTGGAATTCCCTGCCTGCACACTTGTTCTCTGAACGTTATAACTTGGACCTTTTCAAGGCGAGAGTGAATAGGTATTATCTACGTGTGCATGTTCCATCGTCGACCTCATCGTCACTTTTCATCAGGTGAGATGGTCAAATGTGCACCTACGTTTGTATAAAAAAAAATCTCCTTGAAGTATTGTCAGCTAACAATAGTCATTTGAATTTTTGTTTAACGTAATTGTCGTTTTACCAACATCCTTTCTTTCTGTTAACAAAAACATTTTACGCCTATTTAAAAAAAAACGTATTTCTTCCGAAAATGAAGCAATATTTTCTTACGTTTTAGCTTCTTCGACCCTTTCAATTGGCTTTATTTGTAAAAAAGTCGTATTGCACATTTATGAAGTTTGTTATATTACTGACGAAAAACATACTCATAAATTGTAATGAGCTTTTGTTTTTAGCGTGTTGATTTCGATTAAATAAAAATTACGTCTAAGTGTGTCTTTAATTTTTTTGAGTGTTCTTTTATTGAAAACAATTATTTATTAACCAATAAGTTAAAATTTTCAGGTAAGGTACAATAAAAGCTTAAATATTTAATACTGAAACTAATTAAATTATTTGAATGAATAAAATTGGGTCCCCGCAGCAAGGTGCCCAAGATGCTGGCAGCGTTCCACCTTTGCTAAGCTAATGTGTTCGGCAACCCGCCCTTAGGTATTCCAGATTTGAATGCATTTCTTGAATAGTCGATTTGAATACGACTGTAGACAATACGTATTAAATATATGAGAGACAGTTTTTACGTATTATCTGAACCATTGAACACATCAACATGGCACAGAAAATATGGTATATGTATGTGGTAAGGACTTCATTGTAAAAGGTTTCGAAAATCAGCTGGATGGAGTAGTACAAGACCGGTGTTATGGCGGTCTCTTGACGAGACTTACATCCAGCAGTAGACGTTGTTCGTCTGAAATTATGATGATGACGATTACTAGGAAAATTCATTTAGGGTAACGTCGAAACAAGGCATTCTACCCAAACACCTAATCAGTTAAAATAAATGGACAGTTATGGTCAAGTCACACTGAAAGAGCCGCGGCCGGAGGAGTATTTTTGGTGCAAAGTATTACTTAGCATTTTGAATCATATCTTATAAAGGAAAAAGTTCAAATTAATTTGAAGTGATAGAATGCTAGTGTGGTACCGCGAGCAGCCGCGAGGCCGTGCGAGACTTGTAGCGACTAGTTCATAGAGGAACCGTGGTGGCTCCTGCGGCCTCTGCGTTCCTCTGCTCTTTCAGTGTGACTTGACTCCTTTGCTACCTCATTGTTGAGAAAATATGGAATAGATAAAACTAGTTATATTATTCAATAAATTTTGAAGTAAAATAGATTCTTGGGATAATTATACTAATCCAGATCTAAGTAACTGTCTGGACTTGTAGACAGATTTGTTTGGTTCAGTATATAATCCTGTATTTTGGAGAGAACCTAGAGAACACATTTTGGCTAATCTAATTAATAATACTGTATTTCTTACTAAAAGCCCCGAAAATTATATAACTTGACAAACAAAGTTACTAAATAAAAGTTAATTCAATTGTCATAACCAATGAATAAACCCAACTGCAGACAATACCTGCTAATCTTATTGAAATAAGTTGAGCCCCTCAAAATACCACCCCAAAAAGCCATCTGTTATATTTTGTGGTTCACTACAAGTTCACTGCAGTGTTTTTGTTGCATAACCGGTTTCGCTCGACAAAGTCTGTTTTTTTTTGTTGTTTCTTTGCTGTGTGACAGCCATTAAATGTTGTACAACGTAACGCAGCATTTATGATAAATTGGTTTGACATTGGATCTCTTAGAGTGTGTAATTGTGGGAGAGCAAACGATGCAATCTTTTCATTAAAAAACAATTGACTGTATTGATAACTGAATGTTTACACGCGTGTTTATTCCTTGAACTTTTGATGTGACCCTATTAAGGACATCTTCAATCTGGTTGAGATATGTACGGACAACGGCACACCAGACTACACATTTATGTTCGAAAATCCTCCAGTGCAACGGAATAAGATACGTCAATGTGTAGCTTGATGTGCTGGCGTGTGTACATCGATGTCGTCCTCTCCCACAATTTCGCTAGCTCAATCTTAATTTGATTACAGAAAAATGCCATTTGATTTGAGATTTGAAACAGGCTTATGCGATTTATATGTTGAAGTAAAAGTTCACGGGTCTTTCTAGTTCAGTAGGAACTAGGAACGTTGCGGAGCCAATTTCGCGAGATGATCTTAATAGTTCACCTGTGTTTTAGTACAAGCCCTTATCTTTCTAAATCGTACGGCTAATTGCTTGGACCTTCTGCTGTCATCTGATCCGGACCGATAAGTACTCTGTAGTTGTGGATGCCCCACTGGGTACTTCCGACCATTGTCTGGTGAAAACTGTATCCGTATACTCCCCACCCGATCAGGGCCTTAGTGGTATGAGACTGGTGTTGCGATACAGGTTAGCAGATTGGGATGAAATGCGCCATTTCTCTGCGTCATATCCTTGCCAGGTTTGCTTTTCTTCAGGAGATTCGTCGAGCTGTGCCGATGCTGTAGTCGAGGTCTTGCGTTTGGGTATGGAGTATTACATACCATACTCCGATGTACCCAATGGACCCCAAGCTCGTCCATGGTTTAACGCTCACTGCAGTCGTGTTAAAGCACAAAAGCAGTCCGCGTACCAAGTATGGGCAGATGCACGACTGCGCAAAGCTCCGAGTACTCGGAATCTGATGAAAGCTTTTAATATAGCCGCCAAAATGCAAAAGCGTGTTACGTAGAGCCAAGTTCAACCACGTGCGCTGCATAGGGGCCAAGCTTGCGTCTTATCCAGCAGGTAGCAAATCCTTTTGGTTCTTGGCCAAAGCGCTCCATAGTAACTTTTGTCATCCATCTTTGCCACCTCTGCTGCGGCCGGATGGCACGCTCGCCCGTACTGCAGAAAAGAAGGCGAATCTCTTTGCCTCACTATTTGCAGAGAGTTCGCGTCTGGATGCCACAGGGAACGTACCACCTACCTTCCCTCAGGCTGGCTGCACTATGGCGCCAGTTCGCATACGCCAAAAAGAGGTACTTAGAACTCTGCGGAATCTTGACGCGAATAAAGCTAGCGGGCCAGATGGAATTCTACGTAGGATCTAGTAGTAAGTAAATACCATATATTGGCAACTGGCTGGAGTACTGGTTCGCTGACAGCGACGAATAATTTAAACCTTTGTCAGTTGTTGTGAGCCGGCCGACAGAGCATTGTGTTTTTGACCTATTTAAGTAATGTCCATTAAAATATATTATTTTAGTACTTAACCTTTATTATAATTGTTCTCTCGCTTGTTAACACCACATCTTATTTATGCACCACAGCCAATTTTCTTCATTTTATTATTGTTGAAGAACAATTTTATGCTAGTGTTATGGTTGTACTGAGTTTGGGGAACAAGGGTATCATCGTCCATTTTAGTAAATCCAGGCCTAAGGCAATTTGTAACTAAAGTTGAACAAACGGTCATGTAGTGAACTTTTTCGACATCGAACTGACAGACTGGGTCGAGTTCTTTTTAGCTGATTAAACTTCACTTGTTGGGGACGAGCTAACCAGTCTGGTCAAATAAAAAAAGGCACTCGACTTTTTCTATTTCATGTATAATAATTAAGATAACAATTCGATTACACGGTGCCTCGGAGAGAGGCGAAACACATGTCAAGGGTATTTTTGGTGGTTGTGATTTAGGTGCAGTTAGTGTTAGTCAATTTTATCAAATTCATGCAGAGGGAGGGTGGGAAAATGAAACGCAGATATTTTGCTCGATCTAACCATCACTGAGTTCTTAAACATTTCGATATTTTTTTGTGTATATTAATTATAATAGGTGTGGTGATGGCCTCGGGAAAGCCGAAACCGATATACCTTGTCAGAAATAACTTTAGCTGGCGCATGAATTTAAGGACATGTGAAGTTTAACCTCCATTGAAATAATCTCTTGTTTTGTTCACAAACGCGTTAATTCCAGCCACCATTCTAACAGCTTGAGATGATTGTTTTGTTGTGGCGTGTCGCTTCTAGCGCATTATGCAAAACTGGTACTGCTCTATATGACACGTATGATTTTCTTGCACCTAAAGCTCTGATCCCGGTCGAATGCCGTTGCCCCGGTTATTACCATATCCTCCATTTAGTAACTCAATGTTTATCTTTTAGGCCTTCGAAGTGGTGAGAATCCAAAATAATAATAAGAACCATTTATTTCCAATCATAATAGCATTGATCTTAATGTGGATACACATAAGAGGTTAACGTTCAATATGCTAGGCCATTTTGAGAGAGCACAACTTATTGAGTTGTATATGAGTAGTATTATTATATGAAATAGGATACTCGGTAAATAACACAGGCTAATGGAGTATGATATATAAAATAACAGTAATTATTCTCTTAGCCACAATTCGGTAAGGGCTTCATATTTTTATTTTATAGGAGTAAGAATCGGTTGATGGATTGGTACACGCTGACTGGCTGACAGTTATCTCGTGTTGAAGAATAGGTGGAGCATCCAGGTTGCTGGATTCTTTCGTAAACCAGTAGGTATAGACGATTTCATAACAAGTGACATAATCAACTGAACAAAAATGAGGAACTCCCGTCCGTCAAGTTCGTCAGCCGGATAGTTCATAGAGATAGACAGTTCGGGCAGCCACACATAAGGAAAATGTTCATAACAAAACCTATTATATTATTTGGTAGTCAAAAGGGGTTTTGCGCCGTCACTGATTCAATGACAATTCTCCAAGGTCATTAACAGCTTAGCAAGCGTAAATGATGTAAGAGGTTTGCGTAATTAATTCTTTGTTTTAGATTAAATCAATGTTTGTTTGGAATAATAGGTTATAAACTTCCTTTCAGCTCTCGTTGCTTACAATGAGCTCTTTTTTAAGTAGTTTAAAATTCACATTCACGGGAATACCAAGTTTTCTGTGCAGTGTAAAGTTTGCCAACCCGCATCGAGATAGCTTATAGTAAAGCCGCATTAGTTTTATTCAGTAACATTGACGAGAATAATCTCTTATTTTGTCGGCTTTTGGGCTTTCATTTCGGTTTTCATTGTTTTTGTAAATATAAAAAATGAAATCATTATACGTGGAGTGCACTACAAGTTTCCGGAATGAATAAGAAAAAAATGCTATATATGGTCAGAAATGAATTTATTGTTTCTCAAAGTAATCTCCGTTAGCGTTAATAAACTTTTTCATAAGAATGAAACAATTTTGAAAACATTTATACCACTCCTCCGCGACAATATCTGAGACATACTTTTTCATACTCTTCGACAGCCTCTTCTGGTGATAAAAATCGTTGACCGCGTAACTGGTTCTTAATTTTTGGAAATAAATAAAAGTCACAAGGTGCCAGACCGGGACTGTACGCGGGAAGGCTCATAAGGTCAATGTTGTTCACCTTCAAAAATTCATTTGTCTGTCTGGCCGTGTAAGAACTTTTATTATCGTGGTGCAAGATGATACAACGTTTACGGTTATTTTTACTGAGTACCAATCACTATTCACGGTACAATGATTCTCCAAAGCAAAAGTAGCCACGTGTCCAGTTTTATTAAAAAAAGAAGCAATCATCCGCCTATAGGCACTTTGCACGCGCGCCACTTTGGTTGGTTTCGGCTCATTTCGAAAGACTTATAAGCTCCATTGCTGCTTTGTTTTGGGATCGTAACTATAAATCCATGTTTCGTCACCTGTTAATATATTCCACACCAAATTTGGCGCCTCTTCGTTGAATCTGGTAAGCATGACATTGCATCAACTGACTCGATCCATTTTTTGAGCCTCAGTCACATTGTGTGGCATCCACCGAGAGCACAGCTTTTTCACACCCAAATGTTTGTGATATTGATTGTATTTGACTCATGCCTGTGCCTAAAGATGTCCGAATCTCATGGTATGTCACATGCCTGTCTGTTTTGATTATACGGCGCACAGCATTGATGTTTTTGTTCACAGCAGTGGACGGGCGATCATCACGAAATTCGTCACTGACATTCACACGACTGCGTTTGAATTCTGCATACCAGCTTTAAATAGTCGTCTTACATGGTGCTTCATCGCCAAAAGCAGTTTGAAGCCCTGAAGATCCGCTGCGCTGTTAAATTACTCTTAAAGTCGTAGAATAAAATACTACAAAAATTTTCTTGAATTAAATCCACGGTGATGTAGATAACCAATTTCTAAAATGACGCCACAGTGTAAATACAAATTGTATTCTACAGCCAAAGAGTTTCATTTTCAAATATTGTAATTACTTTAGTACGTAACGTACGTAAGTGGCCAGTTACGGAAACTTATAGTGCGCCCTATGTAGCTAATTTTTCAGCGGATAACTTGTTTCTGTGATTTCTTCTTAAAGTTCTTAAAGTCTTGTTCTGCGCTCGTGACTTTGGTGTGTTGTGTAACTTATAGTTTATTACTTCTTCCAGCACGTCACTTCTCTTGCCTTCAACCTCATTGTAAGGTAGCAGTGGCGGTGGCCCCAGATCTTTGTGATTTAAAGCTCTGAGTAACACTCCAACTGTTATGGGCAGGCGTGTGGTTTACTACCAGCCTCACGACTTGTTCATTCCGTCCTGGTATTATAAAAAAAGAACCACATGATTTAGGTCCGAAAATGTAGACACATGTACTATAATAGATTATGTATGTTAGAACATGGCAACATTTTACATATTAGTCGTATAAGCTGTTGGTTTTCCATGAATAAATAAATAAATGAATATTTTATTTGATACCATGTCGTGGACGACCAAATCGTGGTTCTGATGCTAAGCGACACGCCTGTCCATGAATGACAGTTGCAGTGCAGCTCAAAGGGCACTGCCACTGCGCCCGTCACCCTGAGTAAGTAAGTTATCAAGTCTCATGTGTCTGTAACTTCACCAGCACGTGTTACGTTTTGGCGTATCCTCTGTCGACCAAAATATCTTCTTGTCGACTCATCGAATTCTACACCTCTCGTGGATTTTATTTATTAGCCGGCCCTAATTTCGCTTACTTGTCTACTCAAACATTGATTAAAGTTCTTCATATTCGCTTCTTCTATGAACACATTTAAATAACACAGCCCATACATGAATATAAGTCTGCAGTAAAGCGTCTTATCGACGGAATGCTCTTGGTAGTCTTATTACAATATGCAGCTTGCATAAGAATTGCGAACTTATTAATTAAAAGTAAGTACGTCACAGTTATAGGTGGTAGTAGTCTAGTGAGAGAACTAGGTATTGATTCTCAAAATGGTTGGAATCCCGGTGATGGCATGTAAAGTTTTTAAGACGCCACACCAAGTAATTACTTGGTCTCAAACTAACTAGCGAATTCCCTTTACTATGAGTTCCAGAGCAACTACCCAAAAAACCCCGAGCAGGACCAATTTGGGAAAGGTCATTTCTCAAATTGGTTCTACCGGGAACCGAACCCAGAACTTTCTCGTCCACCGAGGTCGTCACTTCAATTTCAGTCATTTCAATCACTGTAATTCGTAAGTTGTTGTTTATGTTTAGTGCGCTCTGCTTAATTTTTTTATGCTGCCAAGCTGATATATAATGGTTTTAAAAGGGAAGGGCGATAGTGAGTCAGCAGGCACATGGAACTTGTCAATTTTCTGCCTCTAGGTGGTGCAGTGGTAGCGCCTCCTAGATCTTTGCGATTTAAAGCCCAAATGACACTGCAACTGTTATGGATAGGCGTGTCGCTTACCGTCAGGCGCGCGAATTATTCGTCTTAACTGTGAACGAGAACATTGTGGTGAAATCTGTATCCTCCCCGTGGCAGACTATGGTCTAAACCGTCTCCTTTTAAAATTTCGTCTCGTCTAAACTTTCTTGTTATAAACCTGCGACTTTTAGCGTTACAAAACGAATGGTAAAAGATGTTTGTTAAATAATTAAAACATATGTATAACACATCTTTCTAGTTGGTCAGTTGTGTTCGTTTTTAATATAGGTATTTTATTTCATATTGAGCTCTTAGGTTCTCGCGATTGTTTTTTTTAAACAAACCAACGTTTGGGGTCCTTTACAGATCCTAAAACGTTGTTTTATTAAACAAACATACGCGATTTGGATGCGAAAAAAACCGATCTCAACGTGAAAGTACGTCTATTACTAAGTTTTATTGAAATATCCCCTAGTTCGCCACTATACAGGACTTGACACTGAAGATAATAATAATCGGTTCTCACTATTCAAAATATATAGAGAGAAAAACGCCTTGAATTGGAGAAATAGCAAAATCAACCATTAAAATAATTGCTCCTAAAATAAACTTAGGCGCTATTTATAAAAATGAATCTTCATGCGTGAACAGCCACCCTTAAAGGTGGATGATTTTCTTCAAAATGAAATGGGACTACTATGGAAGTACCCCCCTTCCTACAAAAAAATAATCATGAAAATCGATTCACAAATACCGGAGTTACAGCGTAACATACATACAAAAAAAGAACATACAGTCGAATTGAGAACCTCCTCTTCAAGAAATGAAGTCGGTTAAAAAATAGTTTCATATCCAATATATTTCATCGCAAAGCGCTCCGTAATTAAATATTTATGTACCTTTTCTGAACCAAACGTGGACACGCAAAAATTCAATATCGACCAAAGAGAAAATTATCTGAAGTCGCTTGGAAGCATGCAATAGATTGTTCTAGAAAACAGTTCTGGGACGTGCTCCAATGTTACAGTCATAAAAGATACTCAGCGGTGTCATCGTGCAGTCTCCGTGTACGGTCCCACAAGTTTAATAAATGTGAACTTCAAGAATTCTTTGTTTTTTAAAATAACGTGGACAAGAAAATGCTTATCTCCACTGCAAATTTCACATTCGCAATATTGCCAGTTATAAAGTGTCAACAGGCTTCAAGAGAAATTGTATGAAATACTGAAATTGTGAAAATATATAATCAGCGCCCACAGACACATACACCTTAAGTTTATGGACACTAGAGTTGAAATTTCTAGTATAATGGTTGTAGCTACAAAACAAAGCTGCGGTAAGCGTAGGGATGCCGAGCCGGCAGTCTCCGGATGGCGTCGGCAGTCTTCGGGATGCTTCGGCAGGATTCCGGAAAAGCACATGTCCGAAACATGACCTCTATAACACACTGCGATGATACACTATACTATTGTTGCCTAGGACTTTGGAACGCAGACCGTGTCAATAGTAGCCGCCATTAAATCCTCAAGCGTGCAGGTTTTAATGCACACAGGACACGTTATGAGATGGGCCATCGTTTAAATCGCACCGGTGCGATTCACGTAAGTTCAAGCTATCAAAATATCGTTGAAATTACGTAGTCGTTCGATTGAAATCCTATCCAAAATGGGTATCACTTGAACGAACGCTAATATGAGTAGAATCGAAACGTAACGACTAATGAACGACATCTTGGATTGTGAAATTTGACATTAAGTCGTCGAAAGTCTATTGAAAGAACTGTCAAAATTTTAGCAGAATACGTATGACTTGTCGTTTAGAGTCGATTTAAGTTCGATACATATACCAGAATACGCTTTACGGACATTTGGATCCAACGACTTTAAAATTGTACTCGTTGTCGTTCACTGTCCCACGTGAACACAAAAAAGCAGTTCAACGACTAAATCGCTACGATATCGTAACGGTTTGAATACGTGAATTGCCCAGGCCCTGTACCCTCGATCTCCTTCCAACATCTGTCCGAAACAATTAGTGTCAAATAAATAATACCCGACCGAATTACAATCATGATGCGAATGAAGCTTCGTACGTGACATTGTTTTTTAATTTGGTCGAATATTACGAGTACTTATTTGACAGTAATTGTTTCGGACGGATGTCGGAGAAGGAGAGTCGATCCCACGATTTAGAACCATCCGAAAATCCCCACCTGAACAAATTGTCCTTGCTTCGACTTAACTGAATCCAAGGCCTATTTCAAGACATCTTTGCCTTCAATGTAATAAAAACACTTTTGACGATGATCACAACGACTTATCCATACAATTTTTTAAAGTTCATTCTAAAGTACTTTTGGTATTAAAGCCTTCTATCCGCTTTGGGTCACTCAGCCAAATAAGTTACAGTACACTTCACGGCCCTTTTTCATAGCAGTAGGTAAAGACCACAGCCTTCCACTTGCTACGATCCTGGCACACACCTTTCGTCTCATCAGCATGCTTCATTGCTTACATACACATTCGTCCAAAATTGGTCATAGTCAGTTGTTAATGGCCGACCATGTCTGAGTCTTATAAATTTTCTTTTGTTCATCCTCTCTACATCCCAACCACCTTTCTTATGTAGTAAATAGCAGTAGAGCTCTTCATGAAATAGTTCGTCCATGGAAGTACTGTTACAATGTAAGCATTACTGCGTTCTGGCTTTGAAGCGTGCTGAGACTTGTCAGCTTTATATGTCAAGGTGACAAGTGCATTGGCAGTGCCCCTCAGATCTTTTTTAAAGCTTTGAGCAGCACTGCTACTGTCATAGATACACGTGTCGCTTACTACCAAGCTACGACTTGTTAGTACCATCACTTGATATTATAAAAAAATGTATTCATGTGCTACTGCACATGAATACATTTTTTTATATTACATTACATTACATAAATTTTTTTATCGAAATACAATTTCGATCTTCGATTGCAGCCTTTTTGCTTATACTAAATTACTCTTAGGTTCTCTGGACAAATTGCTATTTATAAGCCTGGTGTAAATTAGCTTATTCCGTTATACTTACATTACTGCTCTGTGTTATCTTTGTAATTTTTATGTGTCGTAAGGAATATTTCATTGAGTCAACTAGTTGGTGACGTAAAATAGCATTGTTTTGCGAATTTCTGTTATTGATACTAAGAAAAGCTGTGAAATGTTCTAATTTTGACTTTACTGCGACCATAATGCCATTACGAGCACTATAGTTGAACTGTGTAAAGCGAAAGCCAGGAAGTTTCTTGACTTACAGTGAAGATACAATGTCGTTTCAGTCGATTGTCTTAATTGTACCTAATCACCAATTTAGGTCACGTGATGTGTGGACGTAATAGCGAGATGAAACCAAATACAGTTAATTATCCTCGCTCTACTATGCACTCTGCAAATAACACTACCGTTGGAGGCTAATTTACTTTACATTCAGAACTCATATAGTTCTAACGTACAATATAGCGTTTATTTGTATAAAGAACAAAAGAGTGGACCTTTGTAGTCGAAAAGGCAAATTGAATATTTCGATTGGGAATATAATAACTTATGTAAATTTTGTCACGTACGCAGCGCATTGGGCTTCGGTTTGCGCAGACCACGTATTATTTCTTAATACACTATCGTGTGAAATGTGAACTGGAGTACAGACATATATTGTGTCTCTTTCAGATTCGTTCAGAAATAATGAGAATTATTATTTCTGAATAAATCCTTGTTTGAATAGTATAGGACACTTGTAAATAGTATGACTTGAGATACAAAATGTAAACCAACTACTGCCACTGAAAGTGACATCTCATACATCACAAACAGTTTCTCAGATTTGTTTTAATAAATCTGTTAGACAGTTTCCACACCAAACACCATGTAAACAAAAAAAATCTGTAACCAAAAGTTGTATATCTCACACAACAACAGAAACCTAGCCATTAAAAAAAAAGAAAGAATAAGAATCAGTTTTTATGCGCTTGTGGAATGTTTTAAAAAAAGTTACGTTGTATACACAATATCTTGCATTTTTTTAGACCTTTCGCATTTGCACGTTTCTTATAATGATTTTTTGTAACGGCAACACTTTTGTTGGGCATTCGAGAACATTTTTGTTCTCGAATGCCATCGTCGAGTGGTTACAGGGTTTCCCACCACGGTATACATTTTTATTCCTCTACCGATATTTCTGAGCCATAACATGCTGTTGGCAGCTTTGATCATACATATCTACCCACTTCCTATGATCAAGAAGTCAAGATTGCTTCGTGGCATAATCGCTTAATAAAATAATCTTAAAATGTAGAAATTCTTTACATACTATATACTCCAGGAATACGCGGATAACAAATAGCCTCACTATCTCGGAGCAAATCGAATATCGACTGGCGACTTTCTTACTTCCCTCCTATATGTATGTAATACAATATACTTTGACTGATGTAGTACGGAGTTTTTTGGCTATAATCCAGATGCTAGTAGACCTTTAGTGGTTGGAAGCTAACCCATGTGAAACTTGCGAAACTGGACGAACAAGTTTGTCATGCTGGGCAATAAAACTTTAGCACCGCTTAGTACTGTAATCCTGGCGGAATTTGATCACCTCTTTGAATTCTCGTCCACATTCAAAAGGTTTTATGTCAAACAGTATGCAATAGAAGTGTTCTAGGATTAATATTACCTTCAATCCAGTTCAGTTTTAGTACCAATAGACCATTTTCGCGATACCTACATCACTATTAAAGCCTCAAGATATTTTACAAAATTTAATTATACTTCGCGAGGAAAGCAGACTTGAGAAACAAGGGTGCTTTAAAATTCTGCACCACATTGCACCAATTTTGAAGCCGAGATCATATCATCTCCCAAAGGACCTCTTGGCTCGACGTGCTCAAGTGCCGATATGGTGTCACTTCCTACCACTTCACTGTCCAAAACTTGACTTAATTCCGAATATAGGGCGAAATTTGCATGCAAAATTTAAAGTTGAAGTGGGAAAAAAAACGAAAACCCGAATATTGGAGGCAAAAAACGTGTCGTTAATAAAGCGCACTGACGACGAAGCTTTGAAATGAACGAGTTTTGTTTGGTCGTTTTGGAAAAAAAAATACGGAAAAGTTAAATTGAGAACTTTTGACCTTTTACTTACCGAATGTCACCTTACACGGAATAAATTTCCATTGGAAAAAAAATGTGTTCGCGGAAACATGTCAAATTGCCGCGTTGTTGTTATTAGCACGCAGTCTTTCGATCTTTTAATATACTGACTAATTTAAGAACAGTGTAAGGCATGCACACATAATGTAACTTTATTTATCACACAAATCAGGAGGACAAATGCTGCGAAGGCTACAAACGACGTGTACAGTTCCACCAATTTATAGATACTTTACAAGCACAAGTACACCATCATTTTATTGCCTAAATTGTTTCATACCAATAAACAACAAGCTACAGTCAAAATATAACATATTTTTGCAGAATATAAGACTCCCATAGGAAACTAAGAAATTCATGACCCGAGTTGAAATGAGACCTGGAATAGGTTTAGTAAAATTTCAGAGCGGCAAGCTCTCTTCAATTTTATGTTAAGAAACTTTTGGTCATATTTTACTTAAGCTAAAGCCGTTTTGGAAATTATTGGCGTTCTGTCGATCCTGGTTCCTGTTTTCATGAAAAATTGGTTAGTAATGTTTAAATAATGACTCCACATCGTTTGGAATTAAGTTTTTAGAAATATTCGTCGGTATTGCATCCATCTTCACCGAAACGTTATTTCTACTATAATTCAAACTAAGAGAATTGTTTTCTTTATAGTTATTGACACATACTTATCAGAATGCTACGCTTCGAGTTCTAAAGCAATATGCGGAGTTAGCAACTATTCGATTCCACGGCACGTCTTTTTTATTTTCTCCAATTCTTTACTTATTTTTAAAACTATGTTGTGTCGATTCACATTGTATGTTTTCAACGCGTCGTGTGTGACGAAAGTTCGTTATATGTATCACTCGACTAACTGAAAACAAACTAAGGCTAAATCGTCTATAGAAGATTAAACAATTAGCCGCTGAACAACTTCCGAATCCTCCATCCTTTGTCTTCAAAGGGCTGAAATTAATAACGAAAAATCGCACATTATATTTTATGAACTGAGTTCTAACAGGGGTTACAAACGCAGACGTTATAATTACAAAAGTTTCCTTTTTGAAAGGCTCCACCGTTGGCGCGCAAACAATGAGGTGGAGCTGAAAATTATTTTGTAAATTCGCTAACACCGTCGCATATAAGTAAATTTTTGTATACAGCTTTATTATAATTAACTCGAGGCCTATTAACTCGGCATTCCATTCATTCAAGTAACATCTTTTGTTTAAGGGCTTTATTCATCTATTAGATGCTCATTTTACTATATCAGAAGTAAATAATTGTAACTTTTTTATATAAAAAACCGGCCTCAAATGTTCGTGGGATTACATCTGTTTGCCAATTTTTATTGAAATCGGTTACCGGATAGTGCGCAAAATCGGATTCATCCCCTAGTGTGCTACCCTTAGAGGTGGAATATTTTCTTCAAATTTAAATGGGACCAATACTGAGATACGTTGAATCATCGAAATCGGTTCACAAATCTTAATGGCGTAACATAAACCCTCTTTTGAATTTTAAAATTGAGAACCTCCACCTTTTTGTCCAAAAATTTAATTTCATTTTGTAGAACATTACAATCGTCTTTATCAAGACATGCCGTGCTATAATGTCTTAACAATAAATTGCGTATTTAGCAGCAGTAGAGCTCCTTGTCAAAGAGTTCGTCCACCTTACCTATTTCTGCGGCGTGAACATTACTGCGTTCCGGTTTCGAAAGGTACGGATGCTGGTGAAATTACAGGCACACTTGTTAACTTATGCCTTAGGGTGTCGTCCGCAGTGGCAGTGCCCCTCAGATGTTTGTAATTTAAAGCTCTGAGAGGCACTGTAACTGTTAGGGACAAGCGTGTCGCTTGCCACCAGGCGCACGACTTGTTCGTCCCGTCACTTAATTGTATAAAAAAGTGAAGTATATGTGATAAAGAATATTTTAGTACCATGATTTACACACCGGTGTTTACGGTGTCGCCGTCTCAAGATTCATAGTACCGTCGTTAATTGGGATTTCCATGACACGAGTGTTTTAGTTACTTATTTTAGGATCAGAGCGACGTATGTGATGTTATCTAACATTTATGGTTACCTATCATTAGTCCGAAATGACATTTTCCAGAAATGACGTTTGCTCGAATTTTCATAACCTCGAAAGTAATTTTGAGTGGAAAATGTTTTTTAACCTAACCTAACCGAACCTAATCGTGTCTTTGCGATAAACATCCAACATATCCTGAGACAACAACGGATTCGTTATAATTCGGTTTTCGGTGTAATGAAAATTCGAACAAACGTTATTTCGGAAAAAAGAATTCGAGTTTGTAATAGGTTACCAACATTTATATTTAATAGTTTTGCGGAAAATTATAGAGCAATGTTTTTACTTACATTGAACCTTGAGATAATTTTGGTATAGGGTCCCAATTTCCGATACTTACAGAAAGCCAGCCTTTAAAAACCAAATCAAAGGAACAATTTTCTTGTTCAAAAACATATAATTTATCGTATAAAGCATAATACTATGTTTTACGATCGCAAAATTTTGTCGTTAAATATTCCAGTATGTATCACCCAGTTTATAATTACGTAGGCGCTGTAATTAAAATGATTTAATACCATAAAGTAATCAGAGCGAGTTAATGGAGTCCATATAATTGCTAAACAATACATTAATATAAAGCAAACTATACTTATTAACTATAATTAACTATACTTCGAAAGAGAAAGATTAGTTTCAAAAAAAAAAAAACAAGTTTGAAATAGATTTTGACCTTTTTTTATAGTATCAAATGACAGGGACGACCAAGACGTGCGCCTTATAGTAAGCTACACGCCTATGCATAACAGGCGCAGTGTCCTCAGAGCTTTAAATCGCAAAGACCTGAGGGACACTGCCACTACGTCCATCAATCTGAGACATAAGTTGACAAGTCCCAAAACTGGAACACAGTAATGCTGGCATTACTGCTTGGCAGCAGAAATAGGTAAGGTGGCAGTACTTGCTTGGACGAACTCTTTCACAAGGGTCTGTACTGCTGCTATAAAATCTTTATAGTTCATTTACAAACTTTCTGTTTTGTATGACTGTTTGACTAAACTGCTTCTGTGGCGGAACGGTTACCATGCCGAAATATTTGTAAAGCTTACATTTATTTCTCTCGTGAGTTTGGGTGTAATTTGTGGTTGTGTCCATGGCACCCGCGACACAGGGTTTGCCTAGTGCGGGGCTATGTTGAGTGTGTGAATTTCCTTGATTGTTGCCGTCCTTTTTACTTCAATGTTTAAACTGTCTAATCGAAGCATTTCTTTTTTAGAAAATATGAAACTAAGGGTCGTATTCTAGAACTCTATTCAATGCTCAAGTCAGGATTGCACTGGCAACACAAGCACTGGAAATACGACCCTAATGACAGGGACTTCAGTATGATTTCGAGTGCTTTAAACCATACTCAAATCCTGACTTCAGCATTGAGTAGAGTTCTAGAATACGACCCTTAGACAATGATGTCACGTCAATTTAATCAACAATCAGTGGTGACTTACCTAATAATTTACAGGCAATTATTTGTTCCTCATGTTTTTGGAAGTAATCCGTATTAATTGTTCTTTTAATTAATTTGAATGACGCTTTACCAATGCCAACTACACACCGATTAAATAATTGAATCAATCGATTTGTTCAATTGAGTCATACTAGCGGTTTTCCTTACATAGCCTATGTAAGCATATTTATAATTTCAATTCAAATCCTCCTTCAAATCCTTACACTCAGATACTCGTTCGATTGCAATTGAAATGTTCGATGTAATAATCGATTACTAAACTTTAATTGATTGAACCGAATGTTTTTTTCGAACAGCACTATGCAACCATAATCAAGTCATAGAAGTATAAATGAATAATAACCTCACTTTTCGACTACCATTTTTCAAATACGATTTTACGATGCTATTCAAATGAATATTGTTGGAAAAAGTGATGATATATCAAGCTGAAATCTTCGAATTATTCTATTTATTGAGTTATTGCTTTAGAATTTTAACCAATCAGGTTTGTTTACTTTTTGTTCAAAATGGGTTGGAGCAGACTATAATATATGTATACT
This sequence comes from Hyposmocoma kahamanoa, assembly GCF_003589595.1. NCBI lineage: Eukaryota > Metazoa > Arthropoda > Insecta > Lepidoptera > Cosmopterigidae > Hyposmocoma > Hyposmocoma kahamanoa. The sequence continues at coordinate 1,698,996 of NW_020653561.1, read as the reverse complement.
AATCATACGCGTAGATACAGTGGCACTTAAATCTAGCCAGACAGAATACTATCCAATTTCGTTCGCACTTTCATCAGCATGTTCTCTTCTGTTATTTATCGTTATTGTGTTCAAGGATAAATGCGCGTTTATGAGACTCGTAATTCTGAAAGGGAAAGAATATGCCGCATATTCTATAGCACGAAATATTATATCACCACAGGCACAGTTAAAATGGTCCTTTATCTCACCGACGACTAACCTGAAGCGACTTCACAAAGCCGTCTCAAAGAAAACGAGAACGTCATAATATCTTTTTTTTTAAATCAAGAGGCAATAAACGATTTCGAAACGCAGTTCCATTTTCATATTGATTTTATTTCGCAATTCTGAAGAGATAACTGCATCTCAGGTTTCATAATGCTATAGTTAAGTAAATACACTTTTGTCAGTATATTCTACATACATTCAAGCAGGTTTTATCGTGTTACCGGTTGGTATTGTGATCGTTTCTAGCTAATTCAAGTGATACCTACATGTGGTTATACTACAAAATTATTGTTGAGTCCAGAAATGTATTATCGCTACATAGTTATGCTTTACTTCATGCCATAAGTTAGGAGAACGTTAAAACATGTTTATGTCTAAGAGTAGGTCAAGGGATCGCGGTGTCACCAAATCAACACTAAACACTAAAATAAAAATGGAGTTATGAGTTCTTGAACTATCGCTAAGACATAAAGGGATGAGAACGATTTTCGCGTACCTTGACTATCAAAATAGCCTCTAGATAGATTTTTTAACCGACTTCAAAAAAAGGAGGAGGTTCTCAATTCGAATGTGTGTTTTCTTTTGTATGTATGTTACGCTATAACTCCTTTGTGCACCGATTTTGATGATTCTTTTTTTGTTGGAAAAAGGTACCTTCTTAGTGGTCCAATTTAATTTTGAATAAAATCACCCACCTCTAAGGGTGGCTGTTTATGCATGAAGATTCATTTTTATAAATAGGTAGCGACTAAATTTCATAATAAGGAGCAATTATTTTAATGGTTGATTTTGCTACGCTCCAATTTGGGGTTTTCTCTCAAAAGCGAGTCTTCAAAATCAATTTTCAAGTCAGAGAAAAATGAAAAATAAAATAATTATTTTTTATTTATTTTTTTCATTATGGATGGTAAATATTACGTAAAAATAGCGGTTAAAAAAAGTGGCGGCGGATGTAGGTGACAAGATGAATTAAAATCACAGTTGTGACATTACATACATGGGAGTGACGTGTACACACACGTTCAAACGTTTTTAAAAGATGTTTGTAATAAATAAAAGTGTTTATTATATTGGCTACTGGGTCCATCACTCGCAATACGTAGAACAGTAACATTCTCGATGATTAAACGAGCCAACGCATTTTTTTAAGTGTGCGTAAATTACACACGTCAAATACGTAGTGAAGGACGTCTTTTAAGCTGTCTAGTCTACTGTGGAATAGTTCTGTTCACCTTTAAGTCTTTTGGCAAGTTTTTCTAGTGAATCCAGAGTAGATACTTAGCAGAACCATTCCATAGGTGGCAGCAGTACTCCATACGTGACCGTACTTGTGCTTCGTACAGTTGAAGCAACTGTCCCAGGGTGAAGTCCCTATCTACCTACCCGAGAGATAGGGTATTCCGGAGAGACTACTGGCTACGGGCTCGCCGGCATGACCAGGGTACAGCGGGCGTCCGGGTCAAGCCCTCCGCTAGTGATACGCCTTCGCGGGCGTGTCTGGTGGACCCGGACTTGGATATGGACTCGCTGGGCATAAACCACAGAGCTGCAGAGACAGCCATATTCGTCTGCACCGGTGGTGTGTGGCCGGGGCGTCTGTTTCGTGCACAGCTAGCGCGTCTTAGTACCGGTCTAGACGAGGACCCAAGGCGAGGACACGCGCGGACCACGTGAGTTGCCCTGTAAAGTCGGAAGCTATGTCCGAGCATAGTCGCAGGACACTGCGGCCTGCATCTCCGTCACTAGTCCGGAGGATATCTAGCTCATCCCCTACTAGCTAGTAAATGATGAGCTAGATATCCTCCGGTCCCTCCAGTTGCTTAGGTTATTGGGAGAGACGCCGTTTTTCGGCGAAGTTTCAGGAAGTGCGGCTCTAGCCTCTTGAAATCAGTGACAACGACTTGTGACAACCCTGTACACTGGCTGATTGGGGTCAGAACCTGAACTTAGAAGGTTCCTGTGCTTGCATAGGTTATAGTGCCCTTCTCGTATACCCTAATGGTCGGTAGGGAAGGTCTAGGGCTGAATAGAATAGAAAGATATAGGGCTGTCCCAATGTGAAGTATTGCCTCGCCTTGGAAAGGATGCCAAGCTCATGGCTGCATTTTTGGCCATGGATTCAATGCCGAATTTCAAATTGGACAGTAGATCCATTCCAAGTAGGCCCCTGTAATCGTTGTCTATTTAATGTGCTCCGTGAACCTACTGCTACTATTGACGATGTTGTATCCGCACGGTCCTGATCTGTAGGTGACTTCATACTATGATTGTTAGTTTCTGTGTCTATGAATAGTGTATTTTCCTGTAAAAGTCTTTCAAGATTTTGCTTCCGAATCTTTTTCTCTACATTTTCGCTGTCTCTCATACCATTCCATTCTTTGAATTTTTTGCTGCCGTGGCGATAGTTCTTCTATTGGTAAAATCTTTTTAGTTTCTTTTCTTCGCAATCTATGTTCTCTTTCTTTGCGTTTGGCTTCCTCATATTTAATTGGATCTGCTTTAATTTTTTTTCATCTTTTTTCAGTTTCTCGTTTTACTTTTTGTACCTGTTCTAAATTTTTCACTTTTCATTTCATCAGGAAAAAATGTAAAACCTATAAAAACAGCATCCTAAATAGCGAAATAGAATGAAGTTCGCAATTGAAAACGAAAATTCTACTCTGATAGGCAGGCGGCAGCCTACTATATTTTAACTTAGTATTTAAAAATGCAAGGCACCACACTCGGTCCTGCCTGAAAGCATAGACCTTTATGCCTATAAAATTATAATTAAAAGGCACTTGCATTGGTCAAATGTCATGACCGTGGAAATTTGTCACGACCGTGGTGTTTACGAAACCGCGGTTGTGACATTTTTGCGCCATACCACCTGTACCCTTAAAGTCTTTAATTGAATGTTGGTTTAATTATAAGCATAGTAATCCCGCTATGTAACATATCATATATGCAAAAATTAACAAGTAAATTAAATATTTACCTTTACAACACAAATCCACAGTTTTGACGCGTGATGCTCGACAGTTTTCAAAATAAATGTTTTCGAAATTAAGTTTTCTACACCACAACAATGAACACCATCGCGAAAAGCAATCATATTGATGTTGCCCGATGTTTCGTTCTAAAAATTACGACTTAGGTAGATTTTTGTATTTGACCATGGACGTGATAAAAAAGCAAGTCACAAAAAGTTTTCTGAAAATGTAAAGCATTATTTATTTGTTTCTACATAAATATTGACATTAAATTGTCGAGGCTACATTACAATTCATACATAAGAGGTAAAAATCTGAGTTAGGTTTATAATATTTTATTAGTTTAGGTTTAATGTTGCAATTCCGGGAATGTCACACGACATGGTCGTGACATTTCATGTAGTTCTGGCCAAACAAAAATATATTACGTATTACATTTACATATTTATTATGTGGCAATAAATACAATGAGTAATTGTTTATCATGTGGCAATATTTCGCTTTTAATTATATATTGCAAAAACATACACTCATTAGGTATCAGTAATTTGCTTGAGAATAAGAATTACCCCAATACACTTTAAGCAGTGAGCACCGATTTTTAATATCTATAGTAATTCCACGAACTTTTGAGGTCAGTGTTTCAGTTTTTATCTATTGCACCTGGTCTTACCAAATCTGAACGTAACCTAAATCAACGCGCCTTTGAGGTATTTAAGAGAGTTTTTGGATAAAGAGGTCAATTGATCGGAACGACTATCACAAAGAACGCTCAATTTCAAAGATCAAGAGGATCTCAAGTGGACAAGAAGTTCTCCCTGTACTAAAATATCTAATATTCCCAAGGACCTCAGCAAGATTGCAGGAAGATTCTTGTACCCGCATTACGTGACGTAGGGGACGAACTTCGCGCATTATGTTAATGTCACGCGTTTTATTTAAATTAAAAAACTTTTCACTCTGGTCTCGCTTCGTGCACCGTCAGTTGAAGAACCTGTTTCAAGCATACTGAACGACGTTCGACTTTACAGGTTATGATTATTTTTTACTTCACGCT
>NW_020653561.1:1659440-1684718 GCF_003589595.1 Hyposmocoma kahamanoa | reverse complement strand
TTAACTTAAAATATAGACTACCTTTGTTCAAAATCTCACCTGGAGTAAAATGAAGATAATTCCTGTACACTTCAATGTTAAAAATATTCAGGTATAACTTTAGGGAATTGCAGTCATGACAAAGAGTTCCATCCCTTAGCTGCATGCACGAAATTTCCAAATTTCAAGTTGTGACCTGAGATAATTGATATCAAAGGTATGTAATGTACAGATCTGTAAAAAAAAAGAAAGAAAACACAAAAACTATCGCGCTGCGGTATCATATCAACGTTCCAACCGTCTACATTTATTAGAACGACTTTCATCTCGAAAGTTTCACTGTGCATATCAGTATTTAAAAATGTCTGACTCTTCCTATACAAAGAGCGGTGAACATAGCAAGGACTTCATGTCGACCTTGGACGCTATTCAGGGCAAGAAACCGTCTAAGAATCATCATAAAATCTTAAATTCAGGGCTGTACACAAACGTAACAAGGGAAATTGAATTACCCCGACAGAATCGGTACAAGGAAAGGACACTAGTGTTTACTGAAGTCAAAGCTACAAATTTCTAATTCGGTTAGGGTTAACCACAGCGGAGAGCAAATTTGTTTTGTACAATAAATAACTGTTGTCTTCCTAACTCGAAACTCATATACACCTCACGTCTGTCTGTGTTAGGTAATACAAGTTCGTTTGTTCTCGGTACTTTTGACTTTGTCTTTTTTAAGGACGTCTCCAATCCGTGTCAGATATTTACGCCAATGTCGGCCTGAAATAATGTACCAAATAATCATTAATGTATCTATCTAAAAGACCAACAGCTTAAAACTAAATAACAATAATAACTGAACTGAGCTAATTACAGATCCTCACAAATAGAAATATAATGAGGAATTTGGGTGCACAATTTAATTAACTTATTTACATAAGAAGGTCACAGCTGTTGAAAACCTCAGTGTGAGTCAAAGAAGTGTTCTCTTTGGTGAAATCACAATCGCATTGAAAAGATCGTATCCAATTACCCTCCAGATAGTCCCCAATTCGGCTTTTTTTTTTAAATTCCCATGAGAATCCACTGAGCTTGTAATGCAATTATGACAATATTTGTTATTCTCCTAAAATCTAGTTGTAAAAAAACACGACGTTCTTTTTTTTAAACTCATTTTTCAGTTTAGAAGTATCATAGACAATAGAATTTTGGTTCAGAACTGAAAAGAGCGCCTTACTCAAACCTATGGTTAAATGAAATTATGATTAAAGTACAGGGCAGAAAAAATCTTTAAAATCACAAATAAATGAGAAAACCCGAGTCGATATAATATTTAACAACGATAAAAAATATAAAATACATTTACGTTGGGCGCACTATAAGTTTCCGGAATGAATAAGAAAAAAATGCTATAAATGGTCAGAAATGAATTCATTGTTTCTCAAAATTTTCTCCGTTAGCGTTAATGCACTTTTTTATACGAATGAATCATTTTTGAAAACATTTATACCATTCCTCCGTGACAATCTCTACAACATATTTTTCATACTCTTCGACAGCTCCTTCAGGTGATGAAAATCGTTGACCGCGTAACTGGTTCTTCTTAATTTTTGGAAATAAATAAAAGTCACAAGGTGCCAGGTCGGGACTGTATGTGCGATGGCTCATAGGGTCAACGTTGTTCATCTTCAAAAATTCATTTGTCTGTCTGGCCGTGTCAGAACTGGCATTATCGTGGTGCGAGATGATACGGCGTTAACGGTTATTTTTACGGAGTTTGTCAATAACTTCCGGCAAACAAATGGTCGTGTACCAATCACTATTCACGGTACAACGATTCTCCAAAGCAACAGTAGCCACGTGTCCAGTTTTATTAAAAAAAGAAGCAATCATCCGCTTAGAGGCACTTTGCTCGCGCGCCACTTTGGTTGGTTTCGGCTCATCTCGAAAGACCCATACGCTCGATTGCTGCTTTGTTTTGGGATTGTAACTATAAATCCTTGTTTCCTCACCTGTTATTATGTCCCACACCAAATTTGACGCCCCTTCGTTGAATCTGGTAAGCATGGCATTGCACTAAGTGACGCGATCCGTTTTTTGAACTTCAGTCAAATTGTGTGGTGGATCCCACCGAGAGCACAGGTTTTTCACACCCGAATGTTTGTGTACTGTTGATTGTATTTGAATCATGCGTATTCCTAAAGATGCCCGAATCTCATGGTATGTTACATGCCTGTCTGTTTTGATCATACGGCGCACAGCATCGATGTTTTTGTTGTTCACATTAGTGGACGGGCGACCATCACGAAATTCGTCACTGAGATTTACACGACCGCGTTTGAATTCTGCAGACCAACTATAAATAGTCGTCTTGCATGGTGCTTCATCGCCAAAAGCTGTTTGAAGCCGAGCGAAGCTACGCTGAGCTGTTAATTTACATTTAAAGTCGTAGAAAACCATACTACGAGAATTTTCACGAGATTTTTAAATCCATGGTGATGTAGACAACCAATTTCTAAAATGACGCCACAATATAAAAACAAGTGACAGATGAAACAAACTGTATTCTACAGCCAAAGAGTTCCATTTTCAAATGTTGTAATTACTTTTTAAATATTGTTTATGTAAGTGGCCAGTTCCGGAAACTTATAGTGCACCTTATGTAAGTGCGGTAATACAGTTTCACGTACAAGCCTTTCGGCTTTTTCATAGGTTTGCAAAACATCGTCATTGACTATATTTGACGAACTCGTCTAGAAAGCCGATGACACCGCTCTTGATCCTTGAGGCGTATTTATTATCTTTTGTGTTGGCCATTACGTGCCGGCCATCGTTGCTCCGCCATTGCTCCAATAACTTACTTTGAGAGCTTGTGCGGACAGCGCGGAATAGATACTTGGCCAAGGCTTGAAGTAGTTGTGTAGCTAGCCAAAAAATCAAATTTAACTGTTAATTTTGAATTATAATTATTTTTAAGCTAATTGAATTGATTTGTAAATAAGACATCAGTGGGTTCTGGTCTGGGTGTTTTGAATAGTGCCCTGGAGTGAGTTTTGTGACTCTAGTACTCATACTACAGGGAATTCTCAAGTTTGAGACCAGGCCATTGGTGTGGTTGCGTGGAACTTTATTATACATTGTAATCCTAACTAATAGAAATGAGCTTAAGTATTGAAGAATGTACGAGACGAAGCCGAAACCAAGATTGTTCAGTATCCAGGGAATCATGAACTCTAGTTCTTGGTTCAAGTGTGTACGCGTGCGCGCACGCCCGTAAGTACTTACTACCCTCTATGCTATAAATTATGAACGAAGCATTCTAATTGTAAATAACTGAATTACAGCTTTCTGAACACTAAAATTAAATACCTTGTAAATTTTTCAGAATTTCCAACCGTCTTTAGGCAAGCCGCAACACCACAGCTCATTTGCGTCTAGTCGAGATTAATGCGTACATTAATATTAATGCTACCCTTCAGCATAAGTTTCAAACGTACTATGATATCAGTCTAGTCAACGAACGATTCCTTTGTTACCAGAATAAGATATGGGTGCTAAACATTTTTTTTCCTGGTTACTGGAATAAAGCAAAAGATAATTCAAAAGTTGAAAGCCGTATTGTTAGCGGTGAGCAAATTTCAATGAGATGAGAAGCTTTTCTTTAGATTGGGTTATTTAATGCGTCTGCTTTGTTTTGTGTTATTTGGGATATTTATTCCAGTCATGCAGAGGTATTTATTTACGTCTTTAATCAACTGATTCCGGTGCTTGTAATCGAAGTGCTTAATAATACCAAATTTTCCCAGAATGTTTTGTCTTGAGGCTGCAAGTAAACGGAGTACATAAATAAATAATGTATGATATCAGTGTGTGTGTGTGTTGTCTTGAATCTGAATCTCGTGATCAAGATCTTTCCCGAATTGAAAGTCTGTGAATATCGATCGTACCGATATTTTACACGGTATGTATAATACAGGTCCCGTTAACTAAACATTATCGCCTACGTCACCACGTATCACCGAAGAAGCCGAACTTACCATGACTAAATTGTGGATGTTCTGAAGAAAGGCCAGGTCAAGTGTACCCTTACTGATGCGTGTTGATGAGGCGAAGATATGTGATGTGATCTCTGTCTAGCCTGATGGAAAAAGGGCATGATGTATATAATCTGTAGGTAAGAAATAGGAAGAAGGTTCATGCCTTAAGTCCCAAAAAATGATTTTTGCCACAGAACGTTTTAAAGATAATGAGGTTTAAAATTAATCTTAACAAAACACTTAATATCTTTTACCATTGCGTAATTTTTAGCATTCTAAACATTGACTTACAAATAAATGGACGACGGGTCTAATACAAAAACCACGAAAAAAATGTCCCAAGTCAACCTATTCGAAATTTAAATTGTAATGTCATCGCAGTATCGCGCTGTCAGTAGAACAAATGAAGACTAAAGCGGAGTGTCGCGCTCTGTATACGATTTTAGCGCCTTACAAGTGCGGACACTTTTTAGCGCGGACCCGACGTCCATATAATTGTAAGTCAATGATTCTAAAGCAATGTTTTTAAAAACATCGCCTGCATATATGTATATGTATATGTCATCATGTAAAAAATAGTTTATCGTGTACCAAACTGAATTTTGAAACCGGATGTAAAACTTATCGATAGTATTGAAGTGTCATAAGCCGTTTATAGATGGGTCTAAGACAAAAGTGTTGTATATTTTTTATGGCAACACAACGAAATTCGCCAGACAGATATCGCGTTCGACGTCCGATACGAAGACAAGGCGATCGAATTTTATCCAGTGAAACAAAGTGCCAATCATCAATCAAACATAAAGCATTTAAAATGATTTCCCGGGTTTTTTGGTCTCGTTTGTTCAGAGTTATCAAAGTATATTGTAAACAAATCAGGGGAATGTTTTGTTCTGTTGATATGCGTAGGATGTATACGATATTGCAGACTATAATAAGATCGTGAATATCTACAGTAAATAAGATCCGATCTGGTGAATAAGGTCTGATCCGATGAAAATCTTTGTTTTTCTAGTAGACACAATATTCCTTTTGTATCACTCTTCTTGTGGTTCATTTACCGTAATATTTAACGCTGAGAATTTTCTAGAACTCCAACTGCTGCAAATTTTCTCGCTTTTGTATAATTAGAAAGGAAATTCATTTTTTCTTTACAGGTAGTATTGTTAATCGTTCTTCTTTGTTATTCTATGGCTGTAGTTTAATTAATGCAATTAAAATTATAATAATGCTTTGCTGTGGTTATCACAGATGAACTTAATGGAACTGATGTCCGATTAATGGTGATAAGTTATTTCCATGCTTGACTCCATAACACGGTTCTATTTCACCGTTCATGTCACACTTTTGTAATCTTTATCTTATATATTGTTATTCACTATGCTCGTTAACTGTTCTTTATTAACAGCTAATTATACTTACTTTCAGGTACATAAACAACAATTTTATTCCCGGAAATCTGGAACAATAGAGGTAGGTACTCTATTGTAGTGATCTGATCTTAATTATTTATTAGCTTGTAAAGAGCTTATATCTTCTGATTTGTACAGAAGGCCTTAAAGAAATGGATACCATTTATAATATTCACAATCTCACATTAAGGAGAATTTAAGACAAGTAGTTAAAGTCATCTCCAGTATATGTCATACAGGATATTCCCATGACCGTTATGGTCACAACACAGGCTTATGGCCGGAATAGTGATGGCTGCTGGGAATTTCGATAAAATTTTATCGACAGCGTTACGTTTGTCATTATACTATAGGTACTCTCTTCATGATACAATGTTATCGCCGTTATTGCAGTCCTTACAAATGTACAAAGGTTTTGTATCTCCAAATCGATTTCTACATTGACAAATGTTATTATCTAATGTTGCTTTACTTCTGCTGATGTCGAGGCTGTGTGTTAACTTGCAAAGTCTATTCATGACAAAAAAAGAGCTTTTTTGTTAAAATTACTAAAAATTTCACGTATATTTTTTGGTCTTGACTTCTTTCGTTTTTGTATAAATTCTGTAATACTTTAACGAACCGCAGCCGATTATTAAATCCAGAGTAATCGACAAAGTTATCGACCTTGTAACTTCCCTAAAATGGAATGTCCCGCGTTTTGCATGCCCATAGTATACGGCTGCGATAGAGCACGTATTTTTTTCTTTATTACCACAGCTTTTTGTCGCTGATTTGTGATACTTTCCCGCTTTTCACTATGCAAATGTTTGGTAAAGTGTTCTTTTCAGTTCTGATCTTTTTTCTGAACCCCTGGGAGGAGTTTTATCTGTGTTTAACGGCTTGCTTTAACCGTTTATTTCTGTTCAGGGATTTCTGTGTATAGACATTTTATTGTTCGATAAACATTGCGTTAAAAGGCCTTTGTTCGTCACGAATGACAAATCTTTGTGTACACTGGATGACAGCGCTTGGTTTGTATTAAGTTTTCACGTTTTCACTAAGAACTGATGTAGGGACATAGTTAATGCAGTTTCGTCTGTGATAATCGGTATTCAATGGGAATCCAAGGCTGTAACGTAGCTATCGCAGAAAAAACCTCACCAGCAGCAACAGGTTCCTGAGCATTTCAGTGGTGTCTATTTTTTTTTATAATAAATACCAAGTGACGAGACAAACAAGTCGTGCACCTGGTGGTAAGCGACACGCCTGTCCATAACAGCTGCAGTGCTACTTAGAGCTTTAAATCACAAAGGTATGAGGGGCACTGACACTGCGCCCGTCATAAGTAGACATAAGTTTAATAAGCGTAGGTAAACGTTCAATTAGTTTTATTATTAACGTACGAGAAGACACTGGCAATACGGAAAGTGGAAACGATTTTTAGGATAAGTAATAAGTTTTATCAATATTTATCGCTGTGTTGGTAATTTAAATAATAACAAAGTATTACTTTGTGAATGCTTGTGACACTAATTTATTGTCTCAATTCTGCCAGTGTCTGTTACGTGTTATAAACACCATGGAGGAAGTGTTTAAGGAAAGTATGTTCGGTGACTCAGAGGGAGTTACTTTTTATCGAGTCCTTAGGGCCCTTTACAGGTCCCATGTCAGTCACCCGGACCATGGGACCTGTAAAGGGCCCGAAACGTTGGTTTGTTTGAAAAAACAAACATACGCGATTTAAATCCGGAAAAATAGTTTATTTCCTAAATATTACTTTTTATTTAAGACAATTGACTGACGTAAAATGCCAGATTGTGAAAAAAAATTAAAACATATAGAAATGTACATATATAAATATTTAATTTTTATTTTTAAATACCTTTATGCACGAGCCCTTACTATTTTAAATCTAGTTAACACCCACTTACCTCGTGTCTGTGTCTTATATCCCCATCATATATATCTATCATATCATGTGTACTTTAGTCTGTCAATTATAATTTCTTAAACCATATCTCATAGGAGCTATTTTAGTTAGGAATCAAAATTCTATTGTCTATGGTGCTCGCCACTGAGTTGAAAAATTTCATTGAAGTTCTGTACACAGAACTATAATGATTTCTAATAATCTCAATACTAAGTACTAAAAAAACCGACCTCAATTCATCCCCTAGTTTGCCACCCTTAGAGGTAAAATATTTTCTTCAAATTTAAATGTGACTTCATCTGAAGTACCGTCTTTCCAAAAAATAAAATCATCAAAGTCGGTTCACACGTTTTTTTTAGGAGTTATCGCGTAACATACATACAAAAAAAACGTACAATCGAATTGAGAACCTCCTCCTTCTTTGAGGTCAGTTAAAAAAGAAGTTCGTATTTTTGCTATTTAAAATATATCAATTAGGACGCTTCTCGAACATTATACTGCCTCCTTACTGCCTTAAGATCTGCAACCGTGCTATAAATCTTAATAAAAAAAATGGTTGGTTAAATTAAATGGGTACTGGGCCAGTTCTAATCTATCTCTTTGGTTTTTTGTTTTGTGGCATTTGTTTAGATTTTGTCTAAATGTATGAAAAGGCTGTACCTTTTCCTATACTAATAAATGAATTCGAATTTATTTTGAAAAATGGCGTTTGTCGTCATGGATTGTTATCAAAATATACTCTAAATCTTGGTTCTGTTTAATTATTTACTCTACTACTTTATTTCATTATTTATTGTATGCAATCATTACTTAATTAGGTCTTAAAATCTCGTACCTACGAGACGGGCCACTCGAGAAAGCTTCGTAGCCTAAACATGGTACTCGACTTTAAGAACCCTCAGTATGGCAACGATTGCATAAAATACATATTCATTATTTATTTATTTATTTATTACATTTCAAAAGCACTAAAAACAAAACATTCCTGTACAACATAAACTTAATTAAATTTTTCCGTCTACCGCTCATTCGTCGTACAAAAACATTTCTATGCGTAGTGTGTGCGTTCGTACTGCTGCGAGTTGACATTCTCGTGGTGTGCGTGAGACTCGTTAATAAAGGTGCCACTAAAGCTTAATCCTTGTATGTACAATTCTCCGTTGAACACGAGTTTCTTCTAATAAATTGTCGTGAACATTACTTTTATATTAGATTTGAAGTTAGTATGTATATTGTTAGTTAAAGTTAGATAGATAAATTAATCATATATACTATTATGTGTTAATTAATCTCGTAGTACTAATTGATAAATGTTTGTGTTTTAAATGAATTGTTTATATCGAGTTCTTATAGCACCTCCGTTGGCATTGACCTGTAAAGGTAGCGAAACGTTGGTTTATTTAAGAAACCCCCTACACTAGCTTCTTTCGATCGTGAGCGTCTTGCCGACACACGCACAACGTCGACACGAAGCCCGCGCGGCGGCGACGTAACGCCACCACTGAGCTGCGCAATAGTGCCGAACGTCGGGCATACGTCGCGCGGACCAGTTTCCCGACTCGTTTCATTTCGGCCAAACCTGGCCGAAATGAAACTAGGTAGGTGTGAAAAATATCTATTCGTAAGTGAACGTGTTTATTCCCGTTCCCAAAGTCTAAAAGTTTATATTAAAATAGATGATGTCTCCTGAAGAAAAGCCTGGTGAAGAACCTTAGTCGACGATTGTCTATGAAAGTACTGATGCTTATTGATCAGTCGAAAGGTGTGTGTCAGGATCGTAGTTAGTGGTAAGCTGTGGTCTCTGGCTACAAAAAAAGCGGGAAGTGCCTTACGTACTTCTGCCGCCACGCAGTAATGTGAACATTAACGTGTATCGGTTTTGAAGAGTATATAAAGTTGCTAATGAAATTGCAGACACACGAGATTTGTCAACTTATGTTTATGGACAGGCGTGTCGCTTACCACCAGGCGCAGGATTTGGTCATCCCGTCATTTAGTGTCATAAAAAAAGTGTATGTATATGTATGTAAAGTACTGTTGGAAATGCTATAAAGTTATTAGTCTCTGAAATGCAGATGACCATAGATTTGCATGTCAATTTCGTAGAAGTATGAGGGCTGCCTTATCATGTATATGCAAATATACAACCATTCATAAACCATGTTTTAGCAAATAAATGTCATCCACTTATTTATTCCCTTGTAGAAAAGACAACAAACAAAGTCATTGAATTTTTGTTGAAATATTAACAGAAAGAGAGAGAGACACAGATTGTTTAACTCTGTCAAATATGCGTATTTAGAATAATAAAGACGTATAAGTTTAATCGAAAGATGTAATACACTTTTCTAAAACAAATCAAAATGTTAAAACTTCGCAAAGTCCACAGCCGTGTCAAAAGCGCCTAATTTGCAAACTTGTTTCTTTATCTCAAGGGGCAACGACTCACAAACAGATTTTCTTAGAATTCCTTCAATTGTTATAGAAACAAAAGAGATGTACGTTATATAAGAATAAGCAGGAGAGGTGTGATGAATGCATAACATTAGTTGCAGGTTTCTTACCACGACATGACTTTTTATGCTTTACCTGATGTTTCGTAGCGATAAACAAAGTTTCCGTGGTAAGATATATGTATATATATTTATGTAATCAATGATGAATTATTAAGTGACTAAACAAGAACTTTTAAAATTTCTGCCTTGTCATAAGACGTTAGTTATCTTCATTTGCTTTTCAGTTTAAAAAAAAAATGTCACTGGAGGAGAAGCATGAATAATTTTTGCGCTAGATCAAATGCTTTAGGTATTTACTATTAAATAACGATGTTACTAAAAATTTAGCATACGTCTATTGATATTGTCTAAAGCATGTGCTAGCGTGTTATGCGATAGGATGTACTTTATCCAATTATATAAATACTAAGTAAAAAATAAAATATTTCAGATTTTTTATTTAGTCACTTTTGCATAGGTTTGGTTTAGTGGTTTTATTAATGGAGCTATGGGAGAACGTTAGCAGGATCTATGCACTTGATTTGTAGATAAGTAGTAAACGTATTTAACTTGGTAGTTTTGTAATTGGTATGGTGTTGTTTTACTGTTAAATAGAATATCAAATACATTTTGATATTATACCTACTGAATTGTCAATTAGAAGCTCAAAGATTAAAAAAATTCTCACTAAAATGCAAACATGTTAGTGTAGTAAGTCATTCCGCTTAATTAGTCTTAGACTAATCTCTGCGACAACTTGATGAATGTCTTTGTAGTTTGGTGTAAGCGACGAAATTTGGGCGAGTCACTGGAGGAGAAGCGGGTAAAATTGGTTTGCGAGATCAAATCGTTTAGGTATTTACTATTAAATGACGGTCTCACAAAAAATTACGATACACCTAAGGATATTGTCCAAATAACGTGCTAATTCGTTACACGATATGATATACTTTACCCGATCATATAAAATCCTGAAAACAGGCTAAAATTAAGGTCTAAAACGAATTATGTGGAGATATTTCTCTTTAAGTACTTCAGAGAACCTGCTAAATTTTGGTATTCAACTGAAACCTTAGTGGTTAATAAATTCACATTTATCTCAACATTTGCAAATTACCCAGCGATTAAACGACACGCCGCGCCGTCCGTTGTCCCGTCAGTCGCCATCGGCCGCTTGTCGACATCGGATCTGTGTCAAATTTTCTCCGGCTGTACCTATTTTATTCCTATTAATTTACAGCGCACGATAGCGAAACACGAGTGGCGACCCCCCATACGTCACCCCCTAAAATACTGGCTCGCGCCTTAACTTCAAATACTTTTTTTAAGGTTTGTTTGATCTGGTATAAGATCCGTTAAAAACTTCTAAGGAATTCCGTAACAAGGTTCAATATGAAATGAACTGTATAAACGCACAAATACGAATACAAAGTGCGGGATACATTTTCAAAGTTATTCCACTGAAGATAGGATGAAGTTATCCACAAGATTATTCGTGGCTTCTGGAAGGCTTCCAGAATCAGTTCGTGAATGTTGCGCTTATACATGTATACATTCATGAATGTAAACAGTTTGTATTTATTTACGTGGGAGACGAAAAAAATTCGTACTTTTGTTTCAGAATTACTACACAAGAGACCAATATGCTATAGTACGCCTATATGGGAGTCAGTACACTAATCAACGCGAAGTCGGCTTGAGCTGCTCATAGCAGCACGCGGTAACGTGAGCATTACTGCGTTCCGATTTTGAAGGGTAATTGTGCTGGTGAAATTACTAGCGCTTATGACTCAGATCTTTGCGATTTAAGGCTACCTTTCCACCAGAGATGTGCGACATAGCGAGTCGGCGTGTGAGGAAAAAATCCACCAATAGGATTACTTCATTTTCCTAGCGTCGCTTAGCGCAGCTCCGGTGGAAAAGGGTTAGCGGGGCTAAGTATTTGTATATACAAAATAGCGAGAGTTGTGTGCGAGATGCGGGCGAGGAATGTGTGCAAAACGGTGTAGGAGACTAACTGACACTGACACATTGCCACCGCTCACCCCACCACACCGTACCCAGCCCGTGCATAGCTGAAAAGAGTCCGTAACGCATCCTCGGACCGCGCCGCTACACATCCTCGCACCTCGCTACCTCGCATATCTCTGGTGGCAAGAAGCCTTAAGCTCTTGAGTGGCTCTGCAACAGCTAATGGACATGCAAGTCGCTTACAACCAAGTACACTAGTCCCGTCACTTGGTACTATATAGATAGCTTTAGCACCGCACAATGTCTTTTTCGTTCTTGTTACATGAACATAAAGTTTCTTCTGAACGTTTTCATGCGATACTGTGTCGACAAGTATAGTGACTCCTTTTAGACCTACATTGTTAAAGGAAAGGCGCAACCAGTCTGGTTAAATCGTTCACAACAAGTGGCATGATTCTGTCCTCCACATACGCAGAAGCTGTATTAATAACCTTTACAATAAAGTTTTTGTTTCACTATAGTCTTATACCTAGGAAATAGAATTCGACTGTCAAGAACAGTTAGTTTATTTTTATTCCTAGTATTAATGTTATGTCTGTCACTATTTTTCATTAAAAAAAAATTCAAAATTTGAATTCAATTTATAAACAGGATTGTCTGTGTACGATCGACGAAATTCGATACTTGTGAGTCTCTGGTAGCTATAGATATCATAGATTTCTCATAAATGGTGCTATCGCAAAAAAGCCGGTAAAACCAAAAAACAAAAATCCATAACAAACGCATAGAAAAATTCGTTAGGTCTACTTACTCGATCTTTAACTCACTCGATAGAGTGGTCGCCCTCGAATGGCACAGATGCAGGTGGTCTAATCACGTTCTCCGTCAGACGTAATACTCGACCAAAATAAAAAACTCATGATGCGAATGAAGCTTCATACTTGACAACTGTCTTTTAATTTTGTCAGATATTACTCATTTGACAGTAATTGCTTCGGACGAATGTCGGACGGAGAACGAAAATAGACCCCCAGGGTCTGAAGCTCGCTAATTTTACTCACTGGTCATTGCAATTTCATTGCGACTCCACTGGGATATGATTTGATATAAAAAGTTTTTATATTAAGATGTCATCGCAATAAAAACCAATCAAAAACATCTACCAGAATCATTGACTTACGAAACGGGTCTAATACAAAAACCACGAAAAAAATGTCCCAAGTCAACCTATTTAAACGTAGTGACATGTAAAGGAATATGAAAAAGCTAAGACGTTGAATTTAAATTGTAATGTCATCGCAGTACTGTCTAATTTTGATTGCTTCGCTGTCAGTCGAACAAACGAAGACTAAAGCGTGAATGACGCTCTGTATACGATTTTAACGCCCTATAAGTTCGGACACTTTTTAGCGCGGACCCGACGCCCATATAATTGTAAGTCAATGTTATTATTACATTAAAATTTCGAACATCTCCAAAAAACAAAACAATTTGATTGGATCTCAATTTTAATATCACTCGAGATGAAGTTATGTTAAGTTAGTTATGTATTAAAAATAAAAACTATGATTGTGTGACATGCGTGAGAAAAGTTTTTATTTGCCGCCATTTTGCCAGTCGTAACATGCGGTTCCTGAACACATCACAGAGAGCTTATAATATGTGCATAGATAAAGCAGTGTATGTAACTGAGCATAATTAGGCATTAAAACACTCGTGAGAGGTTTTTATGAAACTCGCCTGTCAGCTTTTCGTTTCATAAACCATCACTCGTATTTTAATGCCTTTCATTATAAAACAGTCACATAAACTACTATTTCCGACGTACCGTTGGTCAACAGCGCTTAGCATCAGATAAAATGGCAAGTGTGTCTATTATCCATAAAAAATATAAAACTAAGGTAACCAAAATTTGTTCTTTGCACACAGGGCAGAATTTTAATCAAAATTTTATAGCAAATTTTATGGCATTCTGCATATGGGTAAAATGGTAATTACTCAATATTAAGACTGCAATTATGTGCGTTAAAATCTTTTTGAATAAGGCGGGCTGTAATAAAACTTCAGCAGCGCTCTGAAACACCCCGCCGTTTTGCTTAGCTAAAGACCTTTTCATCTCGCACCGCTACTGTCTGACACTAAGCCGTGTGTAATGTACTTTATATTAATTTGTTAATGTGCTCAGATAAATAAATGATTATATTAGTAGAGGAATTTCTTTCTAAGAAATTGTAATTTAATTTATGTCATTTGATTTTATTTTTAGTAGCAGTAGAGCTGCTGGCGAAGAGTTCGTCCAGGATAGTACTGCCACCTTACCTATTTCTGCCGCCAAGTAGTAACGTCAGCATTACTGTGTTCCGATTTCGACGGGTAAGGGTGCTGTTAAAATTACGAGCACATGCTTGTCAACTTATGTGTCACGGTGACGGGCGCAGTGACAGTGCCTCTCAGTTCTTTGCGATTTTGCTCTAAGTGGCACTGCAACTGTTATGGACAGGCATGTAGCTTACCATTCGTCCCGTCGCTAGATATTATAAAAAGAACGTCGTTGTATTTGGACAATATTTTGTGTTTATTTATTTTTGACCGACATAAAAAAGGGAGGTTCTTCATTCGACTGTTTATATGTGAGTTATGCGATTACCCGGACATTTTTTATTTTTGATACTAAGTGACCGGGACAAATAAATCGTGCGCCTGGTGGTAAGCGACACGCCTATCCACAGCAGTTGCAATGCCACTTTGAGCTTTAAATCGCAAAACAACTTACGTCACCCTGAGACGTAAGTTGACAAATCCCGCGCCTGTAATTGAACCAGCCTTTTTTTGTTGGAAAGGCAGCTCAGTAGTGGTCCCATGCAAATTGAAAATAATATTCCAACTTTAAGGGTGGTAAATTAAGGGATGAATCAGATTTATTGGATTTCAACCATTTTCTGCTAATCGGCATCAATGAAACTTTTTTTTAATAAAAATTGTACTCCTTTTTGATACTCATTATTATTGTTTGTATTACTGACGACCATATTACACCTTGACATTATATTTTAAATTGTAATTGATTATATTAAATAAATTATTCCATCTTGTCATGATTGTATATTTTTCTGTCAGTTTAGATATAATTTCGATATATGAAAGGACAACACCGGTATCCTCCGCCGTTTAAATTCAGACTGAAATGTAAGAATGAGGCGAATCGGCTGTGGTCGGGCCCGTTTTGAAGACACGTATTTTAGACTATATTTTACTTGAGTGTATAATTGTGATAATAAATAGAGTTACGTTTTCATAAAAACTAATTAAAGTTGTATTCCGGAAAACTAACACTGTACGGTGTGTTGCCCTTTTGTTTATCAAAATCATATCTAAACCAATAATAAATATTATGTTCACCCGTAATTGCCAGTCAAATCATAGTTGATTTTTTAAAATGTTTTGGTGTATGTTGAGAGTCTTATAAATCTAAAGCAACCATATGATAGCAACAATTTGATAGCCAAGCCAAATTAATAATATTTTAATCAATCTTTTTAATAGGAATTTAATATTCACCGCCGCGTCTCCAAATTCTTAATCAACGCGGAGTTTCTTGGCAAGCGTTGTTTGCACGGCAACACACCATCTTGTGTGAAGACATTGATGTTAGAAAAATGTTTAGAACAGATTTCCGTCTTCTGTCACGAATAATAATAATTAGTAGATTAGGTGTTACTTTCGGGAAAATCATGTTAATAAAAATGGAAGCAAATTAATTTCCTACTCCAAAAATTCTGTGAAAGTGAAATCGTGTAAAATAACAGCGAAGAATTCGCCGAGCGTTAAACAATCAACTCTTGAGGGTGCCTCGTGGATAAGCGAGACGAGTCGAGTATATTATTGATGGTAGTGTTTGTGACTATAGCTGCGTTTGTGTTGTATATTTTATTAATTACAATGCGGAAGAATAGTGGAAAAATTAAATGTTTGAAAATAAAACTAAACACGTAGCCATTTTGCACAATTTAACATTTTTGTACAAATAATAATTAATTCTTAGGTTTTCGCGATTGTTATTATCTCATAAGCCGTGACCATGGGACATGTAAAGGACCCTGAAATTCGTATCCTATAATAATTGGTAATTATTTCACTTATTAGCAAAGTATTGTTGCGTGTATTTGTATACGTTTCTATAATAATAATAACGCGCTAGGGAAACCCTGTGTCGCGGGTGCCATGGACACATACATAGACAACCACAAATTACGCCCAAACTCACGAGAGAAATAAATGTAGATCATACAAATATTTCTCCCAGCCCGGGAATGCAACCTTGGACCTCTACGCAGCAGTCCGGCATGGTAACCGTTCGGCCACAGACGCAGTCAAAAGTCTTCGCTTACGACTATAAACTTGCTATTAATTTATCATTTGGGCTAATTAGGTCAATCCGGTGGCCTCCTATTAATTCCATGCCCAGTATTGCGACCATAGTCGACATGCAATTCGTTATGACAAGTGCTAAAAGTGGCTCAGAATTGTTCTTTTTTTATAATATCAAGTGATGGAACGAACAAGTCGTGCGCCTGATGGTAAGCTAACACGCCTGTTCATAACAGTTGCAGTGTCCTCAGAGCTTTAAAGCGCAAAGATCGGAGGGACACTGCCACTGCGCCCGTCACCCTGATTGGCGGAAGAAATAGGTAAGGTGGCAGTACTTCCTTGGACGAACCTTTCATAAGAAGCTCTACTGCTACTAATGAGCTACTACAGTGTTGAGGCTATTTTTTTCAGCCAAAGACCATGTCAACCCACATTATTAAAGTCAAATAAGACACCATTGTTGATATCAAACAAAAGGTTAAATATTCCGGTTAATTTCGTACTTCTAATTCATTGAGAAAGTTTTGGGGTTCAGTGCTGTTCTGCAAAATGTTCTCTCGGGGTGTATTTCAGTATTCTCGGTATTGCGGCTTATATTGCACATTCTTAGAAGTCTCATGTCGGTTTTCATTGAAATTGTCTAACCGAAATATCTTTATACATTTATAAAGTTTCGAGAATTATTTCATGTCGTATAATGCAAACTATTCGGATAACATCTACTTTATCTCCTTTGCCCTACAAAGAAAGCGAGAGGGAAATGTTAATATTTTTGTTAAAGAGGGATTCTTTTGTTGTCTGCATTTGTAATTATCGTTATAATTTTCCTGAGGCATAATTTTACTTGTTTTTTTTTCTCCTGGACTCTATTGAAATATGAAAGTACATGGTTTAAAAGTTTGGTCTTCTTAAGGGCGCATTCCCATTATTTCTTGAAAAAAATAAAAGTCGTGTAGTTTAAACAGTCTTGGCTTGTTATTGTATTTAAATGAAGTTGTTCACATATAGTACAACATGATTAACTGTCGTTCACAACACTTTTTTACACGTTACGACGACAGACTGTCGATACAATGGGAAGAGCTAGAACGACAGTCGTCTGACGATAAATCAAACGTCACGATAAAAACGTGACGACAGAGATTCGCAGTCTGCACGTGTTCTGCACCCCACTCAGGTATCCCGCGCCCTCGGCTGTGCATCAAACGATTATGCCGTGCGAACGACAATGCGGCTGCCTTGAACCGAGAAATTGTCGTCACGATCCAATGAATACCTAGACACGACTGTCGTTCAACAGGCTAAAAGCGACAGTCGTCTAACGACAAATGAAATATTACGACCTATTTGCTTGTATTTTTAAGTCTGCTCCGTGAGTGTTTAGTATTATTGCAACTATTATTGTTATCATTACTCAGATTTATTATTTTATTTTATTTGTGGCCCCTCACAATGTATATTGTATACTATACGTGTTCTATTTAGTTTAGTTGCGATTTAAAAAATCATTGGTATATACATAAAGTACCTATTGAATACAACGGTTTTCTTGTAAAATGTCGAGGTAAGTTTGTGCGTTTTTACTATCGTGAAATGCTTTAGGAATCATGTATTCACACCGTGTATTTTTAAAGTGATTGATTGAACACTTTGTGTGCGTGTGCGTTCAGCGGGGCGTTATAGGTGGATACATCCAACACAAGACACAATATACACGCAAACTTTGAACGCCCCCTGAACGCGTTACCGTTGCAAATTTGTAGCCGTAGTCTAACTTAAAAAAGTGCTTGAAGCAGTAAAAGTCTGAATCTCCGAAATATACCTTTATTCGATATAAACAAGGTCAGCGTTTCTATTTTCTATATTTTAACACATCCCCATTCTTATCTCATATATCCTTTTTCTCGACGTATACCGTTGTAAAAGGCTTTCAGACCCGACAACACGTAAAATCGTGTAAAGCAATATTCCTTTAGAATGCTGTATCGACACAACCCAATCTGGAATATTTGTGACTATCTCGCTGAGACAGAGTAAAGGTTGGAAAACATTTTTTCATGAAAGGCTTTGCATTGTCTATTGCTTGCAACTATATCCGGCTTTTTGTATTGCTGGATTGCCTGTCAGCCGTGACCGTGGTTTTTTTGTTTGAAAAAAGATATCGCACTGACAATACAATAGTGTTGTAACTCAAAACATGTGAAATATAATATTATATCATTACTGAACATAAAATTTGATTCTCTACACTTCAAAACAACCGTCGTTAGAATATTGCAAGAAACAATCAAAAGACTTAACTTAACTTAACTCAAAATGAGACATACTTTATGTGAGCGAGGCTGGCCAAAATAATCCTTATTGAAAAACATGAAATTATTTTTTCCATTTTATTGTTAAATATATTTGATAAATTGTTTAAGTGTCTATAATAAACTATAACATATAAATTTTAATATTTTTTTTGCGGGAAGTGAGTAATTCGTTTTTCACCGATTCTGAGAAAGTCCTCTTTTTGAGTTACAACACTATTGTAATAGCAGTGCGATATATTGGTACGCGGTTTTAGGTCCGAAAAAATAGTTTTGTATCCAATGTGTAGCAATCGCAACAACCCAAGGTTGCTAACAGACGGACTACATGCCTTCATAATGTGTGCAAACTTCATAAACTTTGTATCTATAATAATTTAATTGAGTCGTGACTTCGACTTTTTTTTTAATATCTAGTGGCAGGACGAACAAGTCATGCACCTGGCGGTAAGCGACACGCCAGTCCATCAGACCTTTAAATCTCAAAGATCTGAGGGGCACTGCCTATGCACAAGTCACCTAAGACATTATCATCATGTGCCTGTAATTTTACCAGCACCCTTAGCCTTCAAAACCAGATAGGTAAGGTGGCTAAGACTCGTACGCACTAAAACCTGCACAGCACTCGTCTCTGCACCATATGCTTGTTCTTGGGAGAGTCGAAGCATTCTTCAAAGACCCAGCAGTGCCTACTCGTTTCCGGGCTCACCTCGCTAGGAAGGGAGGCGGGAAGCAAGTCCTAGCACATCTCGAGGCACGTGCAGACGACATACGAACGTGTGGACCAGCTCTTCCACCAGACGCTCTACTGCTGCTAAACCTGCCAGAAATCATATTGGCTCTTCCCGATAATGTAGACATTCTTTTCTGTTTTTTGGGGTCTTAGCCGTTTATTTATTTTCCCAAACTAGTATCCTAAAATAATACCGACCCGTTTTTACGCAAGAACTCAGCTGTGCGCAACGTAAAAGTCTATCTACTCGAGTTTTTATTTGATGTGGCCAAGTCCTTTTCCAAATGTTACGGTGTCGTTTCAAATAGACTTGAACTGCAAGCGGGCTCGATAGAAATTGAATTTTATACTAATGGAGCGGTAAAGTGATTTTATTACAGATGCCGTTAAATTGTTACTTCTTGTTCAGTTTGTTTAAGGAAGTCTATTTCGATACTCATTAAATAATGTCGATTTCACTTGATTCTCAATCGTGGTACTACAGCACAAAAGCAGTTGAAAACAAAGATCATATACAAATTTGCAACAAGCACATAGACAAATTTGTAATCTCTGTCGTGTAGCAGTAGAGTTCGTCCAGGAAAGTACTGCCACCTGACCTGTTTCTCCCGCCAAGTAGTAGTGTGAGCAATACCATTACTGCGTTCCGGTTTTGAAGGGTAATGGTGCTGATGAAATTACAATCACATGAGACTTGTCAACTTATATCTCAGAGTGTCGGGCGCAGTGGCAGTGCCCCTCAGATTTTTGCGTTTTAAAGATCTGCGTAGCACTGCAAATTATTCGTCTCGTCACTTGGCCATTATAAAATTGGATGCCATTATAAATAACGTTTACATCGATATTCTAGACAAAAAATTAAACGTGGGTTACACCAATTTTGCGCTGATAGCGCCTCATTTGTACCTTTATTTAATGAGGTACATCCACAGAATACGCATTACACTTTTCTAAAAACTTAAATAATTACTTTAATCGCGTATTTTTGTTTTTTCAAACAAACCGATGTTTCGCGCCCTTTACAGGTCTCATGGTCACGTTGGTCACATGGTTGACTCAACCGTGACCATGGGACCTGTAAATATACGCGATTTAAATCCGGAAAAATAGTTTCATTTCCTATGTGTAACAATCGCGAACCGAAGAACTCGATATTTATTTTAATTTTTAATATATATCCCGTTAAGCAGTACTCATAATTCATATTTTTATCTTGTCGGCTGCCCCATAACTAAACCTAGTAAGTGCTTTAGACAGAATATTACAGGAAAGCCAAAACACAAATCAAGGCCGCCCTTAAACTTTAAATATACTGATGTTACAAATGATCACAACTTATATAAATTACATAATCTCTACCCTTACTAACTTTCAATATTTATGTACATAAGTAATATTACTGTAGCAGCCAGTATCAATATTGTGAGTTATTGCATTAGATAATATGGAATAAACTTTAATTTTATTGACTAATTAAATTAATAAAACTACTAATACCTTCAGTAGGTACTAGCAAAGATCCACAATCTACTAATTGCCAATTCAAATACCTAGTAAGGCGCTACTAACTGTCTACTTGAAAACCAAGCAAGTATCAAATACTTGCTATGTCTTGAATTGGTGCAAGTGATTGAAAAGATTTTTGCCTGACTACGAATCGGACTATGCATGCCTTACTAAGTTGTTAAAATTTCGAAACCTCTCATAAATAGTAGAATTTTGAAGCGGCT
Source organism: Hyposmocoma kahamanoa (assembly GCF_003589595.1). Lineage (NCBI taxonomy): Eukaryota > Metazoa > Arthropoda > Insecta > Lepidoptera > Cosmopterigidae > Hyposmocoma > Hyposmocoma kahamanoa. The sequence goes on along the minus strand of NW_020653561.1, from coordinate 1,663,775 downwards.
GTCATCGCCTTTAGGTGAGTACTTACTGTGAGAGTAGCGTTCCGTTAAAAAAATATTTTCTATAAATTTGTCCCTTACCAGGTTTTGCTCTAGATCAACCATTGGTTCTGCTTCCGGGTAGAGTGTGCTTTTAGAGAGTCCCAGCCTCTTTTCTCATCCACCGCCGCAGCTCACAATCCATGTTACGTCGAAGTCCCTACCTTACTAGTGGCGATATTTTATTACAACCATTCTCGTGACGGCTTCGACAAGTAGATTATATCCCTTAACTTGACTTTATTTCAGAATTTAATTTTTTTTACAAAATCAAAGCCATTCGAAAAATGTATGTCGTATACTATACGAATTCTATTTAATTCAGTTAATATAAAAAACATTGTAAAATTTCGAGGCCAATTTGTGTTTTTCTTTTCTTTCGTAAAATTTTTACGAATCGTGTTTTCTACTAATCAGTGTATATCCTTTATATTAGTATATATTACGTCCAAAGTGATAGATCCCACACTTTCACTGTTATGCAGAATCAACCAAAGCCTTTTCAGGTTGAATAGACTCTTAATACCATCTGAATACTTATCAGAGAAAAAAAGGGTTTGAACACGACCTGATCCTCGTGCGATAGAGAAAATGCCACAGTAAAGAATTTTCCGAAAATATGGCGGATGTCGATCGCTATCAGTTTTTGGTAAACTCGGAATGTTACGACAGTTGACCCAGCTTGACATACAACGATTGTTCGGAGGCAGTCTAATCTACGTTACGCCGTACGAATACAAAATAGATATACCAACATAAACAAATATCTATTTCTGCCGCCAAACCGGAATGTGAGCATTACTGCGTTCCGGTTTCGAAAGGCAAGGGTGCTGGTGAAATTACAGGCTTACTTGGGCTTTTTATTACTTGGGACTTGTCAACTTACGTCTCCGGGTGACGGGTGTAGTGGCAGTGCCCCTCAGATCTTTGCGATTTAACTGCTATAGACAGACGTGTTGCTTAGCACCAGGTGCACGAGTTGTTCATCCCGGCACTTGGTATCAAGAAAATAAAAATCATTTTAATTTCAAGTTCAATTTCAATTTCAAGTTTATAACTTAAATGTAGGAAACCATGACCATGGGACCTGTAAAGGGCCCGAAACGTCGGTTTGTTTGAAAAAACAAATATACGCGATTTAAATCCGGAAAAATGGTTTCATTTCTTAAATTTGTAATTTTCAAAAGTTTTAATTTTGAGTTTATGATTGTATTTTAATTTTTATAAATGACCTACTCTTTACGTGCGCAGATAACTCTTTAAACGACATTAGCTGGGTAAATTTTAACACTCCTTTTCTAGTATTTTTTAGTTTTTAGTAACGAATATTATAGATGGTTAATGTCTAAAATAAACACATCAGAGTACATACCTTTTCTGGGAACATAATAACATTATACATTTCCTTTGGAAAAATGGTCAATAAATAATGTATTTGCGAATGAAACCGTTTTTTATTATCTTAGTCGCATATATCTGTTTCTCTTTTCAAACAAACCAGTCAGCCGTGACTGTGGAAGCTGAAAAGAGATCGAAACATTGGTTTGTTTGTAAACACAAAAATACGCGATTTTGATCCGACGAAGAGTTTTATTTGCCTATATAAATATACAAAGGAATAGGGTCCGGAGCAATTTGCTATTAAATGGACGCACAGCAAAAAATATAAGTCCTGTAAACATGAAAATTTAAAAGTACTATGCTATTTTTCTTCGTGTAGACGTACTAAGAACGGATTTTTCGAATTTCAATGATGTGCGAGGTAGCTAGGGGCTAGAAGGACGCGCAGCGAAGCTGTGACAGCTTTTCTACCAGAGCTGCGCTAAACGAGACTAGGAAAATGAAGTAATCCTATTGGTGGAATTTTCCCCCGCACACCGCTTTCCTACCTCGCATATCTTTGATGGAAACGCAGACTTAATGAGTGAAAAAATTATTTTTCGTTTATTTGACACGAATTTTATCGCGTGTACGTGTTTAGAGACCGAACTATCATAACAGATATATTGCTATAGCAAATCTTTGGCCTAAACCTAAAACCTACCTATTTCTGCTGTCAAGCTAATGTGACCATTACTGCTGCTTGTGTATCCGAAATAGGGAATGTGGCAGTACTTCCGTGGACGAACTCTTTCACAGGAAGCTCTACTGCTAGTAACAAGCTATATAATATAAGAGCCCGGGAAAATCTTACTAATGCGATTTAGAAATTTCATAAAATATTACTAACGCCATCTAGTATCAACAAAACCAACTAAACATGTTTGCTCACTACATTTTTACCGAAAATTAACTATATGTAATACAATTAAAGAGATTCTTTTTTTTATAAAAATAAGTATTAATCTAAATGAATATAAGTTTACATAACAAGCTAAACTAGCATATTTAATATATCCGCAGATCCGTCGTTCGTCTGAACTGAGCATTATTATCTTTTTAAGCACTTGAAAAACCGAAAGAGGAAGTGCGAGGGTCATCTTACACGACATAACGGCTTCATTAAAAACCTGATCGGAGGAAAAACGGAAGGGAAGCGTGGAGGAGGACGCCCGAGAATAAGTTACTTTGAAAGAGGTCAGCGAAAAAGATTTGCTAGGGATATAATGGCGTTTACGACACCGACAAGCTTTGAAATTGAAGAATGTAATAATAAAATATATAAATTATTATTATTATAATAACGCACACACTCAACATAGCCCCGCACTAGGGAAACCCTGTGTCGCGGGTGCCATGGACACACACATAGACAACCACAAATTACACCCAAACTCACGAGAGAAATAAATGTACATACACATATTTCTCCCGGCCTGGGAATCGAACCCAAGACCTCTGCATGGCAGTCCGGCGTGGTAACCGTTCGGCCACGGAGGCAGTTAAATATACATTAATAAGAATTAAAAAACAATTTTTTTGTTCTTTTTAATTCAAATGGAGTTGAAACCCATTAATGCTCAAAATCGAGGAGAAAAACTATTCACAACTAAATAATTGTAAATCGAGTATTGTTCAAATGTAATTTTTATTTAACTGCCTGCTCACATATTTAACCTTTAATAATAAAATCGCATTGATAAAGATCGTATACACTCAAATCTATTTTTACAAGTATACACTTAATAATATATATAAGATAAAAATCGAGTCGTAATGCATACCTAGTAGTGAGTGAGAGTCCACAGGATAGCAAGATGGATATTGTGTGGAGTTGCCTCTTTATCCTCTGATAATATTTTAGTACATCGAAATTCCAATAACTAAGGAATTATACGTATAATGGATTCCGCTCACGACTTTTGGACAGAAATGTGTTAAAACCCGCCGCTTTGGGGAAAAAAACTCGGTTGATCACGGGCAGATTGATTGGGTTCTACCCCATCTCTGGCCGTGAACATTGGCCCTGTAAATGTCCCCAAACGTTGGTTTGTTTGAAAAAACAAATATATGTGAGTTATCCGAATCCAGTTATAAAACTTTACGAGCAATACCTTCCGCTAACGGTGAAAAAAACATCGTGATGGATGAAATCTGCACGCCCAAGAAGGTCCACACAACCCTTGAAAAAAGTGTAGTCTTTCTTTAGGCCTAAATCAATTTATCAATCAAATCAATCAATTAACGAGTTGATGATGATGATGATGGTGATGACTTGCCAAATATAGAATATTATCGGGGTCTAAATCGCGTGTATATTTGTTTTTTCTGCCTGACGACGACGGCTCAGTCTGCCGTGACGTTGGTTTGTTTGATTAAAAAAACCGGGTTTTCGATCTGAAAAATTAGTTTCATTTTCTACATAGAGAACAAATTACTAGATATTAAAGTGGTCCTGTCCCTAACTAGTATTCATACGGTTTAAACAAGCCTACACGTTATAATGTTGAAAATTTATCAACAGTTATCGCCTTTAAAGAAAAGAACAAAAAACACGAATACAAATTTCGCAACACGCCAGCGCAGTGTTGTGCGCAGTTGCTGAGTTTAGCTTACCGTTAGGTTCAGAGCAAAGAAAAAATAACAACAGACAAAATCTCGGTGCTATAAGTAATAATAATAATAAGACATAGAAGATATAGGGAAAACCCTGTGCCATGGACACATTACACAGACAACCAGAAATTGCACCCAATGACACGAAAGAAACAAATATTTATCTCGGACCGGGAATCAAACCCGTGGCAGACCAGCTACCGTTCGGCCACAAAGGCATTAAAAAAAATCAAACATGAACCAATAAATACTAAAGCAATCTAAGTTATTTAAAACTGATCCTAAGAGGCACTACAGGTATGT
>NW_020653561.1:1648978-1659430 GCF_003589595.1 Hyposmocoma kahamanoa | reverse complement strand
CAATCTAAGTTATTTAAAACTGATCCTAAGAGGCACTACAGGTATGTAGTGTTTCTTTGGAATAGTACAACCAAAAGCACATTACGTTATAGCAAGCGGAATAGATTTCAGTTTAAATAGTAAATGTCAGTTTTTATATAGTTGCTAAACTGCTTTAGAGATAACTAAAGTATCGAGTGTTTTAAGGAAGAGTACTTTTTGTATTTTTTAGTATTGAAGTTCAGCGACAGCGAGGTTACAATTCTCAGTAAGACACAAGTACCAAAGAAAAAAAAAACAAAAACAGTAAGTAGTTATTTTTTGCTATACAGAGCAACGAGCGAGCTGGACAGATACTGGTCGTACCGGTTCCCTGGCTCTAACCCGTAATAACATAACCTCCATTCGCCAACATTCAAAACCCGACTTAAAACGGCTCCATTAAGTTACAGATCCAAAAAAATGGAAATACAGAGAAAATGCTGTGGAATTTCAAATTTTGAAACGTTGTTTATAAAGCAGATTTTTGTACGACAGCGAGTAGTGTAATGTCGAATGCTGTAGGCATTTCGCTCTGCCTCGTCAGATAGGGTTGCTAGCGTGATGTTACACCGGAAAACATGGTTATTAAATTTTGTTTGACCCATATGTTCAAATCGATCTTGAGTCTTCAAGGACTCTTCTTTAATAACATCAACCTTGTCGTATCTCTGTATATTCAAGCATCTTATAGTATTTACGCTATTTCAACCAAGTGTATTTTAAAGAGGGTCAAGGCCAGTAACGTATTCATTCCTTTCAGTTATACATTCTAATCTATCCTAACCTGTTATTATAATAATAATGTACCGGTATCACACAAATTATCTGGTCAAATCTCTTGTACTATGAGACGGGCCACCCAGTTCGTTTGCTAACCAGTTTGTTTGATGTCAAGTTAAACCTTTTACACTGCTATGATATGTTTTAAAGATAACAAAGTCGTACCCTTATCTAAGGTCGTACCAATTTTTTTTAAATAAACATTGTTATATTGATTTCTATTGTTTGTCGTAATCGCAAGTGGTAACCCTAGTTTTAGTTCTATTTCGAGTTGAAGTAAAACGTAATTTTGCTCTTGCAAATGCGCTCGCCATTGTGATTTTGAATTTAGAATGCTAAACTGAGATTGTTGCGAATTTTTGAATAAAGAATCATTATTTTTTAACTTTTGTAGTTACGTTCAGAAATATTAAATTTTTTGCCCAGATACCAACTCTGAAATATAGTAAAAAATTCATATTTTCTGTATGACCTTTGTTGTCCAAACTTTGTGTTGATTACAGTAAACTTTTTTTTGTTAATAATTTAAATTCAACACGACTTTTATGGTACAATGTAAAAATATAGACAAGGATTCTGGAATGCTCAAAGCGCTTATAGAAAACATTCCATCTATATTTGGCCCTAACGTTTATAATTCTGTTCCAAACCACAATTGTTGTAAATAAATGATAACAAATAGGTATTAGCATAATAGCACGGTCATAGCTGCGTTTATTGCCTTCCTATGCAATCAAGTTCTATGGCCGGTTATGCACCACCATTGGACCTGAGGACCAGTAATAGCATTCATGCAATAAGAGTTAAAAAGGCGGTGTGTGTTTTGCATCGCTTGTAAATCTACGAATTCCTGAACGCGTCCGTAGCTACGTAGCCGAGGACGGCTGATCGGTGACGTCGACACCCGAATGACCGCGTCGACGTGGATGCCCGAACCATGTCCGAGCCATTGTAAAACACGATCGCTTCAAGCTGTGTCTGTAATCCATTTAATAAGCAGCTCTTAAATCCGGTATAAAGTACACATTGTACTGGCTGACATTTTCAGACCTCAACAGTTAGTTATAGGTATTCCGTAGAGCCACTTGTGAAAGAATTCGTCCAGGGAAGTATATACTGCCTCCTTATCTATTTTTGCCGCCAAGCAGTAATGTAAGGTTCCGGCTTTTGAAGGGTAAGTAAGGGTGCTGACAAAATTACAGGCACATGAGACTTGTGAACTTATGTCTCAAGGTGACGGACGCACTGCAAGACCCCTCAGGTCTTCGCGATTTAAAACTTTGAGTAGCTGTCATGGACAGGCGTGTCGCTTACCAGGCGCGCGAATTGCATCATAAAAAAGCTATACTAATCGGCGACACTTGATTGATTAGAAATTTATTATCGATTTTGAACCGTAACTCAAGTGCTGAGTGACATTTATTAATAAAAGCGGGAGTTTTGACAACTCACGAATGATGCGTAATCAATGAGCGATATTAATGTGCACTCAAGTGATGTATTTTAATGAAAGTAGTTGATTATCTTAATGTGTCCTCCATTTGAAATGGATTTATTAATACGGTCCTTTGTCAGATGGAGTGACGATCTGGGAAAGGCTGCTGCAGATGGATGCGACAAGCTGAGGATAAGGCGTATTTGCACACATTGAGAGGCTGATGATGACGATGGTGATGATTTATTTCCGCAAAGATTTTTCCCTGACGTAAAAGGCCAGGGAGCTTATAAGGGTTCTTGTTTTACAACTTTAAAACCAACTCACTGTGGCTCTTAATCCTAAAAAAAGCATACTTAATTATAGAATTATCTACTAGTCGACCGGTATGTAGCTTAGAACTAACTAGAGAACATAAGCATAACGTGTTCTAACTAAACTAACTTTAACTTGCTTAACAGGGATAAGTCTGCAGCATCGCCAGCGGTTAAGCGTAGCTACAACTTACTTTAATGGTATAAACAGCTTTTTCCCTTCCCATAAAAAGCTGACTTTAATTGAATTTCCAAGTTACGGATGCGTTTCCATCTCTACTGAAACTTAGGTTTTAAGTTAAAGATCGATTGTACCGTCGTATTTGGATACTTTTATCGTGAGCCATCGAGTATATAACCAGTATAATGAGCATAAAACTAAATACGGAGTGATAATAACAGTAATGTTACATGCGGAACAGAAATTTATTTTATTTCTTTAACCGACTTAAAAAAAGGAGGAGGCTGTACGTTCGTCTGTATGTAAGTTTTATGTCTGTTTTCCGATTTCTCCGTCAATTGATGTCAGTGTTCTCATTGATTTCTCCGTCAATTGTGGACCGATTTTGAAAATACTTTTTGTTCGAAAAGGTTTACTCTCGTGGTGGTCTGATGCCGACGATGTTGTTCCGGGTTCGTTTCTGCTATGACAAATAAAAAAATATTTCCGCAAATGTAAGTCGACTTTTCACTTGACACAATACATGTAATCGACAAATCACCGTCGCCATGACAACCAGAAAAAAATATAAAATGTACAAAGGAGTCCGTAATAGTCCCACCAACAAGTCAGTATCTGATAAGGGAATTCAATGGAAAGGGATGAAACTTTTGATGTCGGTGTTTTTTTTTTCAAAGAAAAAGTTACAATTATTGTTTTTTTTTATTCTCAAGATCGGGATGCGTGGAAGGATCAGGAGGAGGCCTTTGCCCAGCAGTGGTGTATATCAGGCTAAATGATGTAATGTAATGTAATATATATTGGACCAACAAAGCAAAGCAAGTCTGCAGTACCTACACATTCAATGAAGTTTGACAAACCCCAGGTCCTTGCAAAAGCAGTCCGTTATCTACGCAGGATGCTGCGAGAGGCCATTGAAATTGAAATTAATAATAAATTTAACGTAGTAAAAATTCATTCAATAAAATAATTTGTAAAACGTAATGTAGCGTAAATTGGAATGTTTCTTTGTAAAATTAAAAATAAGGTATTTAATTAATAACTATTGTAACTATAGTGAAAAAATAGGGTGGTTTGCATCAATATTAGACATAACTGGTTTCAGACTTTACAGGTCCCATGGTCAACCGTGACCATGGGACCTGTAAAGGGCCCGAAACGTCGGTTTGTTTGAAAAAACAAATATTCGCGATTTAAATCCGGAAAAATAGTTTCATTTCCTATGTGTAACAATCGCGAAAACCTAAGAACTCGATATGTAATGTAATATTGTTTTTATTGCCATCCATGGTTGAAAACTTTTTCTGACTTTAATTCATTAGTAGATAGTGTTAGGTTGCAATCTTGATCAGATCGTATTTTGCATACTACACTGTATAGTGTATCATACTCAAACAAAATGGTTATTCAAATGTATCACTTTAGCAAACTGGTACATAGACTTTGTTACACCTTTTCACAATAAATTCAATTAGTTGTTATTGTTATTGTTGAGAAATTTGAATTACTGGTGTCATTTTACTTTTATATCGACGTTGCCAATTATGAAATTGACTGCGTCGCAATCATATACTTTGCTTGTAATCTGCCATCTATTATCATCATTTGGTATTATAGTTAATCATAGCCAATACCGACAAAACTATTCCTCTGTGGTGCTTGGCGGCTTTGACGGGAAGAAATTATTATAAATAAGCGGAATCTTTTGTGTCGGGTCTTTTCCATTGTAGTCTGGCTGGAGAAATAAACATCTCACCACAGGCGAATTACGTTTAATTTAATAATATTAAATTGATTGGTCAGTCATAATCTTCAACTGCATTTCACATATTATTGAAGCTACGTTATTGGTCAATTGAAATTGTCAACTGCGTTTCACGTGATATTGAAGCTATTTGATTGATCCATTTAAATTTCGAATGTCTTTTAGCTGTAAGACAAGGAACTTCGTAGAAAAAAATCATTGATTTTTCGAGAAAAACAGAACATGAACTCTGTGGGTCACTAATCCAATTTACGGCCTTACATAAACGAGTGGAAACCGGAACAATGTCACTGTTTCAGGCATCCTTTTCTAGTTTTGTAGTTCTATATATTTACGCGTGTGGCTCTATTAGTTTTTGATGGATACTTGCTGGTGAAATTACAGGCACATGGAACTTTCAACTTATACCTCAGAGTGACGGGCGTAGTCGCTGTTATAAAATTTTGACATGTAAAGTGTTTGTGCATACAAAACCGAGTAATTAAACCGAATTGCGTCACGACTACGTTGTCATGGGCGAGATTGCTAACAAAATCCATATAAGCAATGATTTAGTTTAACGTGAATAACTATAACATTAAATAAAATAAGTTACCGATACGATTTGGGTATAATCAATGAAAAAAAAAACGAAATGGCAGCACTAAAAGCTTTAATAGAATTGTTCGAAAAACAAAGAAAGGGGATGGAAGTGAATTAAAAGGCGAAAAGTTATAAAAGAGATATTTATTTCCGGGTTTTACCGGATTACATACCGGATTTCAATTAATGTGTGCTTATGGGTCTACAGGTTATAGGTTTTATTTTAAAATTGTATGCTTATAAGATACTCGTATTCATTATACATATCGTCCTACTCGTCACTATCTACCGTATCGGAGAGATAACTGAGAAAGATGTACTATATCGAGTTAAGAACTCCGTTTCCGCAATTGATGTACATAGGAAATTAAACTTTTTTTTACTGTTTGCCAGCTGTAACTATGGGACCAGTAAAATGCTTATTTTTATGATACCGTGTGACGGGATGAACAAGTCTTGCGCCTGGTGGTGGTAAGCGACTCGCCTATCCATAACAGTTGCACTCCCACTCAGAGCTTTAAATTACAAAGATCTGATGTGCATTGGCACTGCGCTTTGTCATTATCCAGCTACTCTTACTCCACATTACTGCTGGGTAGCAGGTACTTCACTGTAGTAAACCCACGTACTAAATTTAACTTAATCACTTTAGGTACTGTTGTGGAGTGGTTCAGTAATTTTTTTAAAAATAATTGTAACTTATTACAAAAAAAAAAAACGAAAAAAAATCGCGTAACATACACACGAACACATACAGACAAATTGAGAACCTCCTCCTTTTTTTGAAGTCTGTTAAAAAATAGAAGAAATACCCCAAAAGCACACTTTTAATAAGAAACAATGTGTCGCGTCCAAGTCCAATTTGTCTGCTTGTTTAGGTATTTGGTCGGAACCGGTTTCAGTTTCCTATTACATTTGCGTCAAATGTAACAGGAAATGTAAAATATGAAAAGAATAGCTCGACGAATATTAGTACCTATATTTGAACATTAACAACTCGGATGATGGGCTAGTTCTTTAATAATGCGGCATGTTGCAGCATAATATTATCAGCGACGCTCTGTAACTCTCGGCCATGTTGTTGAGCCACAAACCTTTTTATATCCGACCATTATTGTCTGATACGTAAGTGTGTGTAATGTACTTTATATAAGGTGCAAAAAGTCGTTCTATTGGAAGAGTTGATTAAATTCCCCATGTCATCCCGATCCTTTATGGACTCTGCATAATAAATTCATATTATAAATTACATTTTTATTGAATTGATATGCAATTATTTTTTGTGAAATTACTCCACTAGTTTGTTATAATTATTAACTTTTTAGCCGTAGCGCCATCTATGAGAAATCTATGACAGATTTATCACCCAGTTAGTACATTTACAGCTACCAGTCCTGGCGAGAGATGTCGCTATTCACTGTATTAATTAAATTTTTATTGAATTGATATTCAATTATTTTTTGTGAAATTACTCCACTAGTTTGTTATAATTATTACATTAATAATTATAAAGACACGACGCGTATGCAAGAAGACGTCGGTTCGAATCCGACCGGATCGAAGGAATTTTTTCTGAGTGTTTTTTCTGAGTGTTCGATCTTTGTATTAATTATTCATATTATAAGTTTAATTATTATTTCAAATCGTAAGTCTTTATCAAATAAATAAATTTAAAATACGAATGAAAAAACGGTCGTATAAATATTCAAGTATATTATCGTGTAATTATTAAATAATATTTCACGATACAGTACTCTAATATTAAATTATATTTATTGCACAATAAAAAATCGAATACTTAAATAGTAAAAACTTTTATGCAGTTTTAAAATTTGCTTTCCGTTAAAAAACAAAACAATTTTTAATTCTGTCCAAACCACCTATGCATTTAGAAAGAAATGAAGACATATGGTGACATTGTAATTATTTTTTGTGATGGAAACGTGATTTAAAGCTCTGAGCGGCACTGCAACCGTTATAGATAGGCGTGTCGCTTACCACCAGACGCACGATCTGTTCGTCCCGCCACTTGGTATTATGAAAAAAACAGATTTGGTAAAAGCACTTCTTTTAAATTGCTTCTTGTGTACTGGGTAGTGTAGTACAAGGAATTTATTACAATTTTCCATTTGAGACCATGTAATTGTCCTGATTGTCCTGCAAATTATTATCATACAAAAGCATTAACTTTATCCTGCAACCGGGCGAGCTTTTTCCGAGCGTTTTCTATAAATTCCGGTCCGTTGCGTATCCCGGAAACTTTTTAAAAGCTTTGATACAGGCTGCAGCAGTGCGCTTATTAAAAAGTTTGTCGTACTGCGCACTCATTGGTGTAAAACGATTGTAACGATGCAGGCGATGAATTCACTATTTACAGCGATACGGAGAAACATTTATAAATGTATTTTTGATAAATAAAAATGGCGTGTAATTGATTATAACGAGTCGAGCTTTTGGAGAGTATGTAAGTTTTTTACCAGCCAACTAAGGAGGTAGTTTAGAACGAGGACCAAAGCGACTGTTCCAGAGCAAAACCTAGTAACACAAATTTTTTGATAATATTTTTTAACGGAATGCTACTCTCATAGTAAGTACTCGTCTAATAGCAGCGACAACCGCTTCAAAATACTGCAATTTATCAGAGATTTCGAAACTTTAAAAACCTAATGAGGCACATCTAGTCTGGTCCGTGACCAGTCAAAATTCTTTTAAGTCACTTTAACCAGTTCAAAATGTAACAACTGTTTGACACATGCTATGTTTTCAAGTGGTCAGTTACTAGCGCATTACTAGGTATTTGAATTAGCAATTACTGGATAGTGGAATTTTACTGATACTGAAAATATTAATCGTATGTTTTTTTATAGCAAGGACCGGTTAAATATCATAAGCTTTTTTCTCAGTTGCTATAAGGATCAGTCGATCTCATAAATGAATATTAATTTCATTTCCATTAGTCAGATCGATTTGAAATTCATTATATTAAGGAAATTCAATGATAGTACTGTAATTAAATATGATAACCTTGATCTGGGTTGCGCAGCATTTCGGAAACTGCGTCATATCTTCTCGTCACCAATCCCGCAGTGCCTGAAGACCAGGGTTTACAACCAATGCGTCCTACCGCCGTAATGAGCCGAGACGTGGAATATGAAGGTCAAACTGGCTCACAGACTACACGTCGCTCAGCGAGCTATGGAAAGGTCTATGCTGGGTATCTCGTTAGGGAAGAAAGTCCAGAACGAAGTTATCCTTCATAGGACTAAATTTGTGGACATCGTCCAGAAATGTAGCAGTGGGCTGGCCATATCTGTCGTAGAACCGATCAAGATGGACCGACGATTTGAAGAAGGTCGCGGGTAGTGGTTGGATGCAGAAAACGGGTGATCGGGCACTATGGCGTACACTTGGGGAGGCTTATGTCCAGCAGTGGACTGCAATAGGCTGATTGATGCAGACTACCCAATTCGCTTAATACTTCGGTAGGCTTTCTAAATAAATAAAACGACAAAACCGTTACGCTCGACACGCATTTATTTAGAGATTGTGGTTTCGTAAAACGTTCAGACACTTCGTAATTGGTACGGATAGGCACTTTCTTGAGTCTGTGAGCATTAGCGAAGGAATCCTATAGTGCAACCAGCGTGGACGTCCATCGCCCAGTAATCTTGCGTGACACAAAGCAACTGCAGTACCAGTAGAGACGGGTTCGTGGCCCGGACCACCTTCCCGGGAATAGGTAATCCAACGCAACTATCGTTTGGTTCTCGTGCACCGCCATCAAATGCTATAGAGAGGAGCCTTTAGCTAGTTTAATTGTGGCGATACCGAAAACCACAATGGAGTGATAAAAAAAAAATGCAAGAAGAGCTCTGTTCTGTTTTTATTTTGTTTTTCACAAAATTCGTTACCTTTTGTTCTTTTCTTTTTGAATTTTGTTTTTGGATCTTTTTTTTACAAAATCCGGGGAGCATAATATAAGTAAATAAATATGGCTAATTACAAAAATAACAGAAAATGACCAAAAAATAAACTTATCGTAGTGTTCATTGGCGGTATCGAGTATAATATATTAGTACGTGTTTGGGCTCAAATTTTTTGGGCTCAGGTTAGCTGTTAATTTAAATTAATGTATGTTATTACGGTTCATGTGGTGAAATCGGTTTAGTAGGCAAAAATAATAAAATAATTCCTGCGGTAGTAGATTGTAAGTCTTCATGTAAGTTATTAAATACTTGAGCTGTATAAATCGTAATTTCAAACCGAAAGTTTGTACAAATTTTATAAGAAAATAGAAAGTTTTCTTTACATCCCCATGTGGGATCGTATGAGGGTAACAAACTTTTCAAAACAGACATTTAAGGTTTATTTGTACAAATTTTATCCACGTTCATCATCTGCTCATGTGCCCAAAACACATCAAAAGATCGTTCTCTATTTTTATCACTGTATCCTCTTTCAAACCACATCATTGTCGAATGTTCGTACTTTGCATATTTTTATGGGAGACTACACTTTTGTCGCACACCTAACATTCAATCGAAACTTAAGTAATTTTTTAATAAACATTGAGAAACAAATATTACTGCGTTCTGGATTTTAAGGGTAGGTGACTGGTGTAGCTACAGTCAACTGTATCTCACAGGATGATGGGCTTGGAGTCAGTGTCCATCCAATCGTTCTTCATATTCACGGGCCGGGAGAAATATTTGTATGACCTACATTTATTTCTCTCGTGAGTTTGGGAGTAATTTGTGGTTGTCTACGTGTGTGTCCATGGCTATACAGGGTTTCCCTACTGCGGCGCTATCAGTGTGTGTTTTATTTATATATTTCTTATTATTAAATACCACCAGGCGTACGACTTGTTCATCATGTCACTTGATATTCTGAAAAAGAAATCATTCCGTAATGAAATTACGTAACACTTAACGCATTACATCTGTACAACCTTTTTGGTTTTTTATGACCTCTAAATATAGATAAGCGGGTAGATTGGGGTTGCTATTACATAAGCCCGTTGTTGTACTTAATTTCTCATTCCCTTAATGTATTTGTGTGTTCTTGCTAAGAGCGTGTCGCGAATCCGAAGTGGTTGTAAAGATTTATAGTCAGACGAGCGCAGCATTCCTGCGGCTCAACAATATATGGATTCTATAACGAACCTTCTACTTTGGCATTAGCTTTGTTTTTGAAACAGATGTTGAATTATTTAGGACGTTCATATTTCATAGAGACTCATGCTATAGTAATCGTAATATTACTGCGCTCCGGTTTTGAAGGGTTAGAATAGAATAGAATACGTTCATTTGCCAGAATACAGTCTGTGATCTGTATTTATACAGATCTTGAGTAAAATTAGGTACATTGTGTT
>NW_020653561.1:1612632-1613978 GCF_003589595.1 Hyposmocoma kahamanoa | reverse complement strand
TGGCGGTAGAAATAGGTATGTGGCAGCACTTCCCTGGACAAATTCTTTCACAAGGAGTTCCGTTGCTACGAAAATGTGACGAATGACTCAAATATGCTTAAAAATGAAGACAAAAAAAAACAAAAGTGTACCGAAAAACCAACCGAGGTCAGTGTCTTGGTGCATCGTGCCCTGGAAGCTGGCAAGACTGCCCATTTGGATAACCATTCTTACTCATTGGGTGTAACTTCCAGACTGATTCCACACTGAAGGATTATCACTAATTACAGGTTTCTAACCACACGATATTAGTTCTTTTTATTTTCCCGATAATGAGTAACAGTTACACACTCCATGATCACAGGTTGACTGGACTAGTCGACTCATGACCACGACGCTGGTAACGGGTTACACTGTAGGCGCTGAATGTGGAGCTCCCGGGTTCGATTCCCGGTAGGACCAATTTGGGAAATGTTTCTAAATTGGTTCTGGTTTGGTTGTTTCGGGTATTGAGTTGCTCGGGTACTCAGAGTGGTTGTCTGGGACATAATTGTTGTTATTATTTCAGCGGGCAGTATTATCTACTCCTTGTGTGTTACTGCGTTGAAGCTTAGCCTCATTGTACTCAGTCTATTCAGATCGCTGGTAATCATTTTAGAGCAGAGGTTCCCAAACTATTTGTCTAGTAAATCACGTGCCCTCACCCTGTCTTCCTTATGCTGAATTATTTACTACTTCATCATTTTGAAATATGCATTTGAATTAACCGAAGTTACATTTTCTACATTTGTCTAACCGATTTCTTTGTTTCTTGTGAAATGTCTGAGTACTACAAAGCATCAAATTGCTACATAACAAAAAGGTCGCCTGCTGCATAGAACTTACCGTTTCTATACTAAAGTTACTGTTCCGTGATGCTACTGTAATTTTATGTGAATTGAAGAGCTATTCATTCATTCATAGGTAATTTATATATCTATTATAATTATTTAATTAGATATTTATTTCAGACCACATGACCCATATACCTTAAGGACTAACATACATACAATATAATTTAAAAACAATAAACTAAATAACTAATCTACACGAATTGCACTTGTCGGCGACGTGTGGCGCAACCTGGCATCGATGGCGACAGATGTTCGGTCGACGTCACAAACGAATTAAAATTCACGTTGAGGCGGTCCTCCAACCGCTCGATCCTCAGGATGTATTTGGCTTTTCGCCAATGTACTCAATTTAATGTACTCCACTATCTCGACAGACTTATAATTAATAATTCATAAGAAAGAATTTTGTATTTAGATAGATTACGACTAACCTGTGAAATGTGGATTATTCCGTTTATAGGAAACCAAAATTAA
>NW_020653561.1:1579282-1612622 GCF_003589595.1 Hyposmocoma kahamanoa | reverse complement strand
GAAATACACTACCTACTTGGGAACCATCGCTTTAAAGCTACTTTACATCATAAGTAATTAATACACAACCTTCACGGTAACATCTAAGTGCATATTATATAGTTACCATACTTGTTCTAGTTAACTCGGTTACGTTGGCAATCTTGGTGTCTATTACACAGGCCTGAGAGCCATTTAACACCTTGTGATAGTCGCAGAGGTGTGGTTATACGGCGAACGGGGCACCATGTACAGAATTTAATTAACTGGATATGTCTGAGCTTATCCAGGGAAGTTCTGCCATTGTACCTATTTCTACTGCCAAGCAGTAATGGGCATAAATAACTGCGTTCCGGTTTTGAAGGGTAAGGTTGCTGGTGAAATGACTGCCACATGGGACTTGTCAACTTACGTCACAAGGTGCCGGGGCAGTGGCATTTTCATGACTTGATTATTATAAAAATAAAGAAACCATATTTGAGATTTTAAAATAAATACTTGGAAAAAAAAAACATTCTCTGGCAAACAGAACTTACAAAGGTAATAGCGAAAAAGAAGCAATTTTTCGGGAAAATGAATTAGTAATGAACAGATAATATTCGTGAAATTTTTACTGAAAACTCGTAATTACACAGAAAACAAATTCTAATAATACCAATTCTAATTCTTGGAAAATTTCTCTTTTAATTAACGAACCTATATACCTCTAAAGACGTAATTCCAATATTTATAAACGTTCAACCTTTGTACCTGGCAACTAGGCCTGCTTATTTTGTATTCCGCTAACAATGATTACTGCTCGTCATTACTTGTTGGAGCGGTGGTAGCCCAGTAAACGAACGGTTGCTTATTAACTGAAAGGTCGATAGTTCGATTGCTTCCGGCGACATTACATTACATAACATTACATTTTGCACTAGCAAATTGATCTAATGTCGCTAAAAGTATAATTAGTTTCGCTAATTAATTTCACAAAAACAATTACATGTCATGGTGGTCAAACATCGTAATATTCAATGAACTTCAAATGAAAAAAAAATAAAATTGAAATATTTGAAATGTAATTAAATAGTTTGTAAGCTCTAACACGATTAGTCTAGATAATCCCAAGACTTCAAAAGGGCTTATTATTGTGATTTTTAATAATGTATACACCTAAATGTGTCTGCGAGAGACTTTAACCGGTTGCTCGTGTTTGAACATCTCAATACTTCTCAGAATTAAGTACTACTGGACCTTGGCAAAGGCTTTTCTATATATGGTTTAAGAAATTTATTCTCGGCCGTTCTCGAACATACGTGCCGTCCACTTTTTTTTTAACAGGATTTTCATCTGAATACAAACATGATAAAAACAATGGCGAACGGTCCACTTAACACGATTCCCTTCGGCGTATCTTGTCTATTCTCCAACTGAATAGTGGATATTAAATTATTTTTTTGTTTCATTAGGTACATCCACAGAATATATTTTCCGTAGCAGTAGAGCTTCTTGTGAAAGAGTTCGTTTAGGGAAGTACTGCCACCTTACCTATTTCTGCCGCCAAGCAGTATGCTGACATCAGCATTACTGTGTTTCGGATTTGGTGGGTATGGATTGCTGGTGAAACTAAATAAAATCGAATCGTTTGATCGTAAAATATTTTTAATAAATTTCTAATAAGTATGGAATCATACCAAATTTCACATTCGCCGTTTCTGCCCATGATTTTGGGCAGAAATATATTAAACCCTGGCGTTTTGGGTAAAAACTTGGTTAAAAACCTAAGATTATATTTTATATATTCACTATATAAAATTCTTCCTAACTACATTTTAGATTTGTACTACCAATTACAGGATTCAAACTTGCTATATTAGTTTCTTATTTTAAAGTAATTGTGCAACTTGCACAGGTACCACTGAGACTAGGCCTACCGTTCAAGCCTACATTCGTGTCTTGCTAATTACTCTAACGCCTCTCGTAACTCCCTCTCAATCGAAATTACCTGCCATATAAATTCGCGTAATTGAAGCCATATGGATCGTGGTAGTTTTTTCATAGGAGTGAAAGAGACAGGTGCTCAGCAGCCGGTTCTTTCGAGTAAAACTTACGATCTCATTCAGCTAGGTACCTAAAGTTAACGTTCTTCACTAATGTCTATTATATATACTATTTATATATCTATAATAATTCATTGATTGAACGAAATTGACCTAAGATGCTTCACCTCACTGAAAATACGATGGCCATATAATTTAGGCGCATGCTTAGTGGCTACAATTATTCTGGACAAGGACGCAGTATCACACTTGACAGCGATGAGCAACTTGCCTCGTCGGACAAAACCGTCAGGCCTTTTATACAGGAAACTTAACGCGGCTACATTACCGGTTTAAATAGTGAGGCGTATTTTGTAAAACGTTTACATTCGTTACTACGTCTCTTTGCGATAACTTCCCTGTAATAACGACACATAATCGCATAAGAATAATTCGTAGAATTTACTAAGACATTCACTCAGACCTTCCAGTACTTCTAACTAGCACTAAAATTAATTTCTAGATCTTCGCAATGCCAGAGACAGGAGAATTAAGTTCAATTAGCAGCAGCTGGCATTCTACTAAATGGATGCATACAAGATGACTGGACATTTAAATTTATAGAACCATAATTTGTCGTCATTCGGATTTAAATATTTAATAGCAGAACAGCTTTTTGTGACAGAATTCGTCTATGGAAGTACTTCCACCATACCTATTACAGCCGTGAAGCAGTAATTCCAGCGTTTCGGTTTCGAAGGGTAAGGGTGCTGGTGAAATTACAGGCGCATGAGACCTGTCAACTTATGTCTCAAAGTGACGGGCGCAGTGGCAGTGCCCACAGAACAATAAATACAGTAGAAGTGGTTAGTTGGCGTTACGGAAATAAAGATGCTGCGCTGGATGTGTGGAGTTTCACGGAAAGACCGTGTCAGAAACTCCCGCATCCGCGGCAGCCTTCACGTCCGTGACATTGCAGATAAACTGCTAGAAAGCCGCCTACGGTGGTACGGCCACATCTTACGGAAACCGGCATGCTACGTGGGAAACAAATGTCTGGCTATGCCACCTCCGCCGGGCCCCGGTAGAAGGGCAGACCCAAGAAGTGCTGGCTTGACGTCGCCAAGGGTGATATGCATGCCAATAGACTCACCACTAAGGATGCCGAAGACCGTGCAAAGTGGAGGAGAAAAAGCAGGAAAGCGGACCCCGGGCTCCGCAGCAACACTGCTGAGGACGCAACCGGGACAACGCTCAGATGAGAGAGAGAGAGAGAAGTGGTTAGTTGGCGTCTGACGCGTACCAACATTAGGTCTCGACCTAAGACCTACTGGAGCTCAGCCCGCCATTTTCGCTTTGTATGGTATGGTTGTGTCATTCTTTCGTGCAAATTCTCTAAAATTGCAGAAAAATGACTTATTGTGCTGCTTTGCAAAAATATTACCATATATTACCGGTAGTAGTATTTCATGTCATCGGTAAGTCTTATTCTAATAAATTGTTCCTTTGTTTTTTTCTTCCGTGGCAATGCTCCTCAGATCTTTGTGATTTAAAGCTCTGAGTGGCACTGCAACTACTCCAGTCCCGTCACTTGATATTATAAAATAAAATCCAGATTCAATTTCATGTTTGGACCAGTGACATAGGACAACGGGTTAACATAAGAAAGAAAGTTAACATAATTTGCTGATACAAAAATAAAGTCTGTCTTTAATTTTACCCTAATTATATAGAACATAGAGACTGCTTTCCCATCTACTTGTGCTCTACGTTCATTATACGAATTCTCTTTATTCCCAACAATAACTGCGGATAATGAACGAATATGGAAGGAATAATAAAGAGTAGACGATGTCGCTCACCTTATTATTAGAAATTGCTTTGTATTTATATATAGTCGATACAAAGACTGTGGTTGCGAAAATTATCGATGCTTTTCCAAACACCGGTGTTTCTTCGATAAAATTGCTGACGTACGTTGTTATAAATAATACACTTTTTTGCTTTTGCGTGTGATACGAAGTCGTAACAACCTAGCTGTGAAAATATCTGCTGTATTGGGCTTTTTCCGACATCCGTCCGAAACAATTACTGCCAAATAAGCAATACTTAACCAAATGAAAAGACGCGTGATGCGAATGAAGCTTCATACTGGATACTTGTCTTTTAATTTTGTCGAATATTACTTATTTGACAGTAATTGTTTCGGACAGTAAATGTTTTCGGTGTTGGTACTGTCAATTTTTTCAATATGGCTTAGAGTCGTGGACGAACCAGGAAACAGAGCGTAAAAAAATAGATGCTTTGGAGATGTGGTGTTGGAGAAGGATGCCCTGTATACCGTGGACCGCTAGTAAGACAAACTAATCCATAATTGAGCAGCTCAATATCGCAGATAGACTTGCCATAAAATACTACCAGAGAATCCTACAGTATTTTGATTATATTGCTCGACGACAACCAGGCAAACTGGTGGGTAAGGTGGAGAGAAATAGACTTCGCAGTCGATCACCTATCCGATGGAGTGACCAAGTGACCGTCCTCACTGGTCTCCGTATAACAACTGCCTTGAAAGATGATGAAGACAGAACCAGATGAAAGAAAATCGTCAATAAAGTCTCGAAAACCTTTCGGTGACGCGCCCTTCAAAAATGAAGATGATGACGAAGAAGATGATGACTACATCAACAACCTCGATACACCAAACCAACCGCTAAGACCAAAAAACAAAGATCTGCAACAAACACATTGAGAAATTGACGACCTCGGTTGCATAAAGGCTTATATTGTGGACGCTGGTTGAGGAGGTCCTGGGTTCGAATCCTTGTAGGATTCATTTTGGTAATGAACATTTCTAAATTGGTTCTGGTTTGAGTGTTCTGGGAAGTGCCCCAGAATTCCGTTGTACTGGTTCTCATAATACAGGGAATTCCCTAGTTTGAGACCAGACCATTGGTGTGTTTATATTTTTCTTCGATTCTAGACTTTTATATATAAATTCTATATTTTTAACTTCCTAAACTTAAATCAGTTAATTTTGAAATAATATTTATCTCACTCATGCCGCATTCAGTAAAGCATATATAGTTATTGCGTTAATGTTACCCATAGAAATGTGTTCCCGAGGATTGGAGACCTGGAGACCTGAAATACAGGCTGTGAGCCTAGTTTAGGCATCAGTCTCCCACAATATCTTTATCATAGTTTAGTTTCTACTTTTATTATGTTCACTGTATTGTATTGTTGTTTTTTCTTTTTATTCGATTTTTGTATCAATAAGCTCTTAATTTAAACAGGCAATGTAACCATTAAACATTCCCATATAAAACATCTGAACTTTTTATCCGACGAGATAAGTTTCTCATCGGTGAGTTTCTTTTACTTTAAAATACATGTTTTATTATTAATAAAATATTTTTATATCCTATTTTATGTTCAAAACATTACTTCTACACTTTATTGTTTTTGGATTTACTAGATCGTTCAGCTTTTATTTTTATTGTTCTATACTCAGCGTTTTAGTTTTCTGTGATGCACCTGTGACCAATAGGTACAGTATGTCGGTCTACCCGTAGTTCCAAAAGTTATTACTTATTAAGTATTGTAAGTAACTTTTTTTAGGCAATACATCATGTACTACCAACTATGAACATTTTGTAGCTCCCGAGAAAGGCGTGGACCAAGCTTATGTAGATACTGAACTTCGATGGCGTCTTGAGAAGAAACTGCTTACCAAATGGGCTGCCGGTACTCTAATAAATTGCAACAAAATATTATATTTATTTTTTTTATCTTAGGATTACAACTTCCTTAATACAAACAAGAGGCTATAGTAAATTGGAATGTTCTTTGTTAAATTAAGAATATGGTATTTAAATTTATAACTTTTGTAACTATACTTAAGAAGTATTAGACATAATGACTTTACCAACTCCGCCAGCCGTGACCATGGTGCCTGTAAAGTGCATGAAAAGTTAGTTTGATTGAAAAAAAAAAATACGCCATTTAAATTCGTATAAAAATACCTCAAAAGTTAACTTATTCGTTTTTACTGTGTTTTATTTTCATTGGAATTACATCTATTTGCCAAAATATATTGGAATCGGTTTACGGAAAGTGGATGAAATCAAATAAACCGGAATCATCCCCAAATATTTTCTTCAAATTCTGAGGTACCCCCTTTCCTATAAAAATAGAATCATTGAAATCGGTTCCCAAAAGTCGAAGTAATGGCGTAAAATACACATACTAAAGAAGTCAGTCAAAAATAGTTTCATTTCCAATATTAAAAGTTCCATATTGCCCAAGGGTTTCCGCCGTAAAAGGTACAAAGCTGTTATAACACTGGTTGATGTTGAAGTATTTCAAACATGTACGGTTCTCGGATGCTCAGCTCTCGTAAAATAACGTTTAGGTATAACAAGTTTTCGCATTGCGACAGTATGGCAATAAGAACTCTTCGCTTTCTGGCAAAGTGTCTTCAAATTAATCCGTAATGTTCTAAGAGGGGATTGCAATTCTTACTTTCAAATAAGCAGTTAAAACGATTTATGTGTGTTCATATGTAAACCAATTTCAGTTTGTATGGGATAAGATCTAATCTGAAAATGACTTTTCATTGCAAAGCGGGCTTTGCCTCTAGTGGCATATATTGCTTCAAATTTTCACGAAGCCAAAGTGAACGTAGGGGTTTATTTTGGACCTCTGTTTCTTTAGTATTATTATTCGCATCTGATGGTGGAGTCTGCTTTTTTGTACTTAGAAACATTGGAGATATTATCTGTCCACTTCAATTTCGGTCTTATTCATTTTCTGGATTCAGTATTCTTTAGTTAAAGTCAAATAATCTTTATTTCATAGTTAAACAAATTACACTTGAAAGCGTCATATTGATTAAACTCTACTGCTCATTCTTAAGGCACATTCCCCTGAGAAGAATGATCAAGAAACTTTAAGTATTGCTCTTTGTAAATATACTTTTGGATACATTTATCATTCACAATATTTATTTCAAACATCTTAGATCTAGAATATCTGCAAAAGCTAAACGGGTCAGTACAACGGAATTGTCATCAAAGTACGCAGAAGCTGTATAATAACCTACAGAATAAAGTTTTTATTTCACTATAGTTTTAACCTCGTAAATGGCAAATTTTGAATATTACCCGGAATCTTATTACAGAATTTCAGATCTGTCACGGCATTTCCAATGTAGTCAGAAGGTCTCCTTATCACGTTATACTACCTCAGACCACTCTCTTCTCTGTCTTGTCTCGTCTCTTTTCAAATGGATTTTTATAGAATCAATCAATCATCCTCTTGATTAAATCAATATTATCATGGTTAAATTGCTGAGATACGTAGCATAATGAACACGACGACAAGAATTTAAGTAGTGAATTTTATCTTTCTGATCATGGAAGAAAGTATTTATGTGGTCTGTGGTTCTGATTGATTAAATTAAGAAGCGTGATTGATTCCATTAAGCGCCATTAAATACGAATCAATTTATTTTTACTGTGACGTCAATATACGTGGTATCGATAAATGAAATTAATTCCTTAAAATTGCTTTCTGATCATAAATTAATCCTTGTCGTAATTAAAAATGTATTAATTCTTTCTTGTTTAATTTATTTGGTTTACCAATAGCTATTGTGACTTATTTGCTAGGTACATTTAATTGTGGTTTTAAATTTAACCACAGCGGCAGTCCAGCATGGTAACCGTTGGGCCACAGAGGCAGATTACACGGAATTTGATGGAACCACCAATTCTATGAACCAAATCCTCTCTACGTCTGTATTTAGTACTGTACGAAGATCTGCAACAAAAACCCGACCTCACTCAAATAAATCCCATAGATATAATCAGGACAATGCACGAGCGGACCTCGTTCGTGACTTACACGACCATTTCTAAGAGACCTTTCACTTCGAAGTACTTAACTATACCGTATGGCATTTCTCAATTGGTGAGTTGCGTCTTTGCTCTATATATAAGAATCATGTACTTATTATAAAGTTAGTGATGTGATTTATTTTTGTTGCAGGTTTGCTACCAATGGCTGATTGGCTGACGTTATGACAGACGTGAACTGGTAATAGGTGTTTGGGTTGCCACACTGATGGAAAAACTCGACCTTGCCTCTCTTCTCTTCTTTTCATAAAGTCATTCCTTGAATAAGAGTTAACGTTGGTTACTTCATGAAGTACAATGATTGAAACAATTTTATATAATAAATTTAATAACGTTATGATTGATTCAATTAAGAATTGTGGTGATCCCATTAAAATCCACTTAATAAAAAACAGTGAAGTATTGGGATAATTTAATCCATTTGCTCTGGTAGCCTAGTGGAAAAACGATTGTTTCTCATTCAAGAGTACGATATCCCTGTTCTTTTCTACATAAGTTTTTATATTTTATTATAATGACCTTAGCGTATACGAGAAAGGGACTATAACCTGTGCAAGCAAGCCCGCGCAGGGACCTTCTTAGTCATGTCTTGACCCCAGATCAGCCCGTTTGCACAGACTTTATCCGGTTCTCAAAAGGC
The DNA here is from genome assembly GCF_003589595.1 of Hyposmocoma kahamanoa. Taxonomy (NCBI): domain Eukaryota; kingdom Metazoa; phylum Arthropoda; class Insecta; order Lepidoptera; family Cosmopterigidae; genus Hyposmocoma; species Hyposmocoma kahamanoa. The sequence continues at coordinate 1,604,064 of NW_020653561.1, read as the reverse complement.
AACACCCTCCCTATTTTCCAGATAGGTAGACACGATCATTTCCCGTTGCGCATTGCGCAACTAACGATTGCCACCGCTAAGTGTGACTAAGCCGTCAAAGCTGAGTAGTGCCACTCAACTGTCAGGGACAGGCGTTTCGCTCACCACCAGGTGCCGACTTTTTCGTCCCGTTACTTAGTATTATCCAAAAAAAAAATCAATGATTAGAGAAAGGCTTCAAATTCAAATTTCTACCATTTCCGATCTTATTGAATTTATGTATGTATTTACATATTGGTTTGGTGATTCATAACACAGGTTTTACTTAGCTTGGACACCAGTCCCTTACTATGGCATAGGTTAATCTATATTGTGTACAATTTTTAAAAAGAATGGAAAAAACGAAACCACTACTTAGTGCTTTCATTTTATACCTATACTTTGGTTAGCGCGTTTTAATATGTCAGTCTTTTCACCCTTTATAACATTTTAATAACTTCACAACACGTTTTTACTTCCGACAAATCTCGTTATTAATTCATAACATTTCCCACTATGAAATTAATTTGTATGAACGCCACAAAAGTTGTCGTCACGACAGCTTGGAACAATTACACACGACAACCTGTCATCACGAGCGGTAAAATACTCAAGGAGAATAGAAAGCCAGGGAATGAATAAAATAATGTGCGGAAGAATCACTTAGACTACTTGTTATAAAAAAAACCGCGGCAGCCCAATCGCATGACCTACCGCCTCTCAAACGGGTGTGCTACGTGAGTGCGAATGACGATTCAAACGGAGAGCTGTGAGTTCGGAACCAAATTTAATTAATAAGTAGAAATGATAGAGGACTGTCTGAAATGATGAGTGGCGTCTCTTTTAACACTGTTCTGACAGAATACCTTTTAACACTGTTCTGACAGAATACCAGCGTCGTGGGAAACTGCTGCATTTATGCTGATCCAGCGCCTTTTCACTGCTATGACTCCCAAAGCTGTTCACGTTAATTAATTATATGTATATATATGTTTTGGTATAAAAATTTGTTATTTTGATGTCGTTCAATACAATAATAATTATGGTGTTAGTTTTAGTGGATCCTATGTTAATCAGCTGTCTATCTAATCTATAATTTTATAATTACAATTTGCACTTCAGTGAAGAAAAAACATCACGATGAAACTTGCGCGTCAAAGAAGGAATAATTTAATGGAGGTTATAGGATTTAAAAAGAATTGTGCCAAATTTGTACTGTGAAAGATTTTTTAAATATACTTTTGAAAGAGGTTCAAAATCCTCGTCTTGGATTGATGATGAATGTATGAATGATGAAAAAATTCATCATTTCTGTGTCATACTTCTGCAATACTATCTTGAAAAATTCTGAAAAATATTTCGAAAAATGTCCATTTCAAACTGGACGTTTTTCGTTATCAAGTTATCAAACGTCAACGAATTTTCGGCCACTATTCGGTATTCGGCTTGTTTTTTGCTATTCGGCCAAATACTGAATACATAAATTTAAATTATGACTTCAATTTATCATAACTAAATTTACATACGTGCGTTAATGAGAGCGTCCTCATAGTACAAGGAATACCCCATTTTGAGTACCTACAGGGTAATCAGTGTGATTGTTTCCCATAAGGGGAAGGGATCAACCAATCAGCTGCACGCACTACATCATTATAGACACAGATCTTCAAAAAAACTTAATTGACTCTGCAACGTTCATAATCCATCCTCAAAAAGGGGACATTTCAATAGCGATACCACCTCTACATACGTCAGGTGTTATTAAAACAGGGTCCCCCAATCTTCTTCAAGTAAAGACCCCTCTGAGCGCATGTCTGGTACCGACCACTCGAAAAAACAGTTTTTTTACGATTTTAAATTGCGTATATTACTGTTTTCAAACAAACCAACGTGTTAAGGACGAAAACGTGTTCGCGCCCACGGTTTTCTTACGTGATTTTATAAGATTCTAATTGACATTTGTTATTGTGGTTAACTGTTGTACATATTAGTCGTACGTCTTATTAGTATTATTGTGTCTTATACAATTTTTAGTAAATAAATGAGAGGCAGATGGGTGATGTTTGGAATATTTATTAGTTCTCCCGTCCTGCTCCTATATTGGTGCCGTCCCGCTCGCACACTATAAAAGAGTGCGAGCGATATAGCAGGCTGACACATACTTCGACTCTGCTCCTCACCACCCCAACCCCCTCGTGGTGGCTGCAACCAATTACGACCCTCTCAGGGAACACCCCTACCTCGTACGTAGGACCCGTCGGCCAAGGGAAGTCCTCAACGACCCTGACGACCCTATCACTCTGGCCACTTTGAAGGCCAACCAGATCGCTAATCAGCCCACCTCTACACGCACCAATCGTCCTCGCCGGCGAGGTCAATTCAGCACGTACACTGGTAGTTTCTCCAGAAGTCTCCAGTAACGCCCTAAGCCGAGGTCTGTGCCCTCAGACCCACTTAGTTTTCAACTACAAAATTTCCTTCAAAAAAAGGCAGGCTGACAGTATAAAAGACCGTTGACAGTATGGAACAACGTTGGCAGCAGGATGGCATTCCAAACCCGATGCGATCCAAGCAAGACTAAGAAGCTCACGAAGAATCCATAACCAGGCATTTTTCACTACAGTCCCAAATAGTCCTCATCAAGTGTGGGTCGTCGAAGCGGCCCACACCACGTTTCGCGACCTTTGTGGGTTCTATAGTCGGCCTATACATACTTTTTCATTGAAAAAAAAAAAAAAAACCGAATTCAAAAATTTGTGGAATTACATCTATTTGTCAAGTTTTATGGAAAACGGTTGACGGAAAGTAGGTGCCGAGTTCATCCCCTGCGAATTCATCCCCTAATTCGCCACCTTTACCATTGAGAACCTTTTTCTTTTTTTAAAGTCCGTTAAAAACAGGATGAAATTATTTTAATAGTAGCAGTAGAGCGCCTTGTGAAAGAACTCGTCCAGGGAAGTACTGCCACCTTACCTATTTCTACCGCTAAGCAGTAATTGTCACATTAATGTGTTCCAGTTGTGAAGGGTAAGGGTGCTGGTGAAATTACAGGCACATGAGACTCATCAACTTATATCTCAGGGTGACGGCCGCAGTGGCAATGCCGATGCCGTGTTATCCGTTAGTTTAGTTAGTTAATTTCATTCATCCATTTCATTTTCATTTAAATTGCACTTGCCATCGTCGAATTGATTCAACACTACAACTCAATCGTAAAGAGGTTCCCTTGTCTTTGTATTGTTCATTCCAGTGTTCACTTTTCGAAGAGAGTTTGCGGGAACTTTTCAATTTAATTCCACACTGACTGAATTCGTTTCTTCTTAACTCGACTAGAAAGTCCGGAACACACCACCATCCTGGATTGGCCACCCAAGCTCACGAAGAGCTGTGCTTTTTTCTTGTTAATGAGTATGGTAACAGAATGGAATACACTACCGGTATCTGTGTTTACCAAAAACTACATTGCCCTCCTTATCACATCTAACGCATTTTGGTAACTTTCGAGATGCTAGACAAAGTTGTTTTTTTCTTTGAGAAATATAAATTACGCTGGTTTTGCTTAACAATAAAACTGAAACTAAATAAGTTAAAAGGAACACTTATAGGCAGTTGTAGATCTTGTTTCGATGAATCCAGACATTAGAAATAGATATAGAAACCGTTTATTGTAACGCCACATTATAAAAAAGCACATCAGTACAGAGTACTAAAAAAACCTAACTCAAAAGTACGTAGAATTACGTATAATTACTATGTTTTAATGAATTCGGTTACCGGGTAGTGCGCAAACCCGGATTCATCCCCTAGTTCGCCATTAAAATATAATAAAAATCGGTTCTCACTTCTCAAAGTATATTGAGAGAGAAAAACGCCTTGAATTGGATAATAGCAAAATCAACCATTGATATAATTGCTGCTTATAATAAAATTTAGGCGCTATTTATAAAAATGAATCTTCATGCGTGAACTGCCTCCCTTAGAGGTGGATGATTTTCTTCAAAATTAAATGGGACCACTATGGATGTACCCCTTTTCCAACAAAAAAGAATCATGAAAATCGGTTCACAAATACCAGAGTTATCGCGTAGGCATACATACAAAAAAAATACATTCGAATTGAAAACCTCCTCATTTTTTTGAGGTCGGTTAAAAAAAGACTAATATAAATAAAAACAGAAATAACAGCGTAACAACATTTAAACAAGTTACATACTGTACTGACATGTGTGCGGCTGTGGGGTATGCAAAAGGATCCCATTCAACTAAAGTCACAACCAAGACTAGGATGTGACGCTGGTTTTCAATCGCCGAGTGAGTGACAGACACATGCGTCCCGAAGTGAAAATAAAATATACGAGTACTACGTAAATACTTATGACGCGTATATCGTGTAATTGCAGTGTGTACTCTTATATCGAATAAATGCTTACATAATCATTGCAATACATACATACAGTTATTAGCGTGTGTAGTGTGAAAACAAATTAATAAAATATTTAATACATATTGGAAGTATATTACTCCAAAAAGTAATAAACAAGATTATAATTGACTTCAACATTTAACGATTATTATTCATACGCAGTTACTATTTCGAATAATACTATGTGAGATAACGTTTCTTATGATAATTAAATTACATAAAAATATATAATTAAATTAATGTAGAAATGTTATAAAATTAGTGTATAACGTTATAAATATAATTTCGTGTAATGTTAATGACTGAATTTCGCTAAAAATGCCTTTGTTACCCATGGAACTACCAGCAGAATTACTAGTAGTTACACAGGTAATAATAGTCTCCCGTGTAACTACCGACAGGCCTAGTAGTTACACGGGCAATAATTGTTGACTAGGTACGTTTGTTATGGATAAGGGCAGTACATTGAAGCTAATTAGAAAGAAAGAAAAAACATAAAGAAAATACATTTATTTCATTACCCCAAGTAACAAACACCACATACGAAAGAAAAGAACAAAGTGGGAAAAAAATGAAAAACTTTCACGTTTAAAACACAAATTGATGTAGATTTATTTATATTAACATAAACAAAAACAATAAATACAAAAGATACTTTGTGTCAGTATTTGCTTGAAAACGCAATGCGTTAGAGCCGACGTGAATAAGACCCTATTCTTTGTTTAAACGACGAGTACATTGTCGTTTGATTGTTATTTTTTTTTATAACACCAAGTGATCGATCGAACAAGTCCTGCGTGTAATGGACGACACGTCTGTCCATAGCAGTTGCATTGTCACTCAGAGCTTTAAATCTTAAAGATTTGAGGGGCACTGCCACTGCATTCAGTTCATATGTCTCCCTGAGACATAACTTGACAAGTCCTATGTGGCTGTAATTTCACCAGCCACCTTAAAAATCGGAAGACAGGAATGCTTATATTATAATAATACGGTTTTAGAAATAGATAAGGTCGCAATTCCCTGGACGAACTTTTTCATAGGGAGCTCTATTCCTGCTAAAATATCATAAGCAGAAAAATCTGAAGGAGTTAAGTGGATCATTTCCATTGATTTTTGACATCCAAGTACGTAAATGCTGCATAATAACTAGAGTTGCAACGAATTTCCTGTCACTATCTGGTATTCGGCTTTTATTTTGCTTTTCGGCCAAATATCGAATACCTAGAAACAGGAGAAAGAAACACAGTAAATTATCATGTACATTGTAAGTTCGAGAAATAGCAATATTTCGCTTATATATCTAAAAGATCAAAGGAAATATAACTTAATGTAGTTTAGATATAACTAAATAAACGCTAACAAAGTCAACCAAGCACTTATAATTAAGCAAATTAAAATAAAATAAGTTTATCAAGCTGAAGTGAAATGTACTTGTGCTGTCTTCATTAAGTTATCATAAATTTAAATTATGAACTTGAAAATTTAATGACCTGTTTTGTTTCGTTGTCCTAAATTATTTATCGTAACTAAAGATACGTACGTGCGTTAATGAAACCGAAAATATTGGCCGAATATTCGGCTATTCGGCCACGGTATGTGATCTTAGGCCGAATATATAGTATATTTGGAAAATTAATAATAACCTAGTGTGTTCTTGATTCTCTAATGTTTTATTTCTCAAAATTGTCATAAACTGCTATTCGGCACTTTAAAAAATTAAAGATTTTCATGGTGCTTGAAGGTGTCCCGTTTATGCACCATCAAAAATGATAAATGTTCAGTTCTTAAATTTACGATCTTACTTTTCCATTTTCCGATAAAGCCTTTTCTACTATCTCTAATGTTATTCGGATTTCATTAGGTACAATTTTCACTGCGTTAAAAGTATATTTCTTGTACAATTTGTGCCAAAATTCAAAAGGCTACTGGTAAAATTCAATAGCTTTTCTGTACAGAATGTTCGGCTACACTGTAACTATTGTATTATTGTCTATGACAATGGTCTAACACATTGCAAGTTCAGCTTTATGTGTACCTTGCCTTTGTTAGGCTTTATGCCATTGTGATTGGAAATAGATGATTGTGATTATTAGTGCATTTTGTTATCTATTTTGGACTCTCGCCCACGGTCCAAAAGGCGAATTTTTGCTTTTGAATGACCTCGGCAATAGTAATAAGGGGTCAGGTTCAAGGACAAGCGAACGATACGTACCGTATCAAGCAGTATCGTTTTCTGCATTGGAGTTGGAAGCAATACTCTAAAAGTCCAACTATAGTCTGTTCCAATCCATTTCGAACAAAAAGTAAACAAACCTGTTTGGTTAAAATTCTAAAGCAACAACTCAATAAATCGAATAATTCGAAGATTTCGGCTTGAATCATCACTTTTTCCAACAATATTCATTTGATTAGCGTCGTAAAATCGTATTTGAATAATGGTAGTCCAAAGGTGAGGTTATTATTCATCTACACTTCTAGGACTTGCCTGTGGTTGTATAGTGTTGTTCGAAAAAACCATTCGGTTCAATCAATTAAAGTTTAGTAATCGATTATTACATCGAACATTTCAATCGCAATCGAACGGTATCTGAGTTTGAGAAATTTTAAATATGCTTATATAGGTTATGTAAGGAAAAGTAGTATGACTCAATTGAACAAATCGATTCATTCAATTATTTAATCGATGTGTAGTTGGCGTTACAATTGGCCATCACTAAACCGTCTATGGTCGGGTCAGTGACTTGTTTGTTTACTTTTTGTTCAAAATGGATTGAAACGAAGTATAATCCATTTTTTTTATTATCGTACCAAATGACGGGACAAACAAGTCGTGCGCCTGGTCATGGTAGTTGCATGCCGCTTAGAGCTTACATCCCAAAGATCTGTGGGGCAATAGACGACATAGTGTGTTACAAACTCATTTATAAATTAAGGTTGAACACTTAGAAATAATTCCTTCGATCCGGCCGGATTGAAACCGACGGCTCCTAGCAAACCGTGCCAGACGCTATGCTAACTAAGCCACGGAACCAGCGGACCTCAAGAGCTTTTCTATGTGCTTGTTTTTGGATCTTTGTATTAAGTTTTCAACGACTTTTTAGCCGTAGCGGATCGAAGGAAGTTTTTCTAATTTCGATATTGGTAATATTAATTATAACAAACTAGTGGAGTAATTTCACAAAAAAATAATTGAGTATCAATTCAATTGTAAGTTAAGGTTACTTAATATAAGTAGATGGCGCTAATCCAAAACAATATGAAAGAATAGCCGGCGCACCATCCATAAAAATCTGTGCATAACCGCCATCTAGTAGATTTGTTTGTTATCACTAGAAATTTGAGTAGCTTTCATAAATGCAGCTTGTTAATGTAAAACAAATTAATTACAAAAACAGCTATTTGGTACTCGTCGCGACATCTGGTGTACAAACAGGTACTAAATACCTGACTGCGCTATCCTGTACCTCTTGCGTTATTGGTCCATGCTCCTACTTAAAAAACAGCTCTCTCACTGCTTGGCGGTAGAAAAAATGGCGGCAGAAGAAATAAGAAGCAGTGCTTCTGTGGACGAGCTCTTTCATAAGAAGCTCTACTACTTCTAAATTACTATTTTAGTTCCAATCAGCCATGCCATTATATTGCAAATGAAGCAATAGATTTAAAAAATTTCGGCCGGTATCCGGGCTTTGTTGTCGGCCCATCTAAGTGGCACGTAAATACACACGCATATAGCGATAAATTTGAAATTACCCTCGTTTTGTAACTCCCTACTTATGGGGTTCGCTCACAATAAGTCAAGTCTTCGAGGGCGCCTCCCTCCGTGGAATGTTCGAGAATGTTTGTCTATACGACTATTGCAGGAATATAATATATTTGTTGAGTATTAGAAAGGCACACTTAACGAAAGTAAGACTAATATGGAATGAAATCATGAAGTTTCTTCTTTGTAAATGATTTTTTTATGATACAAAATGATAAGCGAATAAGTCGTGCGCCTGGTGATAATCGCTATGCCTCTGCCCACAGCAGTTGCAGTGCCACTCAGAGCTTTAAATCGCAAAGATCTGAGGGGCACTGCCACTGCATCCGTCACCTTGACACATAACGATACCTCCAATGAACGCTACAGCACCGTTATATTTTGCTCAGGTTCTGTTATTTTAGTAAACAGCCATATTTGTTTACTAAAATTATGCTCCCCGAATTTTGTGAAAAAAAAATCAGAAAACAAAAAACAAAATTTGAAAGTCTCATGTGCCTGTAATTTCATAAGCACCTTTACCCTTCTTACTGGAAGGCACTAATGCACACAGTTATTGCATGGCGGCAGAAATAGGCAAGGCAAGATAAGGTCCTCTTTCACTAGAAGCTCTTCTGTTACTGAATTGAATGATCTCTTCTTCCTCCGTTGCACTTTTGACAGAGCGGTCGTGGTCTTCATTAAGGCCGTTTGTTAGGGGTTCAATAAAAATATTAAAAGTAAAAGGCAGATCAAAACAAAATATAAAAATTCTTACACCTAGATATAAAGTCCTTTTCTCACGCCCATTTTGTCGTACCGATGTCGGCAAACGCTCTCCAATTTATAGGATGTGTTGCAATTATAAATATTGTTTCCAGGACGTTAGATATATTCAATACCCCCTGTACAGGTATAAGCGTGAAGTTTCTGTCATACTGAAAAGTGGCTTCTGATTTCTATGGGATTTATAATTATTATCGTAACTAATTTGATATGTATTGTTATTTATGTGTATGTGTGTGTATGTATATATATTTATTTTACTCAATATCTCCTTATATGTATAAACGAAATTTTGAAACATACTTCCATAAGAATACCCGCATGTGTCACGCTAGTCATAGAATGCCTTAATCAGGCATTTGTGGAACACGTTGTTGGTCCATATTTATTTAATCTTGCTTGTTCAATGTTTGTTATTTGTTTAGTATATAACTGTTTGTGTTTATCGGATATATAAATAAAACAAACTTTTATTTACCACTGTCAAAATTCTCTTCTAAGTACACTCTCATAGTAAAATAATTGCTATTTACATAGCGTCGTCGGCTATATGTGAAAACCCCGTAGCTAAATAGCACCAACAACGTTAATCATTTTAAAACATAGCCCAAAGTACCATACAACAGAAATATTTAATCTACATACTGAACTTAAAATTGTACAGAACATTTCTTGTTGGAAAAATAATTTCACCGTGTTGATGAGCTGAATTTGTTGATGGAAACACTTGATATTAAATTGTATTTAAACGTGATAAGGAAATCTAATTTAGCCTTTGTATTTATTCATTATCATTATTGTATTATTATTTGTTTAGGTAATTTATATAACAGTGAAATAGCGTCAGCTATAACTTCGTTTCAACCCATTTTCAACGAAATGTAAACAAACAAGTCACTGACCCGACCGTAGAGGGTTTAGTGATGGCCAATTGTCATGCAACTACCAATCGATTAATTAATTGAATGAACCGATTTGTTCAATTGAGTCATACTATGTTTAAGTCTTCCTTCAAATCCTTAAACTTAGAAACTCGTTCCATTGCGATTGAAATATTCGAGTTACTAATCGATTACAAAAACTTTAATTGAATGAACCGAATGTTTTTTTTTTCGTACAGCACTATGCAACCATAGACAAGTCATAGATGTATAGATGAAAAATAACTTCACTTTTGGACTACCATTTTTCAAATACAATTTTACGATGCTATTCAAATAAACATTGTTGGAAAAAATAATGAGATATCAAGTCGAAATCTTCGAAATATACGTGAATTGGTTTAGAATTTTAAACAAACAGTTTTGTTTAGTTTTTGTTGAAAATGGATTAGAACTGAGTTGGTTATCGTATCCGCGGCACCCTCTAGGGTATAGCTGAAAATCAGCTGTTTGCTCCTGAGTTAACACCTACGATGAGCTATGGCCTTTTGCACCGCTACAGCACGCGTACATAACTGGGTGTTACTGTGAGTGCTGCGACTCTGCTGTTTTTTTTTTCTGTTTATTATATTACATATTTTTCTGTTATGTTATGGTCTGTAGACCCATATAAACGTTTTATCTATCTATCTATTTTTAACCGACTTCAAAAAAAGGAGGAGGTTCTCAATTCGGCTGTATGTTTTTTTTTTGTATGTATGTTACACGTTAACTAAGGCATTGTTGAACCGATTTTGAGGATTCTTTTTGTTGGAAAGAGGGTACCTCAAGTGTGGTCCGATTGAAATTTGAAGAAAATATACCACCTCTAAGGGTGGCACACTAGGGGATGAATGACTTTTGAGGTCGGTTTTTTAGTACTCTGTACTGAAATTATTTTTTTTTTTTTTCATTAATAACTTCTTAATATTGTGTTTTAAGTTCGGTCTCTTATTTGTATTTGATTTAAGTTTTTTCATTATACCTAATTATTAAACAAAGATCGGACACTTACAAAAAAATCATTTCGATCCAGTTGGATTCGAACCAACGTCTCCCAGCAAACCGTGCCAGACGATGTGCCAACAAGTTTTTTTTTCTAACACAATCGCTGTTGTTAAGGAAACAAATAAGTAAATAAATTTTATTCTTCAAACGCAATATCGGGCAATTAAAGCTTAAAATATAATGTGTACACTTTCTTATTGTTATAAAATAAAGGTATAGTGATCGACTGTCATATAAAATTGTTTATAATAATTCAGTTTTTTTGCCTACTCGAAAAGTTTAGATTAATGGAGTTACCAGATTTACAAATTTAGCCGACAATATAAAAAATATGATTTTAAGTAAATGTACTCAAACTAATACCATCTCTGGCCATAAAAAAAATAATTTTAGGTAAATGTACTCAAAGTAATACGATCTCTGGTCATAAAAATATGATTTTAGGTAAATATACTCTAACTAATACGATCTCTGGTTATAAAAAATATGATTTTAGGTAAATGTACTCAAACTGATACGATCTCTGGTCATAAAAAACATAATTTCATAGGAAATGAAACGTATATTTGTTTTTTCAAACAAACCCAAAACAAAAGGTTTGTTTGAAAAAACAAATATACGCGATTTAAATCCGGAAAAATAGTTTCATTTCCTATGTGTAACAATAGTGAAAACCTAAGAACTCGAAATATAATTTCAGGTAAATATACTCAAACTAATACGATCTCTGGTCATCACAGCTCTCGTGTGAATAAAAAAACCTATCAAAAACAATGTGACGAACTGAACGTGACGTAAATTAACATTTTTTGTGGCATCACTATTCAATTGTCTATCCCCTTTGTCATCTTCCACCCCGTGGTGGTTTGTTCGAATGCGAATTGGAGCTTTTATGTCCAACTAAAGCCTTTGAGCAAAATCATTTGACAAAAAGCTTTCAGAAATCTTCAGGGCGTTTTATGCACCAATGTCTATTATTATCGAGTTTCTTGCCCATTGTTCGCGGGTTAAGATACCGTTTTCAATAGAGTAGTAGAGTAACATATACGGGTTGATATTTTTTATTGGTGAAGAGAAGAAGAGAGAAGAGAACACTTAATGCAAAAATTGATAATAGACACAAAAAAATTAAAAAAAAAAACCTGAAGCTTTGTTAGTAAAGCAATGGGGACGGAATCCCGTGGTCACGTTCGAGTCCTGTCGGCCTGAAGGATTTTTTCTTGGCGTTCGATCTTTGTATTAAATAATTATATACAAGGTGACTTTTTATCACTAGCCAAAGAAGAATGGCGAAAGTTGACCCAATAATTATAAAATCAACGAAGAGCCGTTCATGAACTGTGCTAGTATGATTTTACGGTTTAGTCTATACCTACTTACTTGTCCATATATTTTTGTACATTTTTAGAAGTCGGGAATAAATAAATTGTAAAACAATGTATTTTAGAGTAAATGCAAGAACACAACGTAATTGATTCAGTTCGACCATAGATTAGGTAACGTTCTTGTACGCACGTTTCATTTTAAGCATGATAGAATATTTACCTAAGTATTAATATTTCATAGTACACACATAAAACATTATAGCAATAAAATACCTAATCAAATAATTAATTAAACAGCAATGATACAAAGTAAAAGTAAAACACACTATGACAAAAATGTTTTGACAATATTTAAATGAGGATAAGAAATTTAGCAAAGGAACGGTCTGACTAGAGGCCCCATGCCAATGTCAATGTCACATTGAGATTGGGAACAGTGTGAACATTTATGGTAGACTTCTGCCATTTGAGCAGATTTAATTTTTATACATTTTCATTGCGGCAGAACATGTTAACGTTTATTTAGGAATATTCAACAAGTTCTTTATTATTTTTGAGAACAAATTGAAACCTTGATTTTTTTCTGCTACTACGAACAAACATCTGAAGCGAAATACAGGACAATATTATAAATGTAACCTATATAAACTTTACAACCCCAGCTTGTACAGGTTGTATTCAATTAGCTTTATTGATGCTATGATAATGAATCACAAGTATTGATACGTCTCTTTAATGCACGTCGTCAAAAACATTGGGTCTCAAAATACATGGGATGTCGCCTTCTTTTAATAGTATGATCTTTGATGAAAATATATATACGTGTTTTTTTTTAATTTCAGTATTACCCAGTATTAAAATGTTGAGATATGACCTCACAAACTCATCTAAAACACGGCCACGTTTTTAGGCATACTACGCGAAACGCACTCCGGCCGATGCAATCCGCCCGCCGTCCGCTACCGTACTCACAGTCATTGCGGCAATGGATCAGTGACGCGTAAAACGTTACAGTTTATCTTTATCATAACACCCATAATTGTTTACACAAATGTTTTAAGACAAACCCTTTCCAGCAGATGTGTGATACTGGACTATTCCACACGGTTTAAGATTGTCAACTTTGAAATGGACTTAAGTGGGCTCTTGAGCCACGCCTCGTTTGAAATTGGCAATAAACGTCCCAAAAAAAACTTCTCTGCCCTGTACTACTACAATGTCTCCTATTTTATAATAGGATCTTTATAGATCCTATTTTCCTCATGTATAGCAATAGTTTTTGTAAAGATTTGGAACTTAAGTAAATGACAAAAAACAAATTTTACGAGTGAGAGTTTTTTAAAATATTTCTACGTATATATGAGATACTAAAGGGAATTATTAATATAAATAATAATTATTATTAGATAGTACCTAATGAATTTCGTAACCGATTGTGTACCAGCTGTTTTTTTAAACCTTTACTTAACATATCTACACACCAAAAAAACAGTCTAATTGAGAACACCTCCTTTTTTGAAGTCATAAATATTTATGTATATATTTCGAGGCCAATTCGTTTGTGCACAAACGCGTCACTGAAGTTGCTTTAAGTGTAACCTGTCCACAAATACAAATAACGATATGAAATAGCAAACAAAATGGCCCGTCTCAGTGCTCGTTTTACCATCACATATTTCACTCAACCTTCAAGTCATCATGGCATTTGATTTCTCTATCGTTAACCATTAATTCTGTACTTTCGATACTTTCACCGAGGCCGTCATTGTAATAGGAGCCGTACGCATCTTGGAATAGGGGTTTTGATGTTTTATGTATGTTTCGGGACTGGGACGGTTGCAGTAGAGGATGGGGAGCGATAAAAACATTACTAAAGAATTATTCAATATAAGCCACTATGTACGGTCACTTTGTGTATCAACATGGAAAATACCAAAAAAGAAAACCAAAACGTAGTAAAGGCTACATACAACATTAGGGGTATCAATTAAATTGATTCATTGAATCAGTGTTTCGAATCGATTCGACGATCCCCTTCTCTTGATTCCTTCAAACAACGTGTCAAGGATCACTTCCTCAACTCCTAAATTTCGTCTGTCCTCTTCTATCCTTTCATTTATTTCCTACATTTATACTTGATTTTTCTTTCTCCTTTAAAAGTATATAAGCATTTAATATTATTGTGTATTTATTGTTATGTATGTATTAATAATATTATTGTTATTTGTATGTATATGTATATCTATCTATGGACATGTGTATATTTTTATTATTACATATTATGTAGTGTACTTATGATGATATTCTTTGGTTGCATCCCTTTTGCATATCCGAAATGTCTATCCTAAGGTTGCCTGGAAGAAATTGCTACATAGCAATATGGTCGCCTGTTGCACATCGACTTACTACTACTATTATACTTAAGTTATTGTATTGTATTTTAATTGTAATTTTATGTGCAATAAAGAACATTTCATTCATTCAGTGTTTCATTCAGAGTTTCATCTTGTGCACTCAAAAGAGGTAATGAAATCCAAAATCTTCAATTTTTGGGAAACTAACTAAAATAAATACAAAAATCGTACGTAATAAAATTAATAACATCCTTTTACATTTTAATTATTATTGTAATATTGTCACATTTGGCAATATTATATTATGATTAAAATATAACAGGAAATGTTACATTAAATGACTGGTGCCACGAACGTTCTTTTTTTAAATCCATATTTTTAGATTCTCAGAAATGTATTCAATGTAAGTGAACGTTAAGTAGAATTTAAAAAGTAATAAATAAATAAATTTAAATATTGGATAAAAGAAAAAAATATTATTATGAAATAATAAACAATACTTGTTCACACTTCATTAGCTTTACACATCCATGATGGTGCCATGGACACACCTACACATAGACAACCACAATTTACACCCAAACTCACGAGAGAAATAAATGTAGACCATACAAATATTTCTCCCGGCCCTCCTCCATCTCTTAAAAAAGGGTATGTTTCAGATTATATGCATTTGGCTTAATATTTTTATTACTTACATAATGTTACTATGTTAAGTTTATCATTTAAATGAATGTATGTATACTTGTTTTGAGAAATGTTTATTATTAACCGACTTAAAAAAAGGAGGAGGTTCTCAATTCGACTGTATTTGTGTGTGTATGTGTGCGTTACACAATTACTCCGGCATTTGTGGACTGATTTTAATGATATTTTTTGTTGGAAATAGGGTACCCTAGTTTTGGTCCTATTTAAATTTGAACAAAATATTCCACCTCTAAGGGTGGTAAACTAGGGGACGATTCCGGTTTCACGCACTTTCCGCTAAGCGATTTCAATATAACTACGCCAAGAACTTTTGAGGTAGTTTTCTTTTTTATAAAAAAGCTGCAATTGAGGTGATTGTTCTACGGAAACAGTTTCTGCATGACAACGCTACGCCATCTGTGGCAGTCTTTGGCGTACCACTACATAACTGGGTCGGTCTACCTCTTGGGACAGCGACCTCTCGGACGTTTACCGTCGACCCGTCCAGTAGCCATAAACTATTCCAGGTTGTGCCCTTCTTTCCTGGGAATTTGACAAAAGAAATCAAGTAGCCTACGAAGCAATTAGGCATATCAGTCTGGTATGAACGTTAAGCACCCACAGTATTATATTTACTTTAGAAGGCATTTTATTGCTACCAGTGGCGATGCGTTAAAAAATGTCTTTAGTAAAGCCAGAGCAAAACAAAAAACATTTGCCTTAACAAGTGGCACCTTTGCGACAATTAAACACAAAACTTATTATTAGCACACAATGCCAGTACACTTTATTTCATTGGTTAATTATATTGTACACAAGCACAAAATATAGTAAATTGCTTTTAAATATTTATAATATTTAATGATACTTTTTTAAAATTTTAGGCAAGCCGTTGAGAATTGAGTTATAGGCTCCGCTCACAATGGCACAGAGGCGAAGCGTCGCGACGCGTCATGTTTTTCTATAGCATATTCATCTCCATTATTAAGGTACAAATTTGTTTTATCCAAATAGAATCGCACGTCGACACCATATAGACGCCTCGCCACTGATGGCTACAGTACGAATAGAAGAAGATAAATATGAACTATATTTCTCTATTTGTTACGGTAGAAACTTTACTTCAATTTCTTTCTCATAGTACATTTAAATGTGCAAAAACCAAATCATTCTATCGCCTCGGCTCAGGCCCTAAGTCCGTTCCCTCGTCAGGGGGATTTTATGGTTCTTTTGTGCAATAGAAATTCTATAAGGGGGCGAGGGCAGTAGTTTTACGCCAGTTTTATTGGCGTCCCGGGTTCAATGTCGGACAGATTTGTAAACTACTATGATACTACTTCCATGGGTAAAGTAAGGTGTAGGTACACTAAAAGAAACGGATTCTAATCAGATCTTGTTTGATGAATGCTGCCGCCGTCGCCATTTTCTTTGTTAAAAAAAGACTTACTTATTGTGTTTCAAACCAATCCTCTATTTTTATGCTCCGCCTTAAAGTCTCCAGAACTTTAGGATCGTCACAACTCTGGGAGATTTAAAAAAATGATCAAGAAATTTTCTTTGTCGATCGACAACGACTCCCGTGACCGTCTGTCATCCACCCTTTCCCGGACTCTTGTTTTTTTTAAAGTCTCTCATTCGTTCGGAAATTTTACACAAACCGATAACGATACAAAATTAAAATTAAATAATACATTTTAACCATAAATCTAACAATACAAAATTAAAATTAAGTAATACATTTTAATCATAAATCTAACATTAAACATCATTTTCTCGATTTTGAGTTTTGGTCACAAGCGCCCTTTCGACTAACGCCGGCAGAATTTCAGAACGAGATTTCAGAATTCTCTCATTAGTCAAAATTAATTACTTCAAATTGTTGCTGCAATCATTGTTCTTCATAGGCGCAGATGGAAACAAGGTACATTATCACCTTAAACAACATCTTATTTACTTTCATCACTGTTTATACAGTGCAAAATGCGAATATCGCTAGTACACCTAGAGATAAAATGATCCCTGTGACATTTCGGACCGTCATTTCTCGAATTCAGAGCATGAGGTATAACTCTCGCTCTCCGTGCGACATCCGTCCAAAACAATTACTGTCAGTCATTGACTTACAATTATATGGACGTCGGGTCCGCGCTAAAAAGTGTCCGCATTTGTAAGGCGCTAAAATCGTATACAGAGCGCCAAACTCCGCTTTAGTCTTCATTTGTTCGACTGACAGCGCGATACTGCGATGACATTACAATTTAAATTTCGAATAGGTTGACTTGGGACACTTTTTCCGTGGTTTTTGTATTAGACCCGTCGTCCATTTATTTGTAAGTCAATGCTGTCAGTTAAGTAATTGACTCATCCGTAGAACAAAGATATATGTGCAAAGCTTTCAAATTTCGAACATCTCTGAAAAATAAAACAATTTGTATAGCAAATCTTTGAATTATCTACTAGTAGAGCTGGAATTATATGAGCACGTGTATACATACACCTGTACTGTGTCCAACCATTTATTTAACTTTTGACATATGCATGCCTCCGAAGTTCCGTAGTTATTGACATACAACCATGTACCAAAATAATGCAATAAATACTTCCTGGATTATTTCGTTTTTTTAATTTTAGTGAAGCGACGTGCTCTTTAGCTCCGATATTTATCGAGATTATCTAACGAAGATTATTCAAGTTGATCAATTTTAGTACCTGTGTACATTATAAGTAAACTCATTATAATGAAATGAAATAAATTTCACATTTCCGCAGTCAGCTCAAATGGCTTCCCATCCGTCTCCGCAGGAATTTTCATATTGTCTCCATTCTTTACAATATTTTACATAACCCTGTGTCTCCCGGGTACCTGAAAGAGCGTTTCAGCTTCCTTAGGTCCCAGGATAAACCCTGTCGCTCTCTTGTTAGGTCCCAGTTATCTTTTCCATGCTTCAATTCCGGTTTCTATTCTCACTCCTGCACTGTTCATGCGGTCAGACTTTGGAATGCACTTCCTATTACTGTTCACGAAAGTAAATCGTTAGCTATTTTTAAAGTGAGAGTTAAAGAGCATTATTTGTCTACTATTCCATCCATATCTTAGGTATTATATTATAAAATATTTATTTATCTAAGTATTTATATAATTTAAAACAATTTAATATTTTTATATCATTTTTTTCTTTTCTTGTTTTGTTGTGCACATATGCCCGTTCTTTTAGTTATAGTGTCCTGTATTTAGGTCTGCAGGAAGAAATTTCTATTAGAAATAAGCAGAACCTTTTGTTTTTAATTTCGCTTGTATTCTTTGTGACTTGTTGTATTTTTCCTGTACAATAAACTATTAAATAAAGAATAATAATAATAAATTATAAATAATTATAGTAATTTATTATTGTTTATTATAATGAATCGTCGGATTCTTCTCCATATGAACGGAAATAATTACTTGCATCCTCATTAACATTAGTTATTAATTCTTGAGTACACAAATTGTCAAACGCAACATCACGATCCCAATCAGACAATATCTTCTTTTTTGAACCCGCTCACATTCACTACTCCTTCCACACCCCGGACACTCCATACAACGGTCGAAAATTATTTACTTTTATCTTTTATTATTTTTTGATGCAAATGTGTGCGTGATGCGGCAGGGTTACCCATCGCTTTCTTGCACTATTACGTTACGTGATTAGAGCGGCAACATAGCGAAAATGCTAACGCGAACCTATTATCTATGATTCTATTAATAGAATCCAGATTCCTAATAATTACACATGTCTATTTATATCGATATAATATCATATTTTTCATTAATTCACTAACTAGAGTAACATTGAATATTTAAAAAAAATATATTAAAAGCACTTAAAATGTTATATTTTGGACATGCCATTAAATAAGGCAATCAAGGTATTTGAAATTTCGTGTCCAAGTTGATCATCATTAATTAGGTATATTCGCTACTTACATAATATTTATCGGCAAAATGAATTGAAAATTCGAGGACCCTTGTCTACTAGCTCACGAAGTCATGGCGCCTCATTATATTGATATAATAAATCTGTATTTTTTATACATAGATATATTACTCTGCAATTCATAAATGAAGAAAACAATAACTGAATGAGTCAGACATAAGTTTTTTTACTTACTTCGTTTCATCTTTCGGAAAATGATGATAAACGGCCGTGCATAGCACAATTCACGACCGTTATAAATAGTAACGTAAAATGATGTTTTATATTAACGTACAAGTTTCGTAATGAATAAATGAAAACTTTATTCAAATATCAAAGCCGTCTTCACACGAAAACGGCTCGCCAGCAGCCTTGTTGTCGTTCAGTCAATGTGACGGCAATGTGCGGGGCGTGGGGCGGTATCTAAAGCTAGGGAGGGGCGGAGAGTGTTCGTTCTCTTTACTCCTTCATAAATAAAATCGATTGTAACAAAAAAATTGATTACAATTCGCGCTGTCAAAAGTTAAATATAAATGGTTGAACGGAGTATAGAACATACGTATTTTATCCACCCTAGAAATGATATCTTCATTATACATTATTTATTCATTAGTATACTGATAAGCGGTGTCTCCGAAGTGGTTAATTATTAAATTAGGTTAAATAAATAACTACACTTTGTCCGGCAAACTTATTGATTGATTTTTAAATGTTAATTATATGTAAACAAATCAAGTGGAATGTCTATGTTGTGTATATTACATTTGTGATTAAACAACCCACATTCACGCAACCAATACCGTCAAAACTCAAAATTGTAGAATTGAGAAATCACAATTTGAAAATTAAAAAAAAAACTGAATGAAACCAATACATCGACAATGGAAAGGTAAAATGTCTTAACGTTCATTTGTAAAATATGATGGATAAAGTATAGCATCTCAAAAATTTAAGGCATGTCGTACTAAATAATAAATATAAAAAAGGAAAGCCAAACCTTTTAAAAAACGTTTCAATTAAAATACATTTGCAATTATGTAAGTTGGAGAAAACAGTTGTTAATCAGTACTCTGTAGTACTAAAAAAGCCGATCTCAAATTTTCGTGGAATTACACCTATCTATTTTCCAAGTTTTATTGCAATCAATTACCGGAAACTGAACGAAACCGGAATCATCCCCTTGTTTGCCGCCCTTAGAGATGGAATATTTTTATCAAATTTAAATGGGCCCACTACTGAGGTATCCTCTTTCCGATAACAAAGAATCATCAAAATCCGTTCACAAATACCGCGTAATTATCCCGTAACACGCATACAAAAAAAGAAATATACAGTCCAATTGAGAATCTCCTCATTTTTTGAAGTCGATTAAAAACTATAAAGTTTCAGCTTGTCCATATAACAAATAAAATTACGTAATATACGTGACTTACTATGTCTTTACGTGAGTGTTTAAAAATAACTACTTATAAGTACAACTTTTATCGCATGCTCAGTTGTTAAATTATTAATTGGTATTTTGTATCATTCTTGATTATTATGTCTTGTGACACTCTTATAGTTGTACGAGTTACAATTAATATTTGATATTGGCATCTGCAAGCTATTTAATGACGTCCTTTAAGCACTGATGGATGTAAATTACAGTCTTCATGAAAATTAAACACCTGGACACAGAACACTACATTCTGAAGGGAATTATGTTTATAACTTATCGAGTACTTAGGTTTCCGCGATTGTTATACATAGAAAATGAAACTCTATTTAACCGACTTCAAAAAGGGACGGGGTTCTCAATTCGACTGTGTTTTTTGCGTGTGCATGTTACGCTTTCACACCGGAATTTGTGAATTTGGTGATTCTTTTTTTGTTGGTCCCATTTAAATTTGAAGAAAGTAGCCAAATCCGGTTTCGTGTACGATTTCAATAAAACTTGGCAAGTAGATGTAATTTGTATAATATATGCTCTTTTCGATTTTGATTTGTTAAATACAAACTGTATTTACGTTAAGAAGGTATTACCTGATTATTTTTTTTATTACTAAAGTAATCTAATTTGCGTAACGTTACATTGCTGCTATAATAAATAAAAAAATAAAAATAAAATAAAATAAAAATAAAAGTCTTTTATTTTGGACCACAGTAATCCATATAAATTAGTAGGTTAGTAACATAACAACTTATAACTTTGCTAGTTATTAGGTTTAGTACAATTACATAACTAAAAATTAATAAAATAAAAATAAAATGAGACGGACCCGGCTGTCCAAGCGGCTCACCGATTCGCACGCAGTACATGCAATTCGATGAACCTCTGGAAAACTGCTGCATCCATCCTGTTTGCAATTAGCTTTAGGATCTTGTTATTGCTTCCCCTCACCCTTTGTATCACCGCTGCAGACATTTTGCGCATGATGGCATAAAAATCCTTAACAGCAGCATCCGCAAACATGCCAGATGCGCTGCAGAAACGTCGAAGCCTCAACAAGACCCTAAAGGTATTATTATATTGGATTCGCTAGGCACTGTACGATCTCTGTGTGAACTTAGACCACAGAGCACACGTGTAGAAACTTTGGCAGTATGCTCTGAAGAACGTAAGTTTCACTCCAATTGTACATCGCGTGAATCTGTGAGCCGACAGTGCCCTGCGCTCCCTCTCCATGTCCTCATCATCTTTTCTACTCTCCTCTATAATGTCTCATGTCTGTGTGTGTGTGTGTGTATAATGTCGTTTAGTTATTTAGTGTTGTCAATGCTGTATTTTGCTATTGTATTTTTATCAGTAAGGAACTGTTTTTGTTTATAATTATTTAATATAGTTTCAATTACATTGTCATACAAGCAGTTTCCGCCCTCAAAAATATAATAAATAAATTAAATAAATAAATTGCAAGAATTTTTTTGTAAAAAAAAGTTATTTCGGATCTAAACCGCGTATATTTGTTTTTTTTTATATTTGTTTGTTTTTTTTTTCAAACAAACCTACGTTTCGGGCCGTTTAAAGGTCCCATTTTGCAAACCAACTTATTTTTCACTATGATTACAAAAGTTATTATAAAATATCTCATTTTTATATTTTCCTAACCTACCGCCTCTCAAGCAGAGGCCGGGGGTTCGAAACCCGACCCGCACCTCCAGTTTCTCCGAATTTATGTGCGTTAATTTGAAATCTACCGTGAGCTTTATGGTGAAGGAAAACAAATGATCACAACCCTCTGAAACGTGTGAACTCCCCAATCCACATTGGGCGAGGGTAGGGAGTTGGGCGGGAGTTGAGGGAGGGGGGCCTAAACCCTCGCCTGAGAGGATACCTGTGCCAAGCAGTGGGACGTATATTTTTTTGTGTCATTTTTATATTTTCTAGAGAGCATTGCAATTTACAATACTCCTATAATGTTCCTACATTATTATTTAACATTATGTTTTATTTTATTCTAACAATATGAATTTTTACTTTTTTTTCCGTCAAAATTGTAACTTATTTATGTTAAATAGGATGATATATGAGAAATATCGTTTCATATTGTATTATACCATGTTTTTATTATTTTAGGCATCTACTTTGGGTTCTTGCTTCCGACGCGGCGTCAGAGATAAATTTCAATTTTTAAATGTCCATTGGCACAGCCGACCGGGGTCGGAGACTCAACTTTAAGTACCGGCGAACGATATGTGCCATATCGAGCAACACCGCGGTATAAGCGATACTCTACAGAAATCCTATCGCCTCATTTGTTTTTTTTTAATTTTTTGGGAAACAAACAGTTTTTACTTTGTTTACAAGATTATAGTACAAAAAAAGTTATTACTTAAAGCAGCAAAGTTTCCACTAATAAACATAACTTAAACAATAAAAACTACTTGGTTTTTTTTAAACACAAAGAAAATAATAAAGAGAAACATAAAAAGAAATAAACTAAAAAACAAATAACATAAATTATTGTTCATAAATGGACTTTATAAATTTCGAAAAGGACAAATAAAATATATCTACACCTAAATGATTCTTATTGTACGCATTGCAAGCTCTAAACAAGAAAGCGTTACTTAAATATTTAGTTTTACAAGTAGGCACACAAAGGACACTTTTCAAACGAGAATTAGATGTAGGACATCTCAAATTAATGTTATGTAATGAAAAGCTAGAGTCAATCGTATTTCTCAAAATATTATATAGAAACTTTTGGTCCTTCGCAGCGCGTCGTTTTTCCAGTGTTACTATATCATTATTAGGAAACGACGGATGGCTATAACTTAATAGCTTCCTAAATTTATTCTGAATGCGCTCAATGCCAGAAATACAGATATTGTACTGAGGGTTCCAAACTGTAGATGCATATTCTAGAATAGACCGAACGCAACAATTATACAATAGAATTAAAGTTTCAGGATTACGAAAATCTCTGCTTGCCTTGGAGATAAAGCCACGCACCCGATATGTATAGGCCACATTAATAACTTTATTAATATGGCCATCAAAAATCAACCTATCATTTGAGATTTCACCATTCGTTTTAACTTTTAAATGCATTAAAGGAAAAGTTAGGAGAGCCGCACTGTCGTCTCTTGTCGTTATGACGTCGTGTGTCTTCATGAACACCAGCAAAGCACCAAATAATCCTATCCATTAGTATAATTTCAGCTAGTCCGTCTGTATGCATGACGCGGTACTCTTGTCGCCCTATCAGCGACACTTAGCTTCCCGGCTTTGCATAATTTTACTTGCTAAGCTACGATCATTTTGTCATACAGACGACCTATTTTGCGGTTGCAAGATTCCGTTTTCGCAATTGTCAGGTAAACAAACCAAATGCTTGATTAACTTTAATAATTTTGATTGATATCTTTTTTATATCAAATAATGGGACGAACAAGTAGTGTGCTTTAAAGGTAAGCGACACGCCTTTCCATAACAGTTGCAGTGCCACTGAAATCTTTATTCACAAAAATCTAAACGGCACTGCCATTGCGCCTGTCACTCTCAGACTTAAAGTTGACGGAACGCATGTGCCTGCTGTTTCACCAGATCCTACCCTTCAAAACATGAAAACAGTAATATTCATTCTACTACTTGGCGGCCAAAATAGATAAGGTGGCAATACTTGGATGAACTCTTTTACAAGGAGCTCTGCTGCTGTTACTCTTATCTTACGGATGGCGTACACTATATTGTTGCAGCCCAGAACGTAGCCACGATGACCATGCTACTATCTACGTCTATCAATCCGCGAGTACGCCGATTGGAAAATTCTTTCACAATCCTATGATACTAAACACGTCCTATGCTCAGTTCAGCAAAACATCTGGTAATTTGATCGATATGAAAACACAGGCGCCACCTTATAACTAACGACATGCCATTTTAGTGATCTACCATTCCCGGTTTGGCACTCGCAAGCAGCTCAAGTATTTCTACATTTCGAGTTCTTAGGTTTTCGCGATTGTTACACATAGGAAATGAAACTATTTTTCCGGATTTAAATCGCGTATATTTGTTTTTTCAAACAAACCGACGTTTCGGGCCCTTTACAGGTCCCATGGTCACGGTTGACTGGGACCT
>NW_020653561.1:1516114-1578882 GCF_003589595.1 Hyposmocoma kahamanoa | reverse complement strand
TTGCTCCACGACAACGCGAGACCTCACACAGCACGAGAAACCATTTTGACCCTTCAGGAACTGCAGTTAGAAACCATTCGTCATCCTCCGTATTCACCAGACCTTGCTCCAACGGACTACCATTTTTTTCGTGATTTGGACAATTATCTACGTGACAAGAAGTTTTCTTCCCAGGAAGCAGTACAAAATGCTTTCACACAGTTTGTGCAGTCTAGATCGTCGGAGTTCTATCGCAAAGGCATTAATAACCTTCCCATTAGATGGCAGCAATGTATAGATAATAATGGCAACTATTTTGATTAAATAAATTTGTTAAAAATTTAAAAAATAAACAATTTAGATTTTCAGTACAAATCGGCAATTTCATACTTTAACCCCTATTATTACACGTAGTAAACACTCAGAATGGATCATAAACAGCTACACGACTCCGCATTAATTGTCTTGAAAGAATAACTACAGTTAAAGAATAACTACAGTTTTTTCAGACGATTTCATTCCTTCCAGCAATTTTCGAGAGCCAGCAACTGCTATAAGTAACTACACCATTTTCATTAAGCAAAAGCACCTATGCAATTAGTCGTCGTATTCGTGCGATAAGCAAATGTGATATTTCGATGGTCCGTCTTTCGGGTATCCACTTTTCAATTTATTGAACAACTGTAGATTTCCCAGCACGTTTGGTTTGGGAGTCTGTGTTTCTTATCTGTATTCGCCGAAAAATCTACAAATTTAAGCTCAGTCACAAATAGGTGAAGTTATTATATTCACTATCCACATCCAAGAGAACTAGTTTTAGCGAAGGGTGGGTTCGTCGCCCTAAATAAACATTATGATTGATTAAGGTACGTTCCATACCTATTTCAGTTTGTTTCTTTAGATATGTTTTATTGTATACATTTGAGCCCATAAAATTACATATCCTCTAGGAACTTACTAATTGCATCTTTAAGCTGTTAGAGGCGTAGGGTAACGTTACATATGAGATCATTTTCCGTAAAGCACCACACAATCTGCTTAATGCGAAGTTAAACTACCTCTTAAAGCACTGACTCATCGCATCCCTACAATCTCCCAACCTGACCGCAGGGCTATAAACATGAAATTTTAATACGTAAGCGTCGGCTAAGGGATCTTCGAGAAGACCTATGATAGTAAGAAATAATGGGATTTTGCATATCTTAAATTTTACGAGAAAATCTTATGCTGGACACTTACCGACGCGTAATCGCGTTAAGACCGGTTAGAAAAAAAATGTCCATGAATGAGAACAAAAAGAAAAAGACGTTGTACTGTTGTCTTTGGCTAGGATTACTGAAGCAAAACGCACGTCATTTTCGCCCTTTTTCTCATCGGTTTAAGCTGAATCTGTGGGACTCCTTAACAAGGTACAAATTTTTGTGGCTGTTTTTGATACTAGGTCTATTCTCCTTGTCGAGTCCATGACAAAAACCAATAAAATAACAAACCGATGTTAAATTTCTTTGGCCCAGTTAGCAGCCACCTCTAAGCCCTTATCCGTTATTTTTGAGCAGGTCTTCGCATGTACAGCTGGTCGTATTTATGCGACATGCAATATCAGATAGGCATAGTTAAATCGAGAAGATAATTCTCGCTTAACGAGCAAGGTGCTGAACAACTGAGCGATAAAAGTCAGCAACTATCAATATCCAAAATTGATCGTCGAAATTGTATTTTAAATGAAGATTGAAGATAAATATCAGAGCCGTGCGGTTGTTGAAATTGGATTCGAGAATCGTTTTTATTTCGGTTAATTGTTGGTATCGATCAAGTTTGATGATGGCGTGTTGTTAATTTGATTGCATATGGCTTTCAATGGGTCCCGTGTGTGTTGGTTTGCAATATGGAACCTTAAAATTGGATGATGAAAGGAGATTTATTTTTCATTTCCGGGGAGATAAATTTTATGTAAAGTTGAAATTTTTTTCGGTTACGTTTACTAACAAACACAAAGAGAAATATTTTACGTAGAAAATTGTTACCTTCTCACAATTACTTCATACCGAAAATACTTTAATGCTTGACGTTTTGAATGCTCCTGTCTTGTCACCCATGACCCTCCCCATTCCGTGCAATCATTTTTAATGAGAGAATCTTATTTTTACTCCAGATTAAATGTTCTTGTCTTAACTCATTACAGAGGAGCGATGTTCTGAGCATTCCAAGGATTACGTCACGAGCATTTATCCTACTTAATTATGTAAGAGGGTGTGGAAACAAATCTTGGGAGAGCTCAATTGAATAGGATTGTCAGGGGATGGTATTCGCTGACGTATGTAAACGCGCGCGAGAAGTTGTTAGTATAATAAAACATTGTCAGGTCTCATTAAGATAAGATTTATAAGATTTAATATAGAAAGACATATTTTATAAATAAGGTTAATAGTTAATGTATGTTTAGCTCTTGCGGATAAAACTTCTTATGTAGTTTTCAAGAAACATTGGGCACTTTTTAATATTAAACTTTAGTTGATAATCAGGGAGTCACCCTACTTATTAATGAGATTGGCTAGAGTCGGTCATTAACAGCTTTATGGATATGCAATGGGTAAGAGCCAAAAAGACATTGTACTTTGTGCGTCGTCTGAGAGGAAGTAATCACGCAACATCTTTGTCGCTCTTATTACATGCACATAAAGCTTATTATAATTCTTAATAAGAGCCTATTCACTCTAGCCTTTATCATCAGCTATCGCAGTCCACTGCTTGATATAGACTCCCAATGCACGCTATTTCGGTCTTCAACTCGTCGCATCCATCTGCTGCCAGCAGCCTTTCGCAAATCGTCGCTCCATCTGGCCAGACTCCTACATTACGTTTGCCGAGACGTGGTCTCTACTCAAGAACTCGTTTCCGACATCGTTTGTCGATTCTTCGGCAGATATGGCCACCCAACTGCCGCTTCAGCTTGCTTATTCTACCAGCTATGTCGACGACCTTGGTACTCTGTCGGCAAACCTCGTTCCGTACCTTATCTTTCAGAGAAACTTCGAGCATAGCTAGTTCCATAGTTCGCTGACTCTAGCCTTAAATAGCCTCCAATTGTAGATTCCCATTAACACAGATGCAGTAAATTCCACTCCTTTGCCGTACGCATTCGGAAAGATTTAAATAAAGCGTTTGAATGGGTGGTAAGTCAATGACATATGTACGTCCGAAAGAGGAACGGTAAGTGAGGTAACAAAATTATAGTTTTTTTTATGATACCAAGTAACAGGACGAACAAGTCTTGCGCCTGGCAGTAAGCGACACGCCTGTCCATTTAGATTTAAATCACAAATATCTGAGGGGCACTGCCACTGCGCCCGTCACCCTGAGATATAAGTTAACAAGTCCCATGTCCGTTATAATGTGTACTCAAAATTAGTAACCAGTAACGAATCTCACGGAAAGAGCATGTCCAGCTTAACATTTAAATCCACCTTTACACTCCTTACCATACGAACGGTTCAGTATAAACGAAATTTTTATACAGCTTCTGCATACATGGATGACCCTATTTGGGTCCTGTTTGGCTATTTCAGGTTGTCTCGATCTATTATAAGTGATACATGTGTACAAAATATGTCTATTTACAAAGACCTTTGCAGTTTTTTACTCATTCCTTTCATAAGAATTTGCGTCACGCATAAATAGTGGAGACTAAATCAGTGTGACGGTTTCAAGTGTAATTAACTTATCTGAAATAAATTGACATTCAAAATCTCCGAAAAGCTTTTTGTTGAATGGAGATATCACCGTTCAGTCCTACTATTAGTAACAAATGGTAACAAAGCTATGTATGCTTCAAGCATTGATGTATAGGTATTCCCTGATCAAAGTCGTTCAGACTACGGTCACATTACATTTCGGGCATAACTAGACTGTAATGGCTTGTACGCTATTCAGTTTAGCTCAAGATCCTATGCACATCTGGTATGCTAATTTGGAATTGTACACTCAGGTTCATATTATTATGAAACGAGGATTAATTTATTTTTAAACATTAAATAGTCTCGTTTCTATTGGATTGGTCAAAAACTTCTGGCTAACAAAATTTCAATCTTGAGTCAATTATGTGTAATTATATGTTCGTCTACAATATTATTTTGTCTACTATATAGTAGCAGTAGTGCTCCTTGTGTTAGAGTTCGTCCAGGGAAGTACTGCTACCTATTTCTGCCGCCAAGCAGTAATGTGAGCATTACTACGTTCCGGATTTCAAGGGTTAAAGGTGCTGGCGAAATTACAGGTATGTGAGACTCGCTTGCCACCAGGTGCACGACTTTAACGTCCGGTCCCTTGGTATTATAAAAAATAAAGAAAAATGTTGCCATTTTTTGTGCAATTTTAGATTTCATATTTCATAAGAATTCCCGTCTTTACTCAAGAAAATGAGCTGTATATTTGTTAAGAGTCTTTCGTGAGGTCTCTTCGTTATCAAAATTTAAGACACGTACAAAATTTAGTTTTGTAAACTACATAAATAAAAACATGACGTGTAGGACAACAAACAATCATTAAATTGAAAAAAATACCGTAATAAAAAATCAATAATGTGATGGCAAGGATTTTTACACGCTCCATGATCACGGGTTGTGTCAACCCGAAATTTTGGGAAAATTAAAACAAATCGTACCGTGTTAAGAACTGGCTACTTACATAAACAATATTTAAAAAGTACATTTGAAAATGGAACTCTTTGGCTGTAGAATACAGTTTGTTTCATCTGACTGTCACTTGTTTTTACAATGTCTTCATTTTGGAAATTGGTTGCTCTACATCACCATGGATTTGACTCGTGAAAATTTTCGTAGTATGATTTTCTATGACTTTACGTGGAATTTAACAACTCAGCGTAGCTTCGCTCGGTTCAAACTGCTTTTGGCGAT
The DNA here is from genome assembly GCF_003589595.1 of Hyposmocoma kahamanoa. Lineage (NCBI taxonomy): Eukaryota > Metazoa > Arthropoda > Insecta > Lepidoptera > Cosmopterigidae > Hyposmocoma > Hyposmocoma kahamanoa. The sequence continues at coordinate 1,573,990 of NW_020653561.1, read as the reverse complement.
GAAGCACAATGCAAAACGACTATTTATAGCTGATTTGGAGAATTCAAACGCCGTCGTGTGAATCTCAGTGAATGAATGAATTTCGTTATGGTCGCCCGTCCACTGCTGTGAACAACAAAAATATAAATGCTGTGCGCCGTATGATCAAAACAGACAGGCATGTAACATACCATGAGATTCGGGCATCTTTAGGCATAGGCATGAGTCAAATACAATCAATACTACACAAACATTTAGGTGTGAAAAAGCTGTGCTTTCGGTGGATCCAACACAATTTGACTGAGGCTCAAAAAACGGATCGCGTCACTTGGTGCAATGCCATGGTTACCAGATTCAACGAAGGGGCGTCAAATTTGGTGTGGGATATAGTAACAGGTGACGAAACATGGATTTATAGTTACGATCCCAAAACAATCGAGCGTATGATGATGAGCCGAAACCAACCAAAGTGGCGCGCGTGTAAAGTGCCTCTAAGCGGATGATTGCGTATTTTTTAATAAAACTGGACACGTGGCTACTGTTGCTTTGGAGAATCGTTGTACCGCGAATAGTGATTGGTACGCGACCATATGTTTGCCGGACGACAACGAACAACGTTGGCCTTATGAGCCATCCCGCACACAGTCCCGACCTGACTCCTTGTGAGTTTTATTTATTTCCAAAAATTAAGAACCAGTTACGCGGTCAACGATTTTCAGCAACTGAAGAGGCTGTCGAAGAGTATGAAAAATATGTTTCAGAGATTGTCACGGAGGAGTGGCATAAAAAACTTATAGTGCACCCCACGTATAATAAGTTATAATCATTTAGTGAACAAAAACGAGTCTTAAAATCGAGAAAGGCAGTTGACCTAGTAAGATTATAATATGAAGTCGGAAATGGATTTATTAATACAGACAATAAGTTTTACGTGTAACCGAAACTATTTTTGTGAGATGAAAGTTGTTCAATGATGATTTATATCTGTTTCAGGTACATTACTTGTGTACAACTTCAGAGAGATTGATTGTGGCAGCTGTAAGTAAAGTTACTCTGTAAATTTGATTCATATTATTAGCTTTAATACAGAGTTTCTTAACCTTTTTCTAGTCATGGACCCCTCTTAAAATTTCACAGGGCATACGGTCCGTATTTTCTTATACTTATATATACGTATACTTTCCGAAAATATAAAATAATGATTAGCCTTTAAAGGGCGCGAAAATTAAAAAACTCAAAAAGTTCACGCGCATTGTGTTTTTTTATTCTCAACATATTGTACACCAATTTTTATATTTATATTGTTAGGTAGGCTCGGACTCCCGGTGTTCACTATACGGACCCCTTCGGGGTCCATGGACCACAGGTTAAGTACTCTGCTTAAAGGTCAGAATTTGTCATTTACAAGGTTCGAATCTATAGTGAACTATAGTAATCCTATTGTGATGACCCTGTTAGCATTTTCAAGGTGGCTTTTCAGCTCGCGCCTATGCGCCGTGGTAAGAGTACCGCTATTGTTGTGCACTACCTGTAAGCGAGAAACACACAGAGTGCAGGAGCGGGTCGGGCGCGAGTGGATCGTCCACGTACACGGATTTAAACCCGCCGCGGTTCCGACTCGCGTCCGACGCCTATATACATATGTTGGCGCGAAAGCATGGCAGTTCAAATCAGACTAAAGGCACCTTCAAACTAGACTAGCTCGTGCTAAAAGTGCTGCAATGGCGCCACTGTCTAATTTTCATACAATACCTTTTTATGCGCAACTGCAAGACTACTGTAGTGACACGGGCGTGCAACTTTTGCAGTTACTATTAGTGAGCTAAAAATTACTGAATTCGCGGCTGTCGCACCACAGTCGCGTAACTGCAGTGCTTCTAAAGCGTATAATGAAGGCCGCTTTAATAGTTAATACTACCTTTACTGGAATTAAAATTTTTCCCGTTGTTATACGGTTCATTTAGCTCAGGTCGAGCGGTGGGTACACTGGCTTTATTTCAGAATTTATTTTTTACAAACGATATTAACGAAATTTTACATATGTATATCGAATTCTATACGTTTTGTATTTAGTTCAGTTGCTTTAAAAAAAATAATTAGAATATATTTGAAAAGTACCTATTTAATACAGCGGTTTTCTTGTAAAATTTTGAGGTAAGTTGGCGTTTTTTTTTTAGGAATTCGTGTTTTTACACTATATAGTAATTAACGTAGTATAAACTCTTAAATTCGCGACACACACCCAAGTCCGCGCCACCAATAATGAAAAGGTAATTATTTCAAATTTCACCTCCCTAAAAAATGATCTACCCCTTGAACGCCAACAAAAAAATTGCTACTGATCGCCGTTGCCTGCACGGAAAAATAACCCTTAAGATGGGGACGCGGCAGGTTTGCTGACAGTACAAATCGCCTCGTGAAATCAGACCTATGATGTTTGAAATACATTGTAATTCTAAAAGATAAATGTCAAAAAAAAAAATGTTTACAAAGTGGAACCCTAAAATATTTCGCACATGAAACGACAACACGATTTGAAAGTTCAAAAGATTACTAAATTGAACCAATAAATTTATATTCTCGTTTATAAGTGAACATCTAATCCTATTATTCGTAAAAAGATTCATTTTTTATCAGTTTTTTTTTTATTTACAAATCGTGTTTTCGAGTTCGATATTATTTGGTTTCGTGTGTGATTTATATTTCGAGTATCTGTTTGTTATTTAGGAATTAATGTACATTTTAGAAACGTACACCTACTGCGCAGTTAGTAAAATTGTGAGTAAAATTTCTGGTTCTGACATAAACTTTTGCGAGCACATTTAAGTCAAAAATCGCTTTGATGTAAAAGTTTCAATTCACTTATCAAAAGTTACCTGTCAAAACTTAAGTAATTTCAGTTTCTTAGGAATATCTATTCAGGTCCGTGTCGACGAAAAGCCTTACTTTTAAATAAGAAAAAAGCAACGAACGTTTTTTACAGCGACTGTTCTGTATTTCTTATATATTATTAGTATATACGTACATACGTATCGCGTTCCTAATAATAAAGTGACTAAATTCAAAAATAACAATTTTAGGAAACGAAAAAAAGAACGCACGAAGCAAAACCCACATATCGTTTTTCGTGTATTCGTAGACACGTGTTTATATAGATAAATATCGCACTTTTTTGTAACTAAACTCAAAAATAACATTTAACTCGGAAACAACAACAAAGTAGAAATAGAAATACGACGATAGCCGAACGAAACATGAAAATGGCCGAGAGATGTTAAAAAAAATGTAATTCAAAATTTGTCATTTGCAAAATTTAAAACTATTGTGAAACAAAAACTTTACGTATATGCTTGATTGCTTGGATGACAAAAATTCAGGCTAGTGATCAATCGAATCAGCTCTTTATTATATTACCTTCTTTATTGCACCAAATAATTACAAAGAACGTATTAATTGTATAAGAGACGAGCAAAGGAGTACTTATCTCTAAAAGAGATATCTTCCAGCCAACCCAAGGCAGTGAGCAAAGGTGCAACAGCGTGCAAAAGAGAATAAGGGAGAAATATTAAAACCGTCATTAATAAAAAATATTAAAAAAATAATTTTAGGTTATTTTTACCAATGATCAATTAATATCTGTTTATAAGAAGAACCCCTAGAAGTTACTCATTCTTCTCAGTAGATTTTTTTTAAATATTAAAATTTGCTTACTAATGAAATGGAGATGTTTTGAATTCGAAACAAAGATAAACTTGCTTCTTAGGGTCGTATTCTAGAACTCTCCTTAACTTGAGAGTCAGGATTTGAGTATGGTTAAAAGTACTCGAAATCATACTTAAGTCCCTGCCATTTCATGCAATCATACTTAAGTCTAACTGCCTCCGTGGCCGAACGGTTACCATGCCGGACTGCCACGCAGAGGTCCCAGGTTCGATTCCCGGGCCGGGAGAAATATTTGTATGACCTACAATTATTTCTCTCGTGAGTTTGGGTGTAATTTGTGGTTGTCTATATGTGTGTCCATGGCACCCGCGACACAGGGTTTCCCTAGTGCGGGGCTATGTTGAGTGTGTGCGTTATTATTATTATTATTATTATTATTATTATTAGGGTCGTATTTCCAGTGCTTGAAATCATACTCAGATCCTGACTTGAGCATTGAGTAGAGTTCTGGAATATGACTCTACGAGACCAATTTGTTGCCGACTTTCAAAAACGAGGAGGCTGTTTTTTTTGTGTGTACCTTATGCGATTACTCGTAATCAATGAACTGATTTTGTATTGGTCTCATTTAAATTTCAAGAAAAAAAAAGACAAAAAAATAGATGTCATTAAACAAATTTTGAGGTGGGTTTTTTTTAAATAAAAAAGGGATTTCTTATTGTTAGTTACTTTTATCTTTGCAGTAGATAAGGTTACGTGTCATCATTTCTTTTCAAACGTATTTGCTGTCAGTCAGCCTTATTACTTTACGTCCTTGACCTCATTTTAACTTAACGAACACGACTATGTAAAGCAGTGTAACCAAACGGCAGTTAGTAACAGTTCTATTATTCTATCTTTGACTGTACACTATCTGAGCTCACATACAGTCACGCATTCTCCGTTTATGGTAACCCGGTCACTGAGAATACAATGTCATTGTTTAGTTCCGACTAACTTCTAACGTCCAACCGTGTATGAGTTTACCGGTGTTTAAGTATTTTTTTAATTATTGTTGTGGGTGTTTGGAAATGGAAACATTGGATGATAGATAGATCTAATTCATCATCATCATCATCATCATTATCATCAATAGCCTATCGCAGTCCACAGCTGGACATAGGCCTCTCCCAATGCGTGCCATTTTAGCTAATTTGTTAGGCTACATCTTATTTTACCATATCGTAGTACATGTTGAATAGTTGATTTTTCATTAATGGTTTGATTATTAAAAGTAAAGATTACACTCATTGACTTACAAATAAATGGACGACGGGTCTAATACAAAAACCACGAAAAAAATGTCCCAAGTCAACCTATTCGAAATTTAAATTGTAATGTCATCGCAGTATCGCGCTGTCAGTAGAACAAATGAAGACTAAAGCGGAGTTTGGCGCTCTGTATACGATTTTAGCGCCTTACAAGTGCGGACACTTTTTAGCGCGGACCCGACGTCCATATAATTGCAAGTCAATGATTACACTTTTTAAAGCTTATTGTCAGTCTTTTTACACGTGCAGTCTGTGGGACGACTATACGCGAAGGACATTCAACGGCCTGCGCTTACAATACAACAACGCATTCCGGGTGTGACTGGGGCTGCTGCGCTACTGTAGCGCCTGGGGTATGTTCTTGGAGGCGCACACAGACGGGTTTGCAGCTGATATGCGCAAGAGGTGCGCCCCGATACTATGCCGCCAGCGCGGCCGCCTCAACCGCATCCCTCGCCGATATTCGATGCGACTGCATACCGCCGTCGTATAGCATTGCCAGTTTTTATTTCAATCAATACTTTATTGCATTTTCTACAATGTTTTACAGGGTAGTAGGTTTATTATTTAACAGATCATTGTAGACCGTGGATAGATAGCAAACTGCACAAAATACTCCTTACCTTGTAATTTACTACCTTAATAATTTCTTACAAGCTTTAATCGACATTAGGAGTGGACAAGAAGAGCTTATTTTAAGTAGGGCGTTAGGTGTTATCAATTTATGTCCATGTCGTGATGTGTAACGTGTAGCAATATCTCTTCGCCTAGTGAAATATTCTGGATACTTGCGTACGAATTTGCATGCCTCTATTACGTAAATACGCGAAAGGGGAAGTACGTCTAGTTCTTGGAAGTATGGTGTGCAACTGTCGGAATGGGCAATATTGACAAGTATTCTAATGAGCTTCTTTTGTGCAGTAAATAATATTGTAACGACTACACTACTCCCCCATAAGATGACACCATAACACATCCACGCATGGGCATAGGCGTAATATGAAGATTTAGCCGTTTCCACGTTAGTAGTTTTAGATTGCTGCTTTGTTTTGGGATCGTAACTATAAATCCATGTTTCGTCACCTGTTACTATGTCCCACACCAAATTTGACGCCCCTTCGTTGAATCTGGTAAGCATGGCATTGCACCAAGTGACGCGATCCGTTTTTTGAGCCTCAGTCAAATTGTGAGGGATCCACCGAGAGCACAGCTTTTTCACACCCAAATGTTTGTGTAGTATTGATTGTATTTGACTCAGACCTATGCCTAAAGATGCTCGAATCTCATACGATCAAAACAGACAGGCATGTAATATATTACATCGTACGGCGTACAGCATCGATGTTTTCGTTGTTCACAGCCGCGACCATCACGAAATTCGTCACTGAAATTCACACCGCGTTTGAATTCAGCAAACCAGCTATAAATAGTCGTCTTGTATGGTGCTTTATCGCCAAAAGCAGTTAGAAGCCGAGCGAAGCTCCGCTGAGCTATTAACTTACACTTAAAGTCGTGGAAAATCATACTACGAAAATTTTCACGAGTTAAATCCATGGTGATGTAGACAACCAATTTCTAAAACGACGCTACAATGTAATAATCTCAGTACAGAGTACTAAAAAAACCGACCTCAAAAGTACGTGGCATTACGTCTATTTGCTAAGTTTTATTGAAATATCCTTAAATTCGCCACTATACAGGACTTGACACTGGAGATAATAAAAAATCGGTTCTCATTACGCAAAGAATATTGAGAGATAAACGCCTTGAATTGGAGAAATAGCAAAATCAACCATTAAAATAATTGCTCCTTAAGAAAATTTAGGCGCTATTTATAAAAATGAGTCTTCATGCGTGAACAGACACCCTTAGAGGTGAATGATTTCCTTCAAAATTAAATGGCACCACTATGGAAGTACTCCCTTTCTAACAAAAAAATAATCATGAAAATCGGCTCACAAATACCGGAGTTATCGCGTAACATACATACAAAAAAAACATACAGTCGAATTGAGAACCTCCTCCTTTTTTAAAGTCGGTTAAAAACAAGTGACAGTCATATGAAACAAACTGTATTCTACAGCCAAAGAGTTGTAATTTTCTCATGTTGTAATTACTTTTTAAATATTGTTTATGTAAGTGGCCAGTTCCGGAAACTTATAGTGCGCCCTTTGTAATTTATAACAAACTAGTGGAATAATTTAAAAAAAAGTAATTGAATGTCATGGTAGTAAAGCATCATTCTATTTTTTTTATTTTTTTTTATTGTGACTCGGCAAAATGACTGCACCGCGCCTGATGGAAAGTGCGAATACAGTCCAGAGTGAGAGTAACGGATGGAAAACACAAATATCTTCACTCCGTCACTATCATTTTGCCGGTCTGACCAAATGCTTCTTCACACTACGTTTGAAGGACCCGATGTTATAGAGGGGAGGGAATACATGCGCCGGGAGTTGGTTCCACAATTTGATGGTTCGGCATAAGAACGAATTGCCAAACTTTTTAGTGCGGGACGGTATTGAACTGACCGTCCAACTGTGGCAACGCAGTCCGGCACGGGTGGTCCGCTGATGGAAAGGAGAGGAAGGGATAAGGTTGAATAACTCTTCAGAGCACTCACCGTGGTACAGGCGATAGAATACGCTAAGAGACGCTATATCTCTGCGAAGCTGTAACGACTCCGCATGCTCAGTTACATGAGGATCGTTTACAACACGGAAGGCGTAGCGCTGCAGTCAATTCAAACGTCAGATAGTAGTACTAGAGCTTCTTGTGAAAGAGTTCGTCCGGGATAGTACTGCCACCATACATATTTCTGCCGCCAAACAGTAACCAGCATTATTGTGTTCCGGTTTTGAAGGATAAGGGTGCTGGTGAAATTACAGGCACATGGGACTTATCAACTTGTATCTCAGGGTGACGGGCGCAGCGGCAGTGCCCCTAGGACCTTTACGATTTAACGCTAATAGTGGCACTGCAACTGTTATACACAGGCTACACGCACGCTTACCATCAGGCGCATGACATGTTCGCTCCGTCACTTGATATTATAAAAAAAAACATTGAATTTTAGAGCCTTTGGGATGTTGACAACTGGCTGGAGCAGTGACTCGTTGACAGCAACGAGTAATTTAAACCTTGTTCAGTTGTTTTTATTTGCCGTTTAAGTATGAGGTTTTAAACTATAGTGAAACAAAAACTTTTTACTAAAGGTCGGTTAAACAGCTACCCAAGTACGCAGAAGCGTAATTGGATAACAAAAATTTTTGTTTGGTGACCCGTTTAGGTCTTGCAGGTACTCTCGATCTAAGATATTTAAATTAATATTGTAATGATAAATGTATATTTACAAAGAGCAACCCCTAGAGCTTTTTGCTCCTTCTTCTCAGGGGAATCTGCCTTACGAATGAGCAATGGAGTTTGCTTATCTATGAAATAAAGATTATTTGATTATGGCTTTATCTATTTATATAATTTCCGTTTCAATATATTATTTTAATACTTACCTGTGATTGAGTGAGAATATAATTGTTCACTCGCTCGTTAACATTGGTTTTTTATTTAAAAGAAATAACACTTTTGTACCTTTTTAAATACGAGCTATGAAATTACTGCCACTTCGGGGAAGGCATTGTTCCAAGTTCCAACAACAAATTTCTTGGCCTTGCACAGCTTGCGCTCAATACTTAATATTCCGTATGCGGAATGACTCGTAGGTCTGAAACTGTTTCTTTGTTTGCACGTAATTCTGTTTTAGACATAAACACACCCTTGTTCAAATCTAGACACGTAACGAAGTGGAAATTGGACAAACACTCCACAGCGTCACAGCTGTCGCATGACGGGAAATGTGTCACAGAGATGCATGGTCACAACGTTGTCAAGTTTGGTCCCAAATTCTTTTATAGTACTGAACGACTTTCGTTTAGGAATTATGACTTTCGTGTTTATTACATGTCATTAGTCTTGTTCAAGCTTTCGTAATAAAAACACCAGAATCTATAGCGTGCTGGTGACATAATAGGCACATGGGGCTTGTCAACTTATGTCTTAGATCTTTGCAGTTTCAAGCCCCGAGTGGTACTGCTACTGTTATGGGTAGACGTGTCGCTAACCACTAGGCGCACGACTTGTTAGTCCCGTCACTTGATATCAGAAAAAAATGAAACAAAAATAAATCGAACAGGAAGATATTTAGCCATCTGATATGCCATGGCAATTTTTATTAAACGCATTATTATTAGCGTTTAAGAAATTGTATCTGTCATTGATATTTCGATATTATTATGTATATTTTAAAAACACCTCAACTGGTTGTAGAAGCTTTTTTTACACATTGAACGTTTTTTGAGCTAAGATATGTACAAAATGTGTTTATAAAAGAAAAGCAAACAGAATAAATTTTCTGCATTCCGCAGGCCACGCTCTGGAGCATCGTGTCTAAGATTTCCTTACTTATTTTCTTGAAAATAAACTTTATAAGACCGTTTGATCTTAAATATGTCATAAAAGTATGTAGCAGGCTTAGTCATATTTATACAAGGTAATTTGTGTAAATATATGGTTATTTGTATTAACATAAGTATATACCTCGCAGGTGTATTCTAGTGATGCGCGATTTTGAATGTTACTAATATTAAACATTCGAAATCGAATCCAAGTATTCATCCAATGATTCGACTCGAGTCGAATGCCCCTGCTTATTCGTTCCCGTGTACGTGTCGAAATATTACATATTATTATGTCGGAATTTCCCGGAACTCCATCAGATCATGCACTATGTCCATATTAAAATATCTCTGCCCCCGTCGTATTCAGGGTGCGTGTACACGATAAGAAATTCTACGTGTCTGCTACAGAAAATATGAGAATGGTCTTGTACACGACAAGAACTTTGTCCGATCTAGTCACGAAAACGTGTCGTGTCTGTTGCAGACGAGAAAATTATGAGTATGTAAACGATACGAATGCTTTCGGACAGACGTGTGTAAGGTAAATTGTGTCAGTGCGATACGAGTCTTACAGGTAGCTGTCGTTTTACTACCAAGTGTGGGAAGAAATATGTTGTCATATATGTTGACTACTAAGCAACACCCATTCACGCGCATAAACGTTCCTTTACTGACAATACACCTCACCCCGCCCCATACAATAGCGGCAGAGCGCGTCGTGTTTGGGGTAGATAAGATTTTTTCCTTGTCCGGCGTCGAGGCAGTGTACACTATTTGTGTGACTTTTCTTAGCGTGGACACGCGCACTTACGGTATTTACCATTATGTCAGAGAGGGCTAGATGATCACGAGTATCGTTGTGCTCTAAGGAATCTATGGATTAGTAATAATGAACGATCTGTCCGATCATTAGTATACGAAAATTAGTGGGTTACTAATTTGTCATTCGAATGACGGGCTTAGTAATTACTAACGAATATACAAATAATTCGCAATCGCGCATCGCTAGTGTATATTACTAACATCGTAAACAATATTTTTTGTTAATAAAAATTGAAGTAAATTAATTTGCTACTTCTCGAACCCAGTGAAGGTGAAATCGTGCAGAATAGCTGCGCTTGTGTTGAATATTTTTTCATGCAGTTAATTATCCCGCCCTCCCTCCGCATAAAATAAATAACACAAGCGCATCTACAGTCACAAACTACCACCAAAAATATATCCCGTGTTTCGCCTCTCCACGAGGCATCCTCAGGGGCTGTTGACTGCTCGACACTCAAGCGTCTATTTTGCACGATTTAACCTTTACTGGGTTCGCGGAGTAGCAAATTAATTTACTTCTATTTTTGTTAACAAAGTTCTGTAAAGAAACACATGAACCTATTATTAACATCTTTTGTTCCTTTCCTCTTTTTTTTGAATAGACTGCTCGTAAAGAAATTTCTTGAACTGATAATTCTATGCGGTGACAAAAGAAAGCGCTAGTGTCGAAATAGTTCGATGCAAAACGCAGGAACGTAACCTTACACAATACAGACTTAAAAAGTGTCAGATTGCACAACAAAAACTTAATAATATATTTTTGGTAAATTCGTTATGTTTTGTAAAAAGCAAAGGAACAAAGGTAGTTGTTTATGATATTACTACAAATAACCTTATATGTTCTCGGACCTTAATGCCTTGGAAAAATATAGATAAACTTAACCCGTGGGGTTTTCTTTTTGCAAAATCATACCCAGAAAATTAACAGGCAAATTTGGTGGACCCGAGAACTGGTAGCTACTGCAATATACAAAGTACACTCCTCGTATTATGAGCATCCAGCCGCAGTTACACAATATTCCTAGCTTAATATAAAATAAACACACGAGGGACACCGTTCAGTATTTCAAGCGTAAAGCTAAATTCAAAGCGAATAAATAGACTTCCCGTTCACACGGAACAGTAAAAGATGCCCAGAGTTCTTCTTACTCCGTGACGCCGTCTTCAAGTACTGACCGGTTAGTTCAAACAAGAACTTTTCAAGATGTTTGCAGTGTTTAGTTCCAAGATCGAATACGGTATAATATATTTACACCTAGTATAGATTATATTTACATTACCACCTATTAGCGATGCGCGATTGCGAATGATTTCTTATTCGACTCATTAGTAATTACTAATCCTGTCGTTTGAATGACATTAGTAACCTACTAATTTTCGTATTCGACTGATCTGAATGATCATTCATTACTAATCTATAGATTCCATGGACCACAACGATACTCGTGATCACCTAGGTCTATGATATATGGTAAATACCGTAAATGTGACGTGGAGTTCCGACATAATAATATTTCGACTCTTACACTCGACCGAATGGCAGGGGCATTCGGCTCGAGTCGAATGATTGTGCTTGGATTTGACTTAGGCGAATGATTTGCCCATTCGAATGATTAGCAATAGTAACATTCAAAATCGCACATCGCTACCACCTGTTCAACTCCTATTCAAGGTCGTAAATTTAATAGTTCTATTTTAAGTTTCATCTTCGAAAATTATATGATCAAAATTCCAATTCCAAAATGTGATCAAATATCCATCATTTAGTTTCTGGAGAGTCATGTTATAAAATTGAAATTTGAATAATCGAAAATAGAAACACTTCAAGCAACAAATTTAATTACCAATTTTGTTACAAGAAACTCTTATAGCAATTATTTTAATATGAACTTTATAACAAATATTAATTTGTTTTAGTTCTTCATAAGTTATACTGGAACTCTCTTTAATGGCAAAGTCTTTATGTTCTAGTTCATACTAACCAATTCAAACTGTAGACCAAGTTCTCGGCTCTGGTCAGTGGACCGTTTTACTTTTCCACTTTAAGCAAGTTCAAAGTTGACTTCCAAGTAATGAGCTAGTGCTTTGAATGAACATTGTCTTGCATTTAATTTGAGAGTCTATTACCAGTCGTTTCTCTTAATTTTCTGCCTGTATTATCGTTTCATTCTTGGAGTTCTGTTCTTTCTTTAACATTTCCACGTCTTGTATCAAACACAGTATGAAATTCAATCAGATTAAAAGATATTACATTGAAAGAATTTCCATTCCAAAGCTCATAATTCAACGAGAAAAGGAGGAAATTAACTCTTTCATAATGTACCTTGCATTGTATATTTTCTAACCCTAAGTCATCATCCCTACATCTCTGTGTTCCATTAACATAAATGCAAATGTTATAACAAGAGTTGTTTGAAGAGCCGAAAGTAAAATTTCACGTAGCATTTTTTACAGCGACTTCGTGGAAGTCATATGCTAATTAGATGTGTAACATTATTTTATTTCTTTTTGTTCACTTTGTTTTGTTTAGGGGACGCACGGAAAAGAAAGAAAATAGCTTTTGCTACACCACAAAAATTACAAGTCCTTTTACAATATTGTATCTCATAATACGGGCATCGAAATCGTTTATTTTGTTGTTTTGACATAGGATATAAATAGTTAACAAGTTAACGTACACGCTCAACATGGCCCCGCACTAGGGAAACCCTGTGTCGCGGGTGCCATGGACACACACATAGACATCCACAAATTACACCCAAACTCACGAGAGACATAAATGTAGGCCATACAAATATTTCTCCCGACCCGGGAATCGAACCTGGGACCTCTGCGTGGCAGTCTGGCGTGGTAACCGTTCGGCCACGGAGGCAGTTAAAAAATAGAAAAGATAAAATAATTTTTGAGGAAAGATCTTAGAGGATGGAAAGGTAAGATACATACATACGAGGGTTATGAACGAAGCTACTAAGCTCATCAATATCATTTCTGAACGATGAAGTGTGAAAAAGAAGGGTGAATATAACGGACGACAGGTGTCTATGGATAGGTGATGCTTACAGGATGGAAGAAAGTGAAATGTGATCTTATTAGTAACAGTATCCTCCACTCCACTCCTTATGAAAGAGTTCGTCCAAAGAAGTTTTGAAGAGTAAGAGAACTGGTGAAATTAAAGGCATATACTTGTCAACTTATGTCTCAGGGTTACGGGCGCAGTGCAATACCTCTCGGATTGATTGACAGGCATATCGCGTCATTAAAAAAAACTCGATTACGGGTATGTTTTCGTTTATTTTTCAATTAATACGTACAATTACAAATTATTATGCTTTGTTTCCATCCCAGATATATTTGACACATCACGACTGTCTCCCATTGGGTTAGCATCCTGAAATACCTCTCTCTTGCGCTTTTTCTACTAGGATCAGACTTTCCATTTTAGCCTCGGTATTTTTAATCTGACCTCTTTCAATCTCGTTGAGATAAGTAAGCCAAAGTCGACCTTTTCTCATGTTACCCGCCACGTCCACTCCATAAATAGGTGTTGTTATTCCAATAACATCCATCCAGTCTAAATCATCGACGTAACCCTTTTTCTATTCAACTACTACATCATTTATACAGTGTAAAGTTTGTGAATAATGTTGCTGACAATTTATTAACAATCTTGCTAATGAAGGCGCACAAGTGCAATACAAAGTTCATGGTATTCGTTAAAGGTTCAAATTTGGTTGTAATGAAGCCTGACAAGTTGTAAGTGACGAATATGCGATACACACCGTCGCGGACAGCTGTACAAGCAAAAACGTTAACACTTCATCAGAGAAGGGTGTTACGTGCCTGCTAGTACATTATCACCAACTAATTATACCTCTCACTGCCCTTACTAACCGTTTAGAAACTATACTTTTAAGAAGTAGTTAATCTCAGATGTTTATTTTACCCCGTGGTAAAACCGGGCTCAACTTTGAGTTTCTCGGATTTTCTGTGCAAAATTTAATTTGAAATTTACTCAGAAAACGTGTGAAGACCCCAACCCGCATTGGACCAGTGTGGCTAACTGTGGCCTAAACCCTCACCTGAGAGGAGACCCGTGTCGAGCAGTGGTCGTATAAATGGGTTGATGATTACGATGAAGATGTTTATTTTATCATCAAGCATAGGGTATGGAGAGCTTGAGACTTTGGCGATTATTACAAAGAAAATACAGTCCATTTTGACGCTAAATTTAGTATTATTCATCAAACCACACGTTACGCTATTCGTAGTACCAAAAGAAGACCCGGGACCGCTTGACAATATTGTCATGATATAAAATTACTCATTTTAATGCTGCTGCTGCACATATAGGGTTACTTGATAGTTTTTTCGACGTAAATCACCATTGTGTCATAATAACTGTTTAAAAACTATATTTCTCAAAGATCTACTGCCGCTTGAATAACGAACGTCAGCGTTCACGTCGTGATAATGCAATAAAACACTTAGATCACAATAAATTAGAAAATACAAAGTGCAACAATAACCATTTTTATAAAAACCAATAGTTGACTCGTAGTTATTTATATTAAAGATAAACAGAGACAAACATTACGTGAAAGCAAAAATAGAAGACGGTAAACTGAGCTAAGAACATAAATGTTGATAATACACGCCAATTGGCAACAAACACCCCTTGATGAAGGCAACAAGCATTAAGTTGTAGGAATAGATCCAAAAGGTAAAACAGGGGTGTCACTGTCACGATTTATCACGACCAGACCGAGGGTAGAATGCAAATTACCGGCGCGACAGACGGATTCAAATTATATGTTAATTGTGTTCAAAATTCCCTGCATAAGTGAATTCTATTTCAGTCGCAAAAAGATTTCAAACAGAATTTCTTGTTAACTAACAAGTGACTTAATGGACTTTTTGGAGAATTTTTGTTGAGTAAAAATAATTGTTCGGTAATTATAATCTCACTGCGTAATATGTTCTTATGTTTCATTTCTGTTAAGTAGAAAGATTTCTAAGAAACGTAGAGCTTTGATCATTTTTAACGCAGGTATTCAATGGAATGAAAATGGATGTCAAAGTAGTGAAATTTGGATAAGAAAACACTTTTAACTATTTAAATTAAGATTTTAATGTGCAATACGTACAAGGTACAATCGAGTCCGACAACAGAGAGAGAGAGAGAGCGAGAGGGAGTGAGCTAGCGAGACACCAACCTCATTTTAGGGCGCGTTTCCACACTTAACACACACAAAAGTCAAAGTGTTTATTACTTCCATGAGTTACATAGCTGTCTTAAAATGTAAATAGTACCAATATGACCCTGTTATATCGCCATAATTTAAAGTATAATAAATTAAAAATAAATGTAAATAGAACATATTATTTTTAAAGGAAAGCAATTAAATTTAAAAATTAGTGTAAATTCCAATAAGTTGAAACACTTATTGTTGATATTTAACACAGAGGTGACAAAATTTATTTATTGACTTACAATTATATGGACGTCGGGTCCGCGTTAAAAAGTGTCCGAACTTATAGGGCGTTAAAATCGTATTACAAAGCGTCATTCACGCTTTAGTCTTCGTTTGTTCGACTGACAGCGAAGCAAGCAAAATTAGACAGTACTGCGATGACATTACAATTTAAATTCAACGTTTTAGCTTTTTCATATTCCTTTAAATGTCACTACGTTTAAATAGGTTGACTTGGGACATTTTATTTTTTTGGTGGATTTTGTATTAGACCCGTCGTCCATTTATTTGTAAGTCAATGTATATAACAATTGATTTTGTACATAAATTATTAGCACGGTGCGACGTGAACGTGGGTTTCCGCCATCTTGCGGAGACTCTGGAGGCGAGAAGACGGTGGCGTCCGGCCAAATTTTCCGCACTTCGAGTGGGAGCTACTGCGGCGTTACACAGTAATTAAAATAGTAATAAATAAGATAGACTGCGTTGTATATACTTGTCTGTCTGGATTATTGTAATGTCATTATTTGGGCTAAACTAGTCCTTAGGATACAATATGCTGAAGCAGTTGCACACAGATTAGCTCTATGGAGAAATTTTGAGGTCCTACTTCGTCCAAGTTGCCCAAAATATATTTGAGATGTTTTCGTCGAAATGTTTCTGACATTCATATTTTCGCTCTTTGCTTTCCTTCCATCACATAGCCTAATGAGTTAACGTTTATACCATGCCATTGAGCGTTTACACTTTCCGTGCGACCACTTACCCGTAATCTGGGAACCTTCGCCCGTTATCAAACCGTTTAGACGTGGTTTGATTGGTGTCGTCACGCGATGTCCTTGGCTATTGATTTTACTGGTGAATTGACACCGTATTGAGTTGTTGCCTCAATTAAATCTCGCAATGAATTGATGAATGAATAATTTTTTGAAAATTCCTGTCACTTGACGTTGTCGATCAACAGTAACGATCGACAAAATCGAGCAAATCTGTAGGCACCTCTAACTTAACGATGAGTTAAGCAAGATACAATTTCCCCACTTTTGAGGGAAATGTTATTCCATGGCATCATTATTTGTATATTTGTGTGCGTGCCGACACACATGAATTTGATTTTTGCCTCACTTGTGACAGTTCGTTTTTTATGAAACTATCATTCTATGCGTTATTATTCTAAGTTTACAGGTAATTTTCTAAGTATAATCAAATCTATGCTAATGTATTTGGGGTTGTTTGTGTTTTTGGTACTTACATCGTATATTTCTGATCGTCTAAGGGGTTATAACATACCATAGTTTACTGTGGGGCAATATGGAATGGTACATTTTGTCATCGGACGGCTTATAACGTCGGTCAATATTGGCAACAAGTATTTTATGCGTGAATAGCTCTACAACTGCCTATTATCTAAAAAGTTTAAAAACCCCATTGACCTAAAACCCTCTCTTTTGATTGTGTCATGAACAATTTAGTTACACGTTGAAATCCTGTAATCATCGGGTTACAATTTTCGTGACATTACGTTTCGTGCATTTCATTCAAAACGTTGGCTTCGGGAAATCGTGCTGTCAAACGTGTTCTGAATGTCATCAAGGACGCTTCTATGAATCACATGCAACTGACATAAGTTCATTATCATTCATTTGTAATAATATGTTGGTTATCATTGACTTACAAATAAATGGACGACGGGTCTAATACAAAAACCACGAAAAAAATGTCCCAAGTCAACCTATTCGAAATTTAAATTGTTATGTCATCGCAGTATCGCGCTGTCCGTAGAACAAATGAAGACTAAAGCGGAGTGTCGCGCTCTGTATACGATTTTAGCGCCTTACAAGTGCGGACACTTTTTAGCGCGGACCCGACGTCCATATAATTGTAAGTCAATGTTGGTTATATAAGCATTTTTACAACGTGGACAGGCGTGTAGCTTACTATCAGGCACACGACTGGTTCGTCCTGTCACTGGATTTTATATAAAAAAAAGACAATTAAAAAAAAGAATCATTGAAACATTTTTAACGACTGCCTTTGACACTAACGCAATGCAATGAGATTTTGGTGGCAATAGGTAAAAAAATAATTATTTAAAATTTGAGTAAATAGAGACAAAACTCAAAGAGTGTAAATGTATAAAAAATGAATAAAAATAACCAACGTTTCGGGCCCTTCACAGCTGACAGCAGCCATAAAGGATCTGAACCATGGGTTTGTTTGAAGAAACATACGCGATTTACTTGCGGCATAGAAATAGTTTCGTTTCCTATATGAAACAATCGAGAAAACCTTCGAAGTCGGTAATGTGTAGTAACTAAGTATATTCAATAAATATTGTTTATTATCTAGTTGGTGAAATTATTAATTTACTACATAGAATTAAATAATAGTATTTTATGCAATCGTTGCATACGATAACTGCCTCCGTGGATGAACGGTTACCATGCCGGACGCAGGTTCGATTCTGGAGCCGGGAGAAATATTTGTATTGCCTACATTTATTTCTTTCGTGAGTTGGGTGTAATTTGTGGTTGTCTATGTGTGTGTTCATGGCACCCGCGACACAGGGTTTCCCTAGTGCGGGCCTACGAGCGTCTGCGTTATTTTATTTTATTTTTATTCTCCTGTACTTTGAATCTTGTCAATTATAATTTCGTAAACCATATCATAAAGGCGCTCTTTTTAATTCTGAATCAAAAACAACTACAAATTACACCCAAACTCACGAGAGAAATAAAATGTAGGCCATACAATATTTCTCCCTAACCGAGAATCGAACCCGGGACCTCTGAAGGCTAAACCAGCATGGTAACCGTTCGGCCACGGAGGCAGTTATTATTTATTTTTAGAGTACTTATACCAGTCCGTAATTAGACGGATTTTGGATTGTCATTATTACTTTCGTTGCTTGCTTCGCTAAGCCACCGGCTAAATTTAAAACTTGCAATCCCATGAATCCCCCTGGACCCTCCGACTGATCCGGTCTACGGGCTTATTTGAAAGATAACTTACTACTGAAACTCGAAGATGAAAAAGAACTTTGAACGTAATTTAAAAATTATCATTTTGACAACGTCATTTCTTTCTAAACTCTGCGTGAATCTTAATGGGATCAATGACACTTTTTAATTGAATCAATCACAACATGAATTCGTTTAAAATTGTTGTTGCAATCATTAAGCATGATTAGCTCAGATAATAGAATCCAAGTAATTTTTTTCAGTGTTTTACTTTTCATTCACGTCGACCCAACTCCCGTTTATTGAGTACGGAAGATTCCTGAATTTTCCTTTACCCAGCTCAGTATTACCTAAGAATGTGCAATATTGACTTTAGTACATTGGCTGCACAAAAGGCGATGATATTAAGAGCTCTCACGCTTGATCGGTTTACATTTTCCTGCTCGATTTCATTGATATTGGCACTGTGAGGACGGAATTTTTATTTTATGTACGTGGCTGAGCGTCAGATTAGACTATAGAGTTTCAAAAATATAATATCGGTGCTTGAAGCCTTGTAAATCCAATTTACTTTTATGGCTGCTTGAGGGACTTTTTGGCAAATCGGACTTTCGTTTCAAGACCAATTTCTTTTTTTTTAATATGTTCTGGTGTCTTCTGTAAGTAGTGATTTTCAATCTCAAGCGACGATATGAAATGAGTAAGTACATTGGTATTAAAAATAATTTAAATTGTATTTAGCAATAGTAAAAAGCTTTCAGTTGTCTGTCTCCTCGTAGGATACTCACAAGTAGTTAGTTTTTCATCTAGCAAATTTAATATCCCTATATTAGGTAGCAGTAGAGCTCCTTTTCCTCGTCCAGGTCAGTACTGCCACCTTATCTATTTCTGTCGCAAAGCAGTAATGTCAGCATTACTGTGTTCCGGTTTTGAAGGGTAAAGGGTGCTAGTGAAATTACAGGCATATGGGACTTGTCAACTTATATCTCAGGGTGACGAGCACAGTGGCAGGCTCCTCGGATCTTTGCGATTTAAAGCTCTGAGTGACACTGCAACTGTTATGGACAGACGTGTAGCTTACCATCAGGCGCACGATCTTGTTCGTCCCGTCAATTGATATTATAAAAAAAAGGTAGCCTAATGTGAAAATGGATGCTTCGTTTCGTTATTGAGGAATCGAGGATTCGAATCTCTAACGTGGCGTATAACTACGATTTCATTTTGTGAATGGTGAAGGAAAACAACATGATGAAACCTGCGAGTCGAAGAATGTTTGCAATGATTGGAAAACGTGTAAAGTTTCCAATTTGTATTGGATCAGCGTAGTCCCTTTTGGCCCTGTACATAAAAGCAGACAGACCATATTCAGACCAAGTGGTATATTCGTCGACAGCAAAGGAGAGTAGACAGATACGTCTGTTGTTAAAGCTGAAACCGGCCGCTGGCCAGTCAACCCGTGCCGTGGTAAAAAGCCGTGTAGGTAGCTATAACCAGTAGTGAACAACCAGGAAAGTCTTAAAATTCATATTGAAACCGTCACATATTTTTGGAAAAAAAAAATTAATTATATACAGAGGATTTTCTATTAGTAACGACTTGATACTTTTGTCAAATTCTTTATTTGGTGACTCAGTTTCTTAGCAATAAGGCCTAAAAATTACTACGTGATGAACAAAATAAATCCATTGCTTTGTTTTCTTTGTCTGTGTAGCCCGGATATTTTATCAAGACAGTTTCTCCAGGTAAACTGTAAAAATATTTTAAAAAATTGCTTCAAGTAAATTGTGTTTCTTGTAGCTTTGTTACTTTGCTCTAAGTCTGTGACTTTTTAATAACTTATGCATTTGGATTACCTTGGGAAGACAATGTTCCATTAACATTTTTTCTGGGTTAATTCTTTTACTATTTTACTAACTGCCGCGGTTACCATGCTGGTCTGCCACACCGGGTTCGATTCCCGCGCTGGTAGAAATATTTGTGTGGCCTACATTTATTTCTCTCGTGAGTTTGGGTGTACTTTTTGATTGCCTATGTGGGCGTTTATGGCACCCGCGATACAGGAGTTCCCTAGTGCGGGGCTATAAGAAAAATTTTTTATACTAAGCTACTCAACTTAACTATTTTATATTTTCAGGTAAAATAAGTTGTGTCGCCATAACATAACATAACATATAACATATTTACACATAACAATATATGTTATTTACACATAACATATTTTTATATATTTGAACGAAGATTTCTTCGTTCGTGTTTGTGTAATAAAAACCAAAAACTAACTAATTAAGAATAGGATACAACTGTTATATAGAAATGTATATACATATACAACATAGCGCTCGGTGAAATCAACTGAAAAACTAAATTTTCGAGAAGCAGCCATTGAAGTTTTAGCACTGAAGCTTAAATTTGAAAAAGGGAAATTATCGTTCAATGACGGCATTGATTTCAATGTGTGATAATACAATTTAATAGGTAATTTGTCACTCTGACGTCGTGGATTTATGGAAATGTGCTTTAACTTTTTCATGAAAATACGAAAGAGTATTTATTATTGAAGATTAGTACGAGGAACAATAACAAAATGGCTATTCTTGAAAGGCGTAGCTACAAAGTCGTTTAATGGGCTATATACATACATACATACATACACTTCACGCCTTTTTCCCATCGGGTTAGGCAGAGACAACATTCTTCCACTTGCTACGGTCCTGATACACATCTTTCGCCTCGCAACACGCATCAATGCTTTCATACACGCTCGTTGCTTAAGGGTACTCTTGACCTGGCCCTTCTTTAGGATGGCCTCAATTTAGTCATGGTAAGTTCGCCGTGGTCGGCCCATACCAACTTGCCCGCTTACATTCGCCTTATAAATCTGTTTCTTCAATCTTCTTTCCTTCATTTTCTCTACATGTCCGAACCATCTAGGCATGAAGCTACGTATACATCTTTGATAGAAAAGGTTCAAAAAGCTTTCCTTAGATTTTTCTACAAAAAAATGTACGGCTATTATCCGTTTTTGTATCAGACAAAGTATTTATTGGGGACTCTTCAGTATAATTCCCTTGAGGTGAGGCGGAACAACAATCTGCTGGTATCTGTTTCTCAGGTATTACGCGGCGAGTCGGACTGTCCTGAGCTAGTGGGACAGCTTGTAAGGCTCTTTGTCCCAGACATTCCTAAAATAGTTTTAAGAGCGCGATGTCGTGAACTATTCACAGTCCCACCGGTGCGTACCGTATCGCGCAGGAACTCACCACTGCTCCGTGCCCTCGCAATGCTCAATCAACTTTTGGCATCAGCACCGGAGTGTGATCTGTTTGCATGGCGATGGGCGACTGTGTGTTGTGAATGCCTGAGATTTTGTGAAGCGATGGATGATAGTGAGTCAAGTATAGTGCTATAGTTTAATTTATTATTTCAGTCTTTGGTTTTTGTTTTTTCATTTTTATTGTTATTTTTTTGATTAGTTTGGTTTCACGGCGCATTGGTTATGGAACTGTAATGCCGTGTAAACATACTTACAATAAAATAAAATCCCTTTCGTTATCTTTGTCACTATATCTTCTTCCACGCCGCAACGCGCTCTTATCACACTCTCTTTGTACTTTTTTAATTATCATTTAAATATCATGACATATGCACATACACACATGTATTATGCAGCATCTGCGTATTTAGAAATATTGTTTCTAAGTAGAAAAAAATATGTATGATTTGTTGTGTGACATATGTGAATGGTAGTTATGGCATATATGGATAAACAGGTGGTGCAGATATGTATGGAGAATGAAAAATAAATCAATTTTGAAAAAGTTATACAGTCACGGTTAAATTGTTTTAAGGATAGGAATGCGGTCAGAGAGATTCACGAAATTAGAACAAAAACAATTTCTAAGGTAAATCCCATTGCGGATTAAGTTAAATTTTAATAGACTCATCTTCGTAGCAATCATATGTCTAACCTTCAAATCACAAAGGTGATTGATTTTATTTGACTGCCTCCGTGATCGAGTGGCTTGCACACCGGTTTTCATGGTGTCGCCATCTCTGAGGCCCCGGGTTCGATCCCCTGCCGGGTCAGTGTAGAAAACTAACTTTTCTATATTGTCTCGGGTCTGGGTGTTTGTAGTACCGACGTTATTTCCGATTTCCATAACACAAGTGCTTTAGCTACTTTGGGATCAGATCAACGTATGCGATGCAGTCTAATATTTAAGTTTTTTTACCTCTTAGAAATACCTGCCTGAAAGAAGTAAATTGTTCCAATACAGATAATTAATTATATTAATTGAATCACGCACCTTGAATCTTTCAAAGGATTTTCATCACAAGTTTTCTACGAATTCAATATAATAAGTTGTACACACGTATATTATACAATCAGTACTGAACAATTTTCAAAGAGAAACAAAATGTTATCTGAATAGAAATATCATTGTTACTTGGGCGTTTTCAAAGGATTTTAATCAAAAGGTTTATTTAGTTAATTATACACTTAATGCTTAACATTTTCTGTACAATACACGAAATATAAGTTGAAAGGAAACATAATAATAATTATTTTAAATACGGAGTGGGACAATGAAGCCCTACAATCATTGCGAGCTGCAAGTCTACTGTGACTGTCGAATGAGATTGACAGTAGCACATCCAGCTCCACTTCTGCTATAAAACAAACCAGGAACATCGGATTAGATTCTGTGATATACCTCTGCAAGACACTGACTCTTATGAAGCGGATCTTAATGGAATCAATCACACTTTTTAATTGAATCAATCACAACATGATTCATTTCGTGACTTCATACCTTCATACCTATGACGTTCATTTGTAAGTTATGTAAATTTATGAATGTTTAGTTCTCTCAACAACGATAAAGTGAAACATGGTGACAAAACCTGCATATCGAAGATAGTTTAAAACGTGTGACGTCGCCGGCCTTGGCTGTGGAGACCCGAGCACAGCGGTAGGACAAATAATTTTTTTATGTATCTACCTGCTGTTAATAATATAGCATATAACAATGTATAAACATTATGAATAATTAATATTATCGTTGTCAATTTAATGTCAATAATGGTGATGAATGTCAAATGCATGTTTAGTATAGAGTATTTATGAGGTCTATGGTATAGACACAAGGAGCATCATCACTACGCTATCAATGCATTCTCATTTTTGTTGTTAAATTTTCACCCATTTATTTGGGTAGGCAAGAGTTCTACATACAGGCTATATACAAGTATTGCCATTTCTCCCTTGTTTTTAATAGAAACTCGACAAGCGTCTCTTCTTAGTACATTTTATATGTCATGGATGGTTGATAATATAATTATATAAAACAGAGTTCAATCTCAAATGTGCCATCTCGCAAGTTTTTTTATATGATAGTTGACAAAAGTTTCTATGCAGGAAAATTGGATAAAAGAAATAAGAACGTCGGGCAGTGTGTCAACTTTTCTTTATGTACATCATTATATACAATATACACTTTTCAATGTGCTTTAAATAGTACGAAAAGTGGAGTACTTACATATATTACCGAAACGCAAATAAGATACAAATCTAGGAAAAACAGTAAACTCTAGGTAGTAAGTAACTAAGTACGAAAATAAATCCCAATTCACTCCCTCCCCGATACCGACAAACTTTAGCCAACTCACTTTAGGGATCGCTCTTGCCACCAATAGGCCATTGATGTTACCAGATTTGTAGACATTTTATTATAGACTTTCAATGCTGCTTACAATACTCGAAGCAGTATATTGTTTATATGAAATGTATCTTGTAATATATTATGGAAGGCCAATAAATAAAATAAGTACAATTCATATTTATATTTATTGCATTGCTACATGGTTGTCTTAGACCTATGTACAAACTTTGCGCTTTGGATATGTAGCATTCCGTTGGGGCACTGCAATGTTAAGACGGCTTCTCACGACCCGTGACTCCACGTTTGTACTGGCTTGTGCACATACATATATATGTGCAATGGTTTGGTCATGTAGAAAGAATTAATGTTGGTCATTTGACGGCACAAATTTATAGAGCGAATGTGGATGGAAGCGTGGGGAGAGGTCGACCTCGGTGAACATATCTCAATCAGATTGAGGATGTCCTTAAAAAGAGGCCGGGTTAAAAGTACGAAGAATAAACGGGCGTGTATGAAGAGATGGATGGGAGTAGAGGAGGCGAAGGAGGTTTATCAGGAGCGAAGCAAGTGGAGGTCCATAGACTCTGCCTACCCCGGTGGGAGACAGGCGTGATGATATGTTTGTATGTACTTCCATAAACCATTATATACTTAAATTGCCAAGGAGTGGGTTTCTAACCTGTACAAGCTTCAAGTTGTAAATGGAAGTTTCAGTTTGTTTAGACCACGAATTTCATACGATTGATAATGATTATTTTTTATAAGAAAACACCATCATTGAACTGTTGAAGGTTTTGGCAATTGTTATACGAAATATGACTGCTTTTTTAAACTGTTTTCCATCCCATGAACTTTACAGGCACTGTGAACAGCCTCGATTGCCAGTACCACTCTGTTAGTCTAAGTTTTCTACAAGAAGATCAACACTTAGTAACTTAGCCCAAACTTGGCACGGGTAAGTCTTAACTAAGTTACCACACATGTTACCAAAGTTGCATTAAGAATGCACTCCCGAAAAGAGGGTAATGAGCAAAGTTTCAAATTGAACAAGCTAAATGTATGCTTAATTGTGCATCTGAGTCTAGAAACCGTTTGTTCTCATTCGCATTAAGTAACAACTAGTGGAGGTCGTTCAGACTGTGTTTAATACTTAATTGGGTTTGTTTAGTAGTAATAGAATAGCAGCGGCAAAACGCTTGTTTCTCCGTTAAGAGATCGGTGGTTAGAATCATTGTAGTAACATGTACCCTATGACTTTCAACTAACGGTGATCAGAAACATCGTGAAGATACGTCTATATTAAACAAAGTACACAGCCCTTGAAAAACAGTCAGGTACCCAACCCATATCAGGGAAGTGTGGCTTCTTCTTCTTCTTTCTTTTATTTTATTGTGGGACAAACAGTTACACATATGACAAAGAAAAATACATATTTAAAATTAACAATATTTAAACATGTAGCCCCTAAATATATCTACTTTAAACAAAAGAAAAAGATAACCTGGCAAACTGATACAAATAAACACATATAGATATAACACCGAAAATAAAAACAACATAATGCAACACCATCCGTATCCCAAATCTGTGTCCCAAACAATGCAACAATGCAGACAGCCATACAGGCAACTCTCTGCGGTTTGGAATGGTCGTGTTTCCCGTGTATTACAATATAGAATATAAGACCACTTGACCTCTATTAAACTTATTTCACTTTTATAATGAACAAAAATTTTCAAACAAGCGAGCCTGAAAAATCAGTGAGCGCCATTTTTTTTCTTCTGTCATGTTTTTCTCTAACTCATTGTTCAAGCCTCGTGGTTTTAGATATCTTTTATATTAATTTAATAACAACACGTAAAACCAATTAAAAATGAAAATTTTAAATTATTACAACTGACAACAGAATAAACTTTAACAATAAAATTGTTATAACAACTGACAAAATATGTTCTAACACGTGGAGTTATATTATTCTGTGGTCGTGTTGAATGAACCAGAGAAGTATTAACGAAGGTAAAGAAGTAACGTTTATCCAATCCTTCAGTGAACTAACACCCAGTATTCCCATCCATATATTCTTCTAGTCGAATCAATGACAAAAACAAAAAAAAAGTATAATACCAAACAAGTGTTATATATTTCTTTGAGCCAGTAAACATCTACCTCTGTGCCCTTATCTGGCCCTGTACCCTCGTTCTCCGTCCGACATCTCTCCGCAACAACTTCTATTCAAATAAATAATAGTCGATCAAATTAATGGACGTGTGATGCGAATGATGCTTCGTACTTGACACTGCCATTCAATTTGATCGACTATTACTTATTTGCCAGTAATTGCTTCGGCGAATGTCGAACGGAGTAGGAGAGTAGACCCCTATTGCCTTTAGCAGGTCTTTGCGTGTGCTGATGATCGGATATAATGGGAATTAGAGCAAGTAAGACACATTTTTTGTGGAAGATCAGCAAGCACAATGGTTTTGAGTCGGGTTGACATATCCCCATTTCACCTGTGTGCTTGACTAAGAGCTAACGCTTCTCCTCCAGATGACAATGATGAATATGACGATGTGGATGATAGAAATGTTCGGACAAATTACAATCCACCCAGGCGCACTATCTGTATAACTTAGTATTATTATTCAACTTACATTTAGCAGATTGCCGTTACCTTCACCAGATCATCTAGATGCAAGATGCGTCTAGATACAGTCTTTCGGCTGAAAAGATGATGATTATTCAACTTAGGAACTCAATAATTTAATTTTTAATTTTAATAATAATAATGCATACACTCATAGCCTCGCACTAGGGAAATAGTGTATCAAATAACACCCAAACTCAGGAGAGAAATAAACGTTAGGCCATACTACTCGTAATATTTTTCCCGGCTCGGGAATCGAACCCAGAACCTCAGGGTAACCGTTCGCTCACGAAAGCAGTTTTGCTACAGAAAAAATAATTTTCCTAAAGTTCAAATTCGAAAGTGGTTTGAATGAGCCCATTAATTATTAATTCACAGGATTTTCCCAAAGTTGTACAACAAAAGTCGTTTGAACGAGCCCCTGAGGCATTATTTCACCCGTTTTTGAACTAAACTTTATTTAAATTTGAATTTTTTTTTACTAGTCCGCCGTCTGATACTGACTGCAGTTTAAGTGAAAGCTCGACGAGGATGCTTTTGAAATCGCTCTTTGCTATGGTGCGATTCATTTTCCCTTTGTCTTGCACTTTGGAAAGTTTCCGTAAGCAAGTCACAATTACTTATATACACACATCAAAAAAAGTTTGCGATCAATAGCATAAGCTCCTATAATTCTTTAAATTTAACTTTATCAAGAAAAAATCTATGTTGTATGCTTTCTTTAAATAGGAATACCCTGTTTGAAATTAAAATATAAAACTATTTTTTATTATTTATTTTAAAAAATTGAGCCATTAATCATAACGTAATAGTGATAGAAATTTCATAGAAAGAAAAAGACTGTTTAATTAAACTTAAACAACAATTTATTATTAAAAGGTGTGAATTCAATATAAAATAACTCCTTCCCTGGCTCAAATACATGCGAAGATCCTCCTGGGCATGCTGAGGATCAAGTTATCCAGCATTTCCTGGGGTAACCTATCCCATTCTTCAATAGCGGCTTCCCTGAGCTCTGGAACTGTTTGGGGACGTGGCTCACGGTTCCATACTGCTCGTTTAAGAGCATCCCACGCATGCTCTATTGGGTTTAAGTCGGGCGAGCCGGCAGGCCAGTCTAATCGTGTGATATAGTATTCTTGAAGAGCAGCATTGACTCGTTGAGCTCGATGTGCGGGCGCATTATCATCGACCAGTACAAATTGGTGCCCATGGTTTACTCGGAATGGTCTGACGATATCATCAATAGCAACTGCTTTGTACATGTCTGCTGTCATGAAGCCCCGATACGGGATCAAAGGCGTTCTAGCTCCAATCATAATGCCACCCCAAAAGGACACCGATTTTCCGCCTTGCTGAACTGTTCCAGTGGCAGTTCTTTGTCTTTCACGGTCGCCTGGTCTTCTCCAGACACGGACACGTCGGCTATCTGGATGAGTGCTGATTCGGGATTCGTCAACGAAGAGACAGTTTTGCCAAATGTTTTCGTCCTCACCTTCTTCATTTTGCCGAAGTCTAGCCCACTGCAATCTTCGTTGTTGACGTTGCCGGGAATTGAGCGGAGCTCGCCAAGACCTCCGTGCTCGTAATCCAGCCTGGTGCAAGCAATTGCGAACGGTCTGCGTGCTAACTTCAAGCCCAGAGGCGGCCCTGACTTCTGCTTTTATTTTAGTGGCGTTGATTGTTGGATCACGGGCTGCCAGCAATCTAATATAGCGCTTTTGGGCAGCTGTCAAAACAGTTGGGCGACCGCTGCGGGGTCGGTCAGCTAAATTCCCCATTCCGTGATACCTCTGCAACGTAGCCATGACACAGGATTGGGATATAGCAAGTCTGCGTGCTATTACTCTCGTGGTGTATCCTTCTTCCCTCAAAGTTACTATTCTAGCTCGTAAAACCTCTGATAATCCTCTTGGCATTTTTTCAATCACAACTTTCCGCGAAAAATATCTTGAATCGCTTATAATTGACTAAATCAGATTTCTGAATGAGCGTAAGCTAGGACTGAAAGCCTTTTTATATGAAAAAACAATTGAACGGGGTCATTGTTTTATGTTCTAATTTATTTTTAAATATTTTCATTTTGTTCTAATTTATTTTTAATTTTTAAATCATAATATAATCTACAGTAACAAAAAAGATTTCAGTTTTTCGAAGTGATCGCAAACTTTTTTTGATGTGTGTATTTATGTGAACGTTGTGTCAAGTGAATATACATATGATTTTTAAACTCTATTTAAGTAGGTATATGAAAAATAATAAACAATGCTGAGACCTCGCGGTGTGACTCTGGGCGTTAATCGAGCCCCTGACAAGATTCCCCATAAGACCAATTTTGGGAGAAATTTTTCGAAATTGGTTTTGGTTTGGGTGTTCAGGTTAATTCCCCCATTTTGTTTCTCATAGTACAGGCAATTTCTTAGCCCGAGACTAGGTGGTACAAGTGTCTGGCATTATTATTATTATTATTAAGGGTTAAAGGTTTAAAGAGTGTTTTTCTGAAGAGGATCCTTCAAAAGGCACCATAGTTACAGTCTCCCGATCTTCTAAAAAAAAATACAATGTCACGGAAGGTTAAAATTAAAACTGGCTGAAAAAAGGGAGTATTGTTCAAATAACGCTAATGTACGTTCAGTTGAAAAGCCCAACATATCAAGCAAAAGTAAATTGGCTCCAACAACATCACACGATATAACAAACTAGGGTTGGCACACTTGGCACTGGTCATATAGGAACCAAAACTTTCGTCCAAGTCGCCGCTTGACCAATTTTAACACAATTAAGTCGTCTTGGTTCCCCAGACATGGCACGAATATTCTGGTGCTTCATCAAACATTGAATTTTGTATAGTGACCAGGCAATGACCGCCTACTGATAGCACTTGCTTCATGTCATGTTAATAAGACATGTTGATGAATTAATGAAAAGCCTTTTATGTCGTACAGTATAGCCATTAACGGAGACAGACAAAACTCGCATGAGAAGATAAACTTTTCGCTTGTAACATTAACAACCCGGAGAGATCACAATTGCCAACATGTCTGCCCATCTCATTGATTACTTGCTCACATTCTTTTTCCCTTTACTTCTTGGTCTTCGCTTGAATACCTTTCGTCTTTACATTTCATTCTGTGTGCAGAACATACTGTCTACCTTCTAGTGACAACGCGTGTGGGATAATCCAATACAATACATGAACCAATTAAATGTTTTGTCTACTAAACAAAACACGAGCCCGTGAAACCTTAAATCTTCACGTTGGCGATTATTAGGAAATGTAATAGGAAACTTTAATCCCTTATCCAATTATATCTTCGTTATAAGGGAGAGTGTTTTGTGGATTGCTAACCTTTTTGTGTGCAGAATGTTAAACACTATTTTCGATTTCTTTCACGCCTACTGATGTCAAAGGTCAATTGCCGCTATTTCAAGGTTACATTATTGCTATGTCCAGACAGCTAGTCGTCTGAACAACTAGTCGGCATCATTATCGTCCGTATAAACTTCTGACCTAACGTAGGTTGGGAACTCCACAAGTATTTGAAATCTTGAAGCCATACGCCGTCGAAAGCTGAGGTAGCAGCGAATCTTTGTCAACACAACGTCATCAGTTCTACTTCAGTTCACAATCAATGAAGCGTTGTGTGATGTTGTTCTGCGGAGCACTAACATTTTTAAAGAAATTTTGTTTGCTTTACCACAACATAGATAGATACGACTTTAAAATACGAATTTTTAAAAAAATCGAAAATTATGAAAATTTTTACGTACCAATTTAGCTCCACTATAACGCAGAATTTTCTATTTCATTAAAAAGTCTGCGTTCGTTCGTCCTGTTTCACTAGACTTTGAAGTAGAACAAAAAAGTTAGACTATTTTAAAAAAGAATATCTTTGTCCTCGGAGCATTGTTGTTTGTAAACTTTTCTAACTTCACTTCGTTTTAAAGAAGAATTTGTCGAGTATACTACTCGTTGGAAAATTTTATCCTATACATTTGTGGCCCGTTAAGAACAGTTTTAATTTGAATTTGATTATAAAGTTTACTTAAACCAAGGTAACACTATGCTTTGTTAATCTTTTATTCCATTGTATTAATAAAAATGCTGATTTAGTGCGTAGTCTACCGCTTACATTTAGTTTTTCGACAGTCATGGCGTGACCTCTTAACAATTTTAGTTTCTTTGTACTTTACCTAAGTGTATGTACATGCCTTTAGTAAATTGTTATATGCAAGACAATTGACAGGGTCTGCAATCAAAGAGAGTTGACTTTCAACTGAACCAAATCTAGGAACTTTATAAATGGCTTCTGATTAGTAGGTACACTCTCAGAACTCTGGATTTTGACACCAGGGTATATATTTCATAAACTATGAAAGTTATATCTGTTGCCGTCAACTGTAACGTGATCTAACTAAACAATTAATAGGATAACGAACGGCACTCAATTGGCTAAGCACCAGAGACAGCCCAAAGCCGATTCGGCCTATTGTTTCGTTGGTTTAGTACGCACGAACGATTAATATGGATTAGCTCAGTTGCCCGAAATGCTCTCACTAGGCCATATATCAAAATTGCCAATTATGGGTATTGGAGCGGACAGAATTTACCTTATATCTCTTGATGTTATGGTAAATGGGATGCCAAAAACGTCGAACTTTAAATACTGGCCTTGGCGTTTTTTTTAAGTCTCAACCTACTGCAACCAGTCTGTGGCCGTGATCATGTAGTATAGTACAAATAAGTCAAGTAGTATGATTCCCGCCTGTTCGGCGTGTCAATGCCTTTTTTTTTTCTTTTTTTTTTGACGGGGGGAAATCTTTATGGATACCCCTGAGCCCAGGGAGACTCAGGGGTTATGTGGGGACTCTCCCTCCAGACTGGAGGGCCTACCCCACTAAAACCCCCCCGGGATTCCCTCTCGCCGGTTGAGTCGGCGCCGTGGGATCAGTGAACATTCACCACGACACCGCCCGGCCGCCCTAGCTTACGCCAGGGCTCCCGCGCCAACGAAGGGGCGAGTCGGTTGTCCTCCGACCCGCCCCCCAGACGAGTGAGGCCGTGCAATGCAGGCTTCGGAGTCCCTGTCCAGAGCCCGCTGGTCTCACTAGGGGATCAGGCGAGCTGCGAACTGCCTTCGCCTTCTCCCCGTACGTCTGCGCCGGAGCGGGTGCGCGTCCGCCGCGTCCTCGCGCACCCGCTCCGCGGCCTCCTTTTGCGACATAACCTCTGCGCAAAAGGAGGCCACCGCCTCCCAGGACTCCTCGCTATCGAGCATGGCGGCAACCACGCTCGGCAGCGAGAGGTCCTGCCCTACAGTCCCCGTCAGAGTGCGGCGCTGCTCATCCCACCGGCTACACACCTCTAGGGTGTGCTGCGCGGTGTCATCCGCAGCGCCGCACTCGTGGCACGACGGGGACGGTTCCCTCCTCGCCACCTTGTGCAGGTAGTGACCGAAGCAGCCGTGCCCGGTCAGCACCTGCACAAGGTGGTGGCGTGTCAATGCCTACACGTCTCGCGCTGAGTAACCTGCATTTCGAAGAAAGTTCCCTTGAAAAACGTGTGAAGTCTCAAATCTTATGACCCTCTCGTTAGTGGAATGTCGTGCTTACTTCCTGGATTAACAACTAATCTACTTTTCCTCACAAAAGCCCACTATGTAAACAAAAACTACTAATCATTTATCATTTATATAATTTATTGCATATTATTCCAACCCGGATGTCAAAGCAGTGAATATAGCTCGCGTTTAGTGCAGTATTTGAGAACGAGTAATAGCCACTGCACACGTAATCGCGTATTAGATAATTCGGTTAAAGCCTTCATGTTCGCTAAAAGATTTTTGTATGCCATGTGCCACAGAAAAAACAATTAAGCGACCCAAAATTAAGTTTTAATTCTTTGAGTCTCAGCAGTATATGAATAGCCAAATAAACAGCGCGTTGTGGATATTGGTTCCAATGTGTCCCTGACCAGCGCTTCGAAGTATTCTGTCACATGCTAATACCATTATACTGCTTCTGGTAATGTTCTTATAAGATTATCAAGTGACTTGACAAGTCGTGCGCATGGTGGTAAGTCACGCCGTTCCATAGCAGTTACAGTGCCGCAAAAATCTGAGGGACTGTCACTGCGCCCGTAATTTTGAGACCCAGGGCAGAGGCAAATTCCCATGTGCCTGTAATTTCACCAGCACCTTATGATATTATTATTCTTCTTGTCGAGTCGATAAAATACCAAATCGCTGTTAAATTTCTTTGGCTCAGTAAGCAGCCACCTCTATACCTCTATCCATTGTCTTTAGCAGGTCTTAGCGGGTGCAGCTGGTCGAACACAGTGGACACGAGAGCAGGTAAGACATTTTTTTGTGGGTGATCTTGAAATTATAATTAACAAATAAATTATATATAATATATATGAAATTATATATTATAATAGTTGTGCATAAACATCAATGTTACACATTCGGTTTAGTTATGTTAATTTTGTGTGTTGTGAGCTGCTGATATTATGTCCAATATGCAAACAGTGTATATTTTGGGCTAGAGATATTCCGTATATATATTGTAGATGTAATTTCTACTACTTCCATATGGGACTATACGCAATTTTTAGCAGCGGAAAAGCTGAATATAACCTTGACTTTATTGTCATTAACATTTCTGGTTTTTTTTATCTCGGGACAGGAACGAAACTATTCACTTCTATAAAGAGGTAAATTACATTTTCACAGATTATCAGCGTCGCAAGTATTATATGTTCGACCGAACTTAGCAGTCTACAACCACATAAGGTGTCAATATACTAAACTGTGATAAATTGTCAATCAGTCTTTTCCTGTGGAAACCCTCGGTTCCCTTCGAGTTACAGGTGTATGTTTGCTAAAGAGTTTTCAGTCCTTTATTTGAAGTCACTGGTGACTAGACAGCTGGAAATTATTTCTATGAAAAATTAAGCTTCGCCTTAAAATCATCTTTGGATTAGTTCAAGGAAGAAAACTTCTTCTTTTTATTTAGTATACTACTTCCATCTTTTAACGACATACACACTATTTTTTTAAGTATCCAAAATCGCGTGTTTGTTTTTTCAAATAGTCAAAACCTTAATTGAAATCAATCAATAACAATAGGACATGTAAAAACCCCGAAACGCTAGTGTGTTTAGAAAAACTGACATAAATTAAATTATCTATACTCAAATAACTCGTGAAACACGGAAATTATGTTTGTGATTTATGTAAGAGCATCCGGACGTAATTTAAAGTTCTACCAAGAACACCACACTTATTTAACATTCACACGAGAACGTACACATATCAAAAAATAAAGTAATTCAAGCGAGGAAACATTCTCGTGTATCCACGGTACAAGCGCCTTAACGATCTGGCGAACAAGCCAAAGACGTTGTGCCAACTGCAATTCCGATACTCATTTCTGACATCGAATTTTATCACTCGGCGAAACCTTTTCGCATTTGCGTCTTACAGAATCCCTACATTTTGATTTCCTTCTTTGTTTTCCCTTAAGCTATAATCGCACGTGAAGACTTTTGTCTGATTTACCGTCTATTAAGATTTCCGAAAACTTTCATTACAGGATATACGTCTGGCATTTAGCCTGTATCCCGCTGGGATATCCTCCACTCACTACGCTCCAGACAAATCTCTTTCTCTTTTTCAACTCACATCAGCCTCTTCAAACATGTCCGTTTATTCTTTTTAATTTTGATCGCGATAGGTACGTACGTCTTTCAATATTTCCATCCACGTTCGCTCTATAAATGTGTGCCGTTAATCTTCTAACACACATCCTTTCATCATAACGAAATCATCGACGCATACTCTGTTCTATCCTTATCACTACATCATTTTTCACACCACAACGCTCTGTATCTTTAAGAGTAACAGCTCAATTTTACTTTTGTGCTTTTTCTGTCGTACTGATCCCACATTACCGAACATCAGTGTTTTGGGTGGCACGCCGTCTGGTAAACAAATGTCTCTCTCGAAAAGGGTTTTTCTTTCTTGTTATCGAATCGATGGCATGTTATGCAACTATTGGATATGTTTGCCATCGTGTTGAAAAATTTTGCCAATCGGCGTAAGGTTCTCGCTGAATGTTGTCCAGGGTACGCCAGACGTACAGGTAATATGATTAGTACGTTTTACGAGATGGCTCCTTTCATGCATCCCTGGAAAAGAGTGAATACAGTTGGTGAGCTCTTGAAAAGTAATAATTGTTTGGATATCGGAACTATCTTTATTGGTAGTTATTATTATCAATATCCTTATTACATATACAGTATTACATCATTTTAACATAGCTTAAAAACAGAATGATTTGCCAATGAAAACGAAGCACAAAAATGTTCAGACAATATTTAGTATTTGGTAAATAAAAACCAATTTCGCGGAAACTCAGTTACGACAACTTATAAAACAATTTGTATGTCTTTGATGTTTTGTGCCTTTGATTGACTTTTTCAGTCTACGAACTTTTCCTAACAAATTCAACTCCAATAATCCGAAATTAGTTAAAGTGGAGAGCAATTTGCCTTCTCCTTAAAATTGACTTGGGTAATGTATTATTTTTATTCAAGAAAAGGTGTCGCTATTCCTTACTGGGGTAAAACGGTCGCTATGGCAACGGAATTCTCTATATAATCCCCTTTATTTTAGCATTTCATCCCCATGCCGTCCCCTTACACGTTATCCGTCAACCCTTAGCGAAGGGGTGTGTTTACACCGTACAGAATTTTCGTTGAAAAACACGGAAATTAAATTCGGTATTTCGTTGCTTTAAGAGAGACTTAAAGTGATTTAGTCCAAAAAAATAACTGTGACTTTATTGTTAATAAATAAATACATAGACAAAAAAATTAATGGTAAACTTTAAATAATATCATTAATTAAATATGCAGAACGTTGGAAATGAAAAAAATAAATTATTAACACAAGTATTCAAACCAGCGTCATCTGCATTTCAGGCCAATGCTATCCCAATTAAGCTACGGAACGAACCAGCAGACCCAACGAATTTTTCTATGTGTTTGCTGCGGATCTTTGTTTTTCATTTTTTACGACTTTTGTGAACCGAATTTGATGATTCTTTTTTTCATTAGAAAGAGGGTACCTCAGCATCGGTCCCATTTAGATTTGAAGAAAGTATTGGAATACTTTCTTCAGAGGTGGACCTCTAAGGGTGGCAAACTAAGGAATTGATCCAGTTCCACCAAAATCAAGTTCCACAGAACCAACTAAGGAAAATGTATAAAAATTCCTCCGTTGGTTGTCACCAAAACGATTGTCGCGCCAGTATAGCGCTTCTATAAGGAAGTAATTTGAAAGCGCCCTTATAGTTACCTTTTTTTTTCTGCTTATAATGACAAAAAAACACGCGGTTAGTTTTTTTTTGGAGATATCCATCACATTCAGCCTCTGTGTCTTTCTTTTTCGTTTCACGAAAATGATATTACAGCTCAGTTCGATGATATTTATTAATTATTATCGTATATTGAATTTTTTTCTGACAAATTTTATCATTAAACTTAACCCAAATTACTATCACCGCGATTAAATTATGTACTGATAAATATATAATCAATAATTGTACGCCCATGTGAAATTTATAATAAAACATGTTATATCGGCCTTACAAGTCCACCTTCATGCATAAAAGTATTTTTATTGTGGTAGCAAGAATTTACAACATTACCGAAAGCACCTAAAACCTTAAGAATTTATAAAATTAGTTAAACAATTTATTGATGTTAAAAAATTGCTGTACAGTATTCGAATTTTTAAATGCCTTAAAACTTCCACGTTTGTTTACATTTATTTTTTTCATTATCAGGGCAAAGATATTCAACTAAACAGGCCACCCAATTCGCTGTAATTAATAAAAAAAACCGACCTCAAAAGTACGTGGAATTACGTCTATTTGCTAAGTTTTATTGACATATCCCCTAGTTCGCCACTATACAGGCCTTGACACTGGAGATAATAAAAATCGGTTCTCACTACTCAAAGTATAGTGAGAGAAAAACGCCTTGAATTGGAGAAATAGCAAAATGAACCATTAAAATAATTGCTCCTAAATTAAAGTTAGGCGCTATTTGTGAAAATGAGTCATCATGCGTGAACAGCCACCCCTTGAGGTGGATGATTTTCTTCAAAATGAAATGGGACCACTATGGAAGTACCCCCTTTCCAACAAAAAAAGAATCATGAAAATCGGTTCACAAATACCGGAGTTATCGCGTAACATACATACAAAAAAAAGAATATACAGTCGAATTGAGAACCTCCTCCTTTTTTGAAGTCGGTTAAAATATTGTTATCGCGAACTATATTGTTTTTTTCATGTTACTTTGACACTAATATTTATGGCATGCACGAGATATTTATAGTGTAATATATACAACGAAACGTATCTAGATTATTTTCCTGATTGTTATTTAATGTATGATAGTAAATATACGCCTTCGATATGTTTGTTTGTCAAAGTTTTAATTGGGTACTTGTCAACAAACGTTTACAAATTGTGTTTCCATGATAATAATTAGTTATGAATTATGCATTCCGATTATATTTCCACCCTATATGTTCTTTTATTTCTGTGTAACAGACAGTCAGTGTCTTTAAGTCCGCACCCAGGAATTTGTCTATTGAAATGGCCACCCTCGTCTTTGGTCCCCCTATGTTGGCAAACTATGCATTTTTGTGCAGGGGGCTTGTAAACTAAATGTCTATGCCCATGCTATTTCGGTGTAAATCATATTTCTTAATGTTTTTGGGTATATTTTTAATAAAGTGTGTTTTTGTTAGGGTGCAGAATAAAGATACGTTTTGCGTAGTGTTTTCATTCGATCGAATGTTTTTAAGATTTTTTTTTAATGGCAATAGTTTATTTTCTGCCAACGTTAAAGTAAAAATTTAGGTTTTGGCATCGAGTATATAACCGGACATAGAGACGACATAAGGGCCATGCATTCCTAGTACGTCATCAGTGAAATGTCAACTCTCGTTTGCACTGAAATAAAGACAGGCCAACAACTGACCTGTGTGTACGTCTCCGTATATTCCAAAAATATTCTGTATTTATTGTAATATAGATAATACCTTTAACTATGGGGGGCTGTTCCATTCGGTGATGTGAGAAAAACAGCAAAACATCTAATTACAAAACAAACGGAATCACATTTCATCGGTAATTAAATATTAAATTATGTAATTTTTCAATTTTTGTCCATTATAGCAAAGCTCAAATTAAACAGGTCGATTTAAAGTGAAACAATTGACGACACCCGTCAATTGTTTCGAATTCGGGCTGGCCAATCGGAGTGCAGCTGTCACCGTAATGATTTGGCAGAATAGTTTTCAAACAAATTAAATGGCATTTCGTTCATCTATATTACTAGTTATATACTTGATGCCTACAGTTCGTTAATGAGTACCCGGTTTTTTTTATATATTATGTAGTCAGCAAGCATCTGTACTCTTGCCTTAGTTGGTCCTATAGAGACTTTTGATCTCGACCAGATATAGGATCAAACAAGGATAGCACGAAAAAAAATTAATTTAAACCTTCCTAAGAATAAATAAATAAAAGGTTGCATGAGCATTGTTTTTTATCTGACTGTATTATTATTTCAACATCTGTCAATGCCAATTGAAATATCTTAAAAATTAATGGACAGCCTTCTAGGACAGTTTTTCAGTGCCTTTGCCGACCCATCTCATGTTTCCACCCTTTAAACAGGGTTATTTGTTACCTCGCAATACATATACCATAAACAACAACTTCAATGTATTATTCAACCTTTTTTATGATATAACTCCACTAGTTTTTATTAGGATATTAATACAAAGATCGAACACACAGAAAAACTATTTCGACGTGATGTTAGTTTAACTCACGACCATACTGCACCGTAGTATTGCTCTTACCAACTGACCTACGGGTCAAGTTGTTGTCGTTCAAGAGTTGTCGAAATTCTCCTATGTGTTTTTGTTAAGATCTTTGAATTGGATTTTTGGGACCGCTATGACCCACTAGTGAGAGATTTTGAAGAACCTTCTTCACCGCAGCGGTTGAAGCTGTTCGATCTTTTACAAAAATATAAATATTCAAATAAATCGCTTTTAGTGGTGATAGCTCTGTGCGGTAACAAAAAAAAAAGCGTGAGCGTAAATATCGGCCAAGCAATACGTGTGAACTTACTTACTTATTACCAAATACAGATTAAAAAAATCTCAGATAGGAAATGAAACTATTTTTCCGGATTTAAATCGCGTATATTTGTTTTTTCAAACAAACCGACGTTTCGGGCCCTTTACAGGTCCTTGCAAAAGAAGTCCGTTATCTGCCCAGGATGCTGCGAGAGGCCATTGAAATTAAAAAACATCCTAATTTCAACAGAGAAGATGGTTTCTCCGTACCACCAGTTTGGGATCCAGTATTTCCTCTAATGAAAAATCCCAAACAGACATAAGACTGCAGTACTAATTAATATGTTTTAGTTTATTCTAATTTCTATTAATAATAAATTAAACTTAATAAAAATTCATTCAATAAAATAATTTGTAAAACCTAATGTAGCGTAAATTGGAATGTTTTCTTTGTAAAATTAAAAATAAGGTATTTAATTAATAACTATTGTAACTATAGTGAAAAAATAGGGTGGTTTGCATTAATATTAGACATAACTGGTTGAAGACTGTACCACCTCAGTCAACCGTGACCATGGGACCTGTAAAGGGCCCGAAACGTCGGTTTGTTTGAAAAAACAAATATACGCGATTTAAATCCGGAAAAATAGTTTCATTTCCTATGTGTAACAATCGCGAAAACCTAAGAACTCGATAAATCTCAGATAGTTTTTTTTTTGCCATTTTTTATATTTTGTAAAAACTCATTAAACAAAAGTTGTTGTTTGTGATGTTAGTAACATAGTCTGCGAAATTGTTAGTATTTCACAAAGAACCCTGCAGGTACATATCATCATCATGATCATCACCAACAACTCATTTATGTTTTCACCGAAAAGCTCACTATAAATTTCAAATAAAATTTCGCTCATGAATTCCGAGAAATTCAGATTTGCGATGCTGGATTCGTACCCACGAGTCTCTGCTTGAGAGGCGGAAGGCCTAACCGGTAGGGTACCAGGGCTTACGCGCACACATCTCAGTATAGTATTATAAAAAAAACAATGGAAGTATGTGCCTTGACCCTCG
The DNA here is from genome assembly GCF_003589595.1 of Hyposmocoma kahamanoa. NCBI lineage: Eukaryota > Metazoa > Arthropoda > Insecta > Lepidoptera > Cosmopterigidae > Hyposmocoma > Hyposmocoma kahamanoa. Next base: position 1,533,786 of record NW_020653561.1, on the reverse strand, counting down.
ATTACTAAATTATTATATATCAATGTAGTGACGGCCGGTCATACAAAAACATCGTCCATCGCGCAGGTAAAGGTGGGCGTTTAAACGAAAAGCACTTTAAAAAGTCTGCGTTTTAAAATAAGCGCATAAGTACGCTTTTCATTTTAAGCGTAAGCGTTGGTCACTTGTACTTTCTATAGATACTCAATAATTTCATTTTTTACAACGGGCCTAAGTTTCAAGTAGCGCCATCTATATTTCTTAAACAAATTAATTCAACATAACGTTGCAAACTTTTTTAACATAAAAGTCTATGCGCTGAAACGTTTTCTAAACGGTTTTGATAGCTTCAAACTAAAAAGCATTTAAGTGAAAAAGCGTAACTTTTAAACGTTTAAAAAATGAGCAGTTTTTCCCATCTCTATGCGCAGGGTGCGCTAGTTTACACTGGTCGGCGCGCGCTACGCCAGCTTCGCCGTATCGTCGGGGTAGCGGCGATTGTTGCCTCGGTTATTTGACCGACTAGTTAGGAGCGTGGAAATTATAGTTAAGTAAGGCAGAATCACAAATAAATTGTGATTTATTCCTGATCGAGAGTTTCACTTCAAAGAACACCCACCACTAAATAAATATTATTTAATATATAGAATCACATAATGTGCTTTCTAACTGCATTTCCTGAAGGGTAAAATGGTTTCTCGTGCTGTGTGAGGTCTCGCGTTGTCGTGGAGCAATAATGGTGAAGATCGATTCATGAGTCGGGGCTGTTTTACTGCTAGTTTTGTCAACATGGTTCGGAGTTCGGCACAATAGACATCTGCCGTTATTGCTTGACCAGATCGGAGAAAACTATAGTGAATAACACCATGCTGAGACCACCAAACAGTTACCATTACCTTTTTATTGGTAAGTTTTGCTTTAGGACACTGTTGTGGCATTTGACCTGGGGTCAGCCATTGCATTTTTCTTTTCCGGTTATCATAAAGAATCCACTTTTCATCACATGTTACAATTCGATCCAATATTCCTTCATTTCTGTACCGGTTCAACAAGGCAACACAAGTTTCAACACGCGTTTCTTTCTGCAGATCTGTCAAATCATGAGGCACCCATTTTTCGTATTTTTGTATTTTATTGATTTGACGCAAGTGAGTCAATATTGTGGGTAAGGTAACGTTAAACCATGCCGCTAATTCCTGGGTAGTTTGACTAGGATCGGCTTCCACTATCTCTCTTAATTCATCGTTATTCACCTGTGTGGGCGGTCTTCCTCGTGACTCGTTCTTTAAGTCGAAATTTCTATCACGAAAGCGTTTAAACCAAAATCGCACGGTGCGTTCATTAGTAGACCCCTCTCCAAACGCAGCATTGATATTGCGGGCTGTTTCTGCCGCGTTAGTTCCGCGTCGGAACTCGTATTCAAAAATCACTCGAATTTTCGCAGTATCCATCTTTCTTATCTAAATTGAATAACAAAAACAATTGAAAGTCGATATTCAAATGTTTCAAATTAAAAAAAAAAAAAACAATCACAGAAACCATTTGAAAAAAGTTTCATTCGAAAACCTCAAACCATGAAGATTCTATGAAAATTCAAAGAACCTATTGCAATAAAACGGCAATTTCATACTTTAACCCCTAATATTAAGTTTAAAATCGAATAAATAGTATCGTAATCATAACCTCCATCCACACGGATTGAACGCGCATCAAATGAAAATAATCAAACAAATATTTATCCCATTGGTTGTAGAGGAAATGTGCTGCGATGAATGGGAAGCCAATCTGTCTAATGCTGTTTTTTCTATCCGGTTGATTTTACCATTACTTCCTGGACATTTCTTTGAGAATTTGTGTTGCGTTGTTGGAGAATGAATCCCCTTTAGGGTAGATAAAAAACGCTTATTCAACATAAACGTTGCTTTATTTGAAAAAAAAAAAACTAATATACTCTGTTCTGCATTCGGAAGTAAGAAGTAGCGAATTCTAAATTCGAAGATAAATGTGTTTACATATTTGTTAAGTTAGATTAGATTTTTATACAGAAACCTTTAGAACCTTTTTTAAAAATACCTTGATTATTTATTTAATTTTTATTTATAAATGTCACTTTGAATACTCGTGAATATAATTAAACGGCACAAGTTATATTGAGATGTGTTTTTTTGTGTTATTGTTTTGTAATTGAACTACACAATAAGGCCTAGTTCCGTACACTACCAAGTAAAATCCTTTGATATTAGTGCTTATAACATAATAAACGTCAAATATGACTTTTTATACTAAAAATCAGTTAAATTGATGTCAATTGTGCCCTTCGAGCGTGCAGTATATTCAACAAATATTGAGATATATTTCTACCAAAAAATAGGTTAATCAGTCAAAGTAAAAGAATCATTTATTCCATAGGTGAAATAAATTTACACTTGAAAACGTCACATTCAAGCTACTGCTCGTTCACTACGCTGACTCAGGGATGAGAAGAACGAGTAAGAGACTCTAGGGATTGCTCTTTTCATCTCTCTAATCTTTTTTCCTGATCTCAAATACGTATGTAACTCAATTTTGATAAAAATGTTACTTGTGCCCTTTTTGGTTCCGAGGGCGGTACTTACGTCTAAAAACAGTGTTTTTAGAAATCGTGCTCTCTGTCAACAACCCCAAGGATAGCATTCGTTTCGCCGCTGTTATTGACTAGTAATCTACTAACCAAAGTTCTGCTGTCCATATCATAACTACGTTATCGACATTTTTAGCGAAGTTGTATCTTTAACATATCTGAGATCAGCAAAATGAGATCTACAACGTCCTTTAATTTGTTTTTAACCGACTTCAAAAAAGGAGGAGGTTCTCAATTCGACTGTATGTTCTTTTTTTTGTACTTTTTTGAGTACTAAAAAAATCGACCTCAAAAGTACGTGGAATTACATCTATTTGCCAAGTTTTATTGAAATATCCCCTAGTTCGCCACTACACAGGACTTGACACTGGAGATAATAAAAATCGGTTCTCACTACCCAAAGTATATTGAGAGAAAAACGCCTTGAATTGGAGAAATAGCATAACTCCGATAACTCCGGTGTTATCGCGTCACATACATACAAAAAAAAAAGAACATACAGACGAATTGAAAACGTCCTCCTTTTTTGAAGTCGGTTAAAAATGAATGTTCATGCGTGATCAGCCACCCTTAGAGGTGGATGATTTTCTTCAAAATGAAATGGGACCGCTATGGAGGTACCCTCTTTCCAACAAAAAACGAATATAATATATATATAATATATATTTATTTAAGATGTCTTAAGATGTCAGGGACATGATAGAATGTCTAAACTTGGGCAAACTGTTGGCAAAGATGTCAACATTGTTCATACACTTACTGTTATGCAGACATGCCAGACTGGCCGGAGGTGTGAGCCAAATTGGAGTGGGAGCTCTGGGTACGGAATAGGTTAAAACACTGAGGACCTGACAACCGTCTGGTTTGTTTAAAACCTAGTTCATTCAGTAAATCAGGCGTGTTTAGACTTCCATTAGCAAGCTTAAACAAGAACAGATAATTAATTACAGTGACCCTCTCTCCCTTACGGTGTACGAGAAGGGCACTATAACCTACGCATGCACAGGAACCTTCTGACCCCCCGATCAGCCTTTATACAGGATTGTCACAGAGCGTTGTCACTGACTTTATCCGGTTCTCAATAGGCTAGTGCCTTCCTATTTTCCAGATAGGTACCGGATCTGTAGGCACTCTCACTTCCCGTCGCGCATTGCACAACTAACGGTTGTCACCGCTAAATTGTTGGCTCTAAAGTCCACTGCTAAAACTCCTCTTTAGTGGCGGAGCTGTAAGGCATGCTCAATTTCCGACGCCTCTGGAGGCGTCTCTCCAGTTCCCAGAAGCCTACGCGACTGGAGGGACCGGAGAATGTCTAGCTCATCCTCTACTAGCTCTGCCGGCTGGTACCGAAGATGTTGGTCGCAGTGTCCACGACAATGTCCGGACACCTTCCAACTTAAAGAGCAACTCACGTGACCCGCGCATCTTCTCGCCTTAAGCCTTATAACAAGGAGCAACGGCAGTATTTCAATTACATTTAGTCTCTATGTCGTTGCTACTCTAGAAAAGTGGTCCAATTCAAAATAGTTCCTTGTTTGATTAATAAGCCGGGTATTAATTAGCGAGCTGTAACTGTAACGTGACGTAATAAAGTTCTAGCAGAGCTCCGTCACTCGCTCAAGGTTACTCGATAAGTGCATACCGCTAAGTGTACCGCCGTCGGTACAAGCGCTCATTCAAGTCTTTCATAAGCATTAGGCTCCGCACGACTGCGCATGGCGGGCAACGTTGTTTTCAGCTCTGAGCGCGCGCTTTAGGTTTCTTTTTTCGCGTAGTGAGTACCTGGTGTCATTAGTTAGATTTAGCAGGTTATTATTATATTATTTTTTATTATTTATTTAGAAGAAATACTTAAGAATGAGTCATTGTAGTCGATTTTAAAACAACACTACTTTTGTTTCATCAAAAACCAGCACCTTACTAAACGTTACTTTATAACCTTATTTAAAATCTAAATATAGACAAAGTACAGGAAGTTCTTTAAAAATGTAGAGGAAACAGAATGAACAAATCGAAAGCTAATCGCTCTAATGGTGTTTTTCAAACGGAGACTGTCACTGCGGTCGCGCAGAATTGACTTCGGAGTTTATTGGACACTACCGCAGTTACACAGTTTTTGGACAGTTCTCTAGTCAGAAGCTGTATTTAAATGATGGGCAAATAAAAACCGTGCAATTTTCATTTCGTGTGACCTTTTCTAGCTTAATTTTGGGTATATTTACTTATTTTATTTACGTTTTTATTACTTCTTACTAAAGATGAAAGCTAGAAAGATAATAACGAATTGATTATTAAAGCTTACAGCGATGCCACACGATGTATAGCATCCACTTTACCACGCTAGAGAGGTGACGCTGCTTTATATTAAATATAAATTAGAACTTCAAGCCACATGGTGGCAGTGCCTCTAAGATCTTTGCGATTTAAAGCCTTGAGTAGCACTGGAACTGTTATGGACAGGCGTGTCGCTTACCACTAGGCGCACGACTTGTTCGTTCCGTCACTTGGTCTTATAAAAAAATTCAGCTAATTATGTTATAGTTTCTTTTTCTATGTGCCAGGGATTTTCTAAGAATGAATGTTCTCGTGCATCTCGCTGAAGAAAACTTATAAAACAAACATTTTTAAAAGTCACCTTCCTAATATTAGCGCTTCGGGTCGGAAATAAAAGTGGCGAGCCGCAGATTAAGTATAGCTGGTCTAGACGATACATTTTGAATTTTTAAATGGGATAGGCCGTTTTCTCCAACAGTCGCTCAGCCGGTCGGGGTCAAAGCCTCAACTCGTACATTATTTATTACGTCCATATTATGTTCGTGCCGATTATACTATAGTATAGCAAATCACTTTTTTTTACTCCAATGCGGCCTTTTTAGCCCTGGTGCAGGGCAAAATTATAGTATGATTAATTGACAATTCATATATGAATTTTCAAACAAAACAAAAAACCCAAGTCATCTATCTATCAGTCTATGGAGGTCTCCATATAACACTGTCATATAGACGAATTGCGTTTGTTGTTTTGTCAAATAGACGAATAGCGTGTTACAAGGATTTTATGGAGACCACCATAGAACACTATCAATAAGATGAATTGCGTTTTTTGTTTTTTTTTTTAAATTCATAATATGAATTGTCAATTAATCATATTATGATTCTGCCAATGAGGCCTTTTTAGCCCTGCTGTTCTTTAACCTGTCAATTACAATTTCATAAACCATATCACAAAGGCGCTCTTTTTAGTTCTAAACTAAAATTGTGTTGTATATGGTACATCGGTACTAAACTGAAAAATTCTAAGTTTTGAAAGAGTTTCAAGAAAAGAACGTCTTATTTTTGCTAAATAAAAGAGTCTCCTTAAACGCGTCACATATTTGTTAAATTATTAAAATTATGAAATAATATTTAAAAATGTTACATACTCGGTACGAAGGCGTAATCAAATGGAAAAAAAAGACCTATACAATATAAAATGTCAAATATGACCCTACTCAAACGCTTTACTGCTTCCTGATTGGATAAACTCTAAGCAGTTTTGACCAATCACGGATTTGATTTTTAGTTTTGTAGTGTTTGTTTGGGTTGCGTTTGAATTTGTTCTTGTGGATTTTTAACAATAATCTTTAAAGATCATTGCATAAATTATTTTTTTTTAATGAAATGAAGAATCACAACAAAAAATATTTAAATATTGGTTGTGTTTCTTCATTTTAAGTTACTCGGTGAAAATGCAAAATATAAGTCTTTAAATCTCGTACTTAGTACTTAACACGCTACTCGAGTTTAACAACCCTCATTATACAACGATTGCATAGAACACTATTAATTTCTTTCCTCGATAGTGATTTGAATCTCGCCGGATATTTGTGCGGTTGGCTACATTGCTTTGCATTCCGTACGCATTATATTAGCACCACTGCTTTTTAATATAACTTCTCGTATATTCTTTTTTCCTTAAGATTTAATATTTATTCTGCTGTACCTCATAAATGTTGGACTCCAAAGTCCACTTTACGTTGGAGCGTGTTTAATGCATGTGTAACCCTGCTAAATTAACGGCGACGCTCTGGGTTGTACGTGAAGCTTCTAAATGCTGTGAACACAGCCTGGCTTATCGTCAGACTCTGTATGAGCCCTTGGCGAAGCTTTGAAGTAAGTGTTTTTAATAACAGATGATCTCCTTTCGAAATTTGATGAGGTAAGTACTGCCACCATATTTGTTTCTGCCACAAAGCAAGTAATATGAGCATTACTACGGTAAGAATTGGTTTCTTTATTTAATACCTATTGTAAAAAAAATGTGCTGGGATGATCGTTTTGTATTGGTAAAGAACAAGGTTTTATAAATGCAATACAATAGCATTGTTACGTTCCAAGCGTGATATTTCTTTCTGTTGTATTGTGTCTTTTCACCTACGCCATACCCTGGTTCAAGAAAAGAAAAAACAGCGTAATTTTAAATTTTTCCTTCTATTATATTTGTAGATGAGAAGTAAAGAACCTTAACCCATTAGCGCCCAAATACAAATTAGCCTTAAAAAAAAGTAAATTTTTTTTATGAACCCTTAGAAATTAGCCATGAGAAAATTATAAAGAAAAAAAGATTTTATTTTATTTTATATGAAAGAAATTTGCCGTCCTCAAATGGCGACAATGGGCAAAAAATTGTACGGTGTAATGTCGGTGCACAATGACTTGATGCACTTTTTATATTGCCAACGCGCTCATTGGTGGCTCAACAGCTATTTGCACATCGTAACTGTTAAGCCAACTTCTGAGCGTAGTGATCAACACCAATGTACTGTAGATTTAGCACTAAAGAAGCTGCTGGATGTAAACTTTGAGTATTTGTGTCTCGAATAGCGACGTGATGTAACCGTTAAACTGCTGTAGCTGATCTAGCTTCGTATCATTGGTCAGGAGATGTAAACGCCGTGTATTAGCTAGTGCTAGGAACAGCTTGTAGCGGAACAAAACACACCACTAGTTTTTGCCTCGAATGGCAGTGAGATACAAAAAGATTGGTCAGCTTGATTTATCCTGCTGGTAAGTTTGAAATCACGCGATATACCCACGTCAACTTTCTGTTTATTCACAGCGTTTCATCTTTTATTTTCACCAGGGCAAGGACATTGTCATAATCAGAGTCCTCGTGCTAATACTATTGTCAAGCCATAGAACGCACAGAATTTGGTTGATTGGGTAAAATATAATTGTCAAAATTGGCACGGTTTTACTGTTCATGTGTATTACAAATCTGGTACTAGTAGATATTTCTTAGATTTTCCTTTCCAGACAGTTTCAGTTTTTAACCGACTTCAAAAAAGGAGGAGGTTCACAATTCGACTGTATGTTCTTTTTTGTTTTTTTTTTTTGTTTTTTTTTTGTATGTATGTCACGCGATAACTCTGGTATTTGTGAACCGATTTTCATGATTCTTTTTTTGTTGGAAAGGGGGTACTTCCATAGTGGTCCCATTTCATTTTGAAGGAAATCATCCACCTCTAAGGGTGGCTGTTCACGCATGAACATTCATTTTTATAAATAGCTCCTAACTTTAATTTAGGAGCAATTACTTTTAGCAATTATTTAGTTGATTTTGCTATTTCTCCAATTCAAGGCGTATTTCCCTCGATATACTTTGAATAGTGTCGTAGTGAGAACCTATTTTTATTATCTCCAGTATCAAGTCCTGTATAGTGGCGAACTAGGGGATATTTCAATGAAACTTAGCAAATAGACGTAATTCCACGTACTTTTGAGGTCGGTTTTTTTAGTACTCTGTACTGAGATTATCGATAACCAGTTTTCCGTGGATTATTAGATCTCCTTACATAAGTATAGTACTTCTATATCGGTGAGCGCGCTCGTTCTAGGGGAAATGCCCCCTAAATTTATCTCCACAACATGGTCTTTCTTATGCATTACAGCTTTAATGGCTTTCTGAAGCCCATAGTAATAATTGTGGCTGCCAAACGCGCGTTGTGTCATTATTTCCTTGAAAATTACTTATAGATGAAAAGCTAATAAACTACCCCATATACGCCCAATGGCCCCAATTGAGGACACCGTTATATACCACCGTCTGAAGTTGTCAAAACACCATTTAACTCAATTACATAATTTTTATTTTATAGTATACGAATATATTTCAACAATATGTGTAAAGAAATAAATAAATTGTTGGTAACTTACATACAGGAAAAATAACTAACTTTAGCGTTTCACATGTGCGTAAATTAACTCCGCAAAAGGAACAGTAAAACTACTTTTATTTAATTCCAAACAATTTTTTTAAGTAATAAAATCAAGATATAACGATATAACTTAATGAATTTTACTATTGCGTGATTTTTGGCATTCTAAAGCAGTGTTTGTAAAAACATCTAAATTGCAAAATATGGACTTCGAGACCTTTACGTTTCACCTACAGCCCCCGTAGCGTGGCTACGCATGATGTCGCGACGCGCGCGATAAAATTGAAATAAGCGCGCGCTATCTATTATTACAGCACTATCATTCGTAGCCATGCTACGGGGGCAGATATAGGTATAATATTTATTCCCAATCTCAATGTTGTGTTAATTTCATCAGCACCCTTACCCTTCAAAACCGGAACGAAGTCACATTACTGCTTGGCGGCAGAAATAGGTAATATGACAATACTTCCTTGGACGGACTCTTTCACAGAGAGCTCTACTGCTGCAAAATTGTTGCCATATTTCATACTCGTCGCTTCATCTTTGATCTCGTCAAACTCATCGAGCCATGTAATTCTGCTTGTCAGTCACTTTGCTCCTTCAAATCGGCTTTAAAGTTAGAATCTTTCATTACCGTTTAGATAATCAACCAATCAAAACCATTCATTCATCATTCGTTCTGACTATTACGTAATTAGGATTGTAAAGGAAGGTGGTTCTCTCTTCCGTGGGATAAGGTTACGCAGATCCAGCCAAGTGAAAACTCCAAATTGTTGTTTGTTCAGAATATTTACACCTTGTATGTCGCCAATACAATTTCACCCTATATGTGGAAGGTCCGGGCAGTTGTTCCCAGAAGGGACTCGACTCCTGGAAACCGTTTCGCGAGATGAAGTTTTTCACCCTGTATGAGCGTACGAAATGTCAGAAGATCCGGGTAGCAGTTCCCAAGAAGGGACTCAACTCCTGGTTGCCTTACTGAGCTCTCTGTATTCTCAGATTCCTCTTCACATTAACAAATTGTGTTCGAGTAGTCACCATTCGAGGGAAAATCTTAACACCGCGATTCAGAAATAGCGCCAAACGGGTCAATGCCATCTAGCGGATTCTTAGAAAACTAAAAGTGAACAATAAGGCCGTCTATTACATAAAGTAGCTTTGTTACTGGATGGTTTATGACAATTCTGTTTGCGATGTCTGATTAACCCTGTTAGAGCATACTATATATCACGGTCGTCTCCTAATGGTGTCACAGGAACTTTTCCACTTGTTATAATTTGAAAAAATATGAACAAGGAGAGAGAATTTGACATAAACCCGACGTCGACAAGCGTCCGATGGCGACTGACAGGGCAAAAATTTAGCAGGTTCTCTACAGAATTTAAAGAGAAATTTCTCCATATAAAAATTATGTGCAACGTTCGATATTTTATTCATAAAAAAATTCGTTTTTAACTTTTACTTCAGCCTGTTTTCGGGATTTTATACGATACGTTCGAGTAAAGTACATCCTATCGTGTAACGAATTAGCATAATGTTTAGACAATACCCTGAGGTATATCGTCTATTTTTAACAAGACCGTTATTTAACAGTAAATACTTAAATGAATTGATCTAGCCTTAGATGAGAAAAAGAAAGAGGTTATCAAATTGTAACGCATAAGATAAAAAAGCAGTCAACTTGAAAAAATCTCTAAGGCAGTTAGAAATACTTATGCCAACTACTTAGCTCCTCGTTAGGGAAGCATTATTATTTTTTATCACGTTCATATGTTGGCCTAGGCTGCAGTTCAGCCTTTTAGATGTTCCAGACAGAAATGCTCGTGGCAAGACTTAAAAGCTCCCATTTTAAGCTATTTTCCCCTAATGGGCCGGCTACACGGTCCAGCTAACCTAACGAAAAGCTTGCGCAAGCTTTGCACGCCCTTGTTTATGTATGGGTTTGCGATAATAATAAACAAACAAAATTGTTTTCTTTTCCTTGACTACAAAGATTGACTTATGCTGTACCGTTTTCCTTAAAAACAATCTTTTGCTTTACGGCATCAAGTGAACGCGACCAACACGTCATGCACCAGGTGATAAGCGACACGCCTCCTCATTACCGTAGGGCTAGCACGATAGGGCGAGACATGCGCGAGATACTGTTCTCGCATAGCCATCTCGCGTTTTATGTCGCTCTCGCGCTAGTTGCGGCCTATCTTACAGGTGCGTTTCGTCCACCAGGACCTCCCAGCCCAGTCACCCAGGGGATCCTTCTGAACTCAATAGTTCATCAGAATCCCCCGGACGCGGATACATACAATAAATATACTCTTAAATTTTTATTGAATTGATATCATTGACTTACAAATAAATGGACGACGGGTCTAATACAAAAACCACGAAAAAAATGTCCCAAGTCAACCTATTTAAACGTAGTGCCAAAGCTAAAACGTTGAATTTAAATTGTAATGTCATCGCAGTACTGTCTAATTTTGCTTGCTTCGCTGTCAGTCGAACAAACGAAGACTAAAGCGTGAATGACGCTCTGTATACGATTTTAACGCCCTATAAGTTCGGACACTTTTTACCGCGGACCCGACGTCCATATAATTGTAAGTCAATGATTGATATTCAATTATTTTTTTGTGAAATTACTCCACTAGTTTGTTATGATTATTATTAGAAAGCTCAGAAAAAAATTCTTCGATCCGACCAGATTCGAACCGACGTCTTCTAGCATACCATGCCAGACGCTATTTATTTTTTCCGAGTGTTCGATCTTTGTGTCAATAATAATATACTCCTATGTTTATTTCTTAAAGGGAAATAATAAACGTGAAAACCGGGTGAAAAAAAGCCGAAAAACAAATGAAATTTCAGCGAAGTGTGGCTAGTTGTAATACCATCTAAGCTGTGTTAAATTCATACTACCATTTACCTGACGTTACCTTACCTAAATTTATCATTTGTAATTTCATTTTTGCGAAAAGGCAAAGGTCCATAGACGGCCATTAATTTCTACACTAATGTCATTTTATTGCTGCCATTGTATTTCAACGTACAGGTGCACTACCACTCATAGCTTTAAATCGCAGATTTGAGGGGCATTGCCACTGCGTCCAAAAGCTTGGGCCATAAAATATGCAAGTCTCATATAACTGTTATTTCACCAGCACCCTGTGACCGAGGGCTTTCAGTAATTTAATTAAAGTCTCGGTCCACATAGTTTATTGTAAAATAGGAATAGGTAAAGAACAGGAAAAGGGAGAAAGATAAAGGTAAAGGTACAGCCGGATTTATATTTGCCTAAAGTGTCGTGTCGTGACACGTCAGAACGGTATCGGTTTCATACATTTAATATGGTTAGATTTGTATTAGTGTGTAGCAATCTGACGTGACGGCTTGTGTTGTGTCGTATTAGAAGCCATCCTGGTCTGCATCAGGACGGGTGAGGCGGGGGGAACGGCCGCGTCATTTCAGGTCCGACAATTGTGAACGCGCCAGTGTTGTGTAGTGACGACTCAGACGGTATTGATTCAAAATATCGTCAGAAGGCGTCTGAATACGATATATAGATGTGAACGCTAGCCATGACGTCAGAGCGCGTCACGACACGTCATAACAGACAAATATAAATACGGCTTTGGGCTATAGCAAAACAAAATAACGGTATAACACCGTTACAATCATTTAAAAACACTCCCTACGTATTCATATTGATGTCTTTATGAGTTAAATTACATACAGGTTAGACTTGGTACAAAAGGAAGTTACCCCAAAAGGGCCAGTATTTGAACAAATATTATGCTGTACAAGCAGTTAGGTTACATGATTTTCAATGGTATAACTGGCCAGAATTTGATATCAAGTCGAGCACGTGTGCTCGCTTTGGAAATTTAGTGGTGTGTGGCGAACGAAGAAAAATAAGAGAGACGAGGAAAAAATTAAAGAACGATTCAAAATTTCGAAGTATGGCCAATCGGAGCGCAATTGTCACAGTAATGATTTGGCAGAATAGTTTTCAAACAAATTAAATGACATTTCATCATTATTTATGGCTTTATACTCGATGTTTTGGGTGCAATTTGTGGTATGTGTCCATGGCATCTGCGACACAGGGTTTCCCTAGTGCGGGACTATGTTGAGTGTGAGCGTTGTTATTATAAAAAAATATATAATAATTTAAAGTTTCATTTAACAAGCTACTACGTACTAAAATTTATTTTAACTGCCTCAGTGGCCGAACGGACACCATGCCGGACTGCCACACAGAGGTCCCGGGTTCGATTCTCGGCCCGGAAGAAATATATGTAATATATTTATATTTTACTCGTGAGTTCGGGTGTAATTTGTGGTAGTTTATTTGTGTGTCCATGGCACCCGCGATACAGGGTTTCCCTAGTGCGGAGCTATTTAAAAATATGTGATTCGTTCTATGAGACCATACGTTATCCTGTTGTGATTCCATTGACCGGTATTAATATAAACAAAACAGTTTTCTTTGTAGAAATAGTCTTTCTCACAAGAGTCTGAACAGTTTGCTGAGTAATCATGAACAGGATGTTGACATATTCAATTGTAATGTGAATGCACTGTAGCGTAAACTCGTAGACAATTTATTGAATAATTCATGCCTCAAGCGCCGCAGGTATTGGATTCTTTATATAAGGGCATGTTGTGTCTGTGTTTTTATTCACTTTCACTTAGAGTTTATTTTTCGTGAACTATAAACCAATAGGCGTGTAACTATGTTTTTATTCCTGTTTTTAATAATTGACATAAGACTGCCAGCTTTCCACGAACGAATAAATACCTATATTAATAATTGTAAGTTTAAAAAAACCGACCGCAATAGTTCGCGACATTCCATCTATTTGCCAAGTTTTATCGAAATCAGTTACCGGAAAGGGCGCGAAATCGGATTCATCCCCTAGTTTGCCACCCTTGGAGGTGAATCATTTTCTTCAAATTTCAATGGGACCAATACCGTGGTACCCTCTTTCCAACAAAAAAAGAATCATCAAAATCGGTTCACAAATACCGGAGTTATCGCGTAACATACATACAAAAAAAAAAAAAAAAAAAAAAACATACAGTCGAATTGAGAACCTCCTCCTTTTTTGAAGTCGGTTAAAAATAGGTTCACAAATGCCGGAGTAATCATGTAACGTCCACAAATAAACACTACAGTCGAATTGAGAACCTCCTCCTTTTTTGAATCCGTTTAAAAAACTAAATAACTAATCTACAGGAATTGCACTTGTCGATGACGTGTGGCGCAATCTGGTGTCAGATAATAGGCCCGGGAATCGCCGGTATTCGACCTCCTTCGCTAAAAGTCCTACTTCACCAAGGTTGACAGATGTTCGATCAGCACTCTCACCACAAACTAATTAAAATTGACGTATTGATGGGACTCCAAACGCTGGACCCTCAGGTTGTATTTGGATTTAAGTTTGATGAATTTCCCTATACCAGGGCTCCTGCACTCGCTCGAGGTTAGGCGAAAAGCGCCTACCGCTAAGTATATCGCCGACAATGCAAGTGCTCAGACAAGTCTTTTATTTGCATTACAATCTGTATACAATTTAACCATTCATTCGGTTCCGCACGGTGGCACCCGACGGACAACGTTATTTTTACCTCTCTGAGCGCGTGCTTAGGTTTATTTTTCCTCGTAGTAAGCACCTGATGTCATTAGTCAAATTAAGTAGGCTATTATAGCGAAGGTATTTCCGATTTGTTATGAATATCAGTTACGTAGTAACTATTAAGTAATCTGTGCTTTATACTAGGAGTACCACAACACTCAGACCAGAATTTAGAAAAGATCTTTTCCGAAATTGGTCCTATCGCGAATAGGGACTAAATATCTCCTCATCCAGCGTTACTAAAATATATAATGACGTAGATTAGACACCACAATCAAAACATAAAATTGTTATAATAGCAGTGAAAGGTCGCAAAACTCAGCATTAACCTTAAATTCCCCAAGGCAATGGTGTTCAATCATCTCTATAATAGAAAATGGTAAGCAAAAATAATAAGGAACAATTATGAATAACGTTATTCCTTGAAATAATATATTAGAACTGAAAGACGGTTTGGAGAGTCTTAGCATCCGAAGAGATGTTGGCTCTCTGTGTGTATTCTACCGTCTTTATAACGAGGTGTTCTCAGAGGAACTTTTCGAACTGGTGCCACAGTCGCGTTTCCACGGTCACACTTCCCGACAAAGGAGTAGTTTTGAAAGTAGAGCCTACCCTTTTTTTTTTCTACCCTAACTTCCTTCATACCTGGCATTGTAAGGTCACGCAGGCATCACAGTCGTTCCTTCCTTCCTTCCTCGAACCTGCAAGTTGCGGAAGAACACTAAAGAGAAGGCCACTAAAATATATCCTTCGCGCTATGACATGGCGTTCTTCAAAAAAGGCAACGCATTGGCAGCTCTTCTGATGTTGCAGGAGTCCATAGGCGACGATGACCTGCTTGATGATACCTGATTGTAAGCGACACACCTATCCATAGCAGTTACAATACCACTCATCTCAGCTTTAGATCGCAAAGATCCGAGAGGCACTGTAGCAGTCAATGAGACATAAGGTGACAAGTTCAATGTGCCTGTAAATTCACCAGCTCCTTTAACTTCCAAAACCGGGGAACGTAATGATGCTCGCATTATCGCAGAAACAGTTCTTCCCTGGCCGAACTCTTTCACAAAGAGCTCTACTGCTACTAAACGGGTTTGCTCGCTTGCGCCCTACTTTCCTTAAAAAAAACTGTAAACAGTGCGTCTAACCCTCAAGAGAAATCGAGAAACTCAGGAGAAACCCGATCTCAGATTCTAGGAACACCTGATCGCAAATCTGCAAAGTGTTACAAACAACGAAATGTTTTATACCCGACTGAAAATCCTTTTATTGGATAGTGAATTTTACAGTATATTTACACTTCTTTCGAAGTAATTGAAGTTATATTTGTATTGGACGTCGGTGTACTTAGAGAATATTTTGATTTGTTAACTTTATATATTTATAAGTTCGCGATGATCATATTAATAAATATATAAACATAAATATTAGACAACATTGTTTGCTCGGATCCCAAAGTTAGTAACTAAAGTACTAGTGTTATGGAAATCAGAAACAATGACCGTACTACATATACAACGGTCCTGAATCGAACCTGCGACCCCAGAGATGGCGACACCATGAATACCGGTGGGCAAGCCATTCGATCAGGAAGGTCCTTATTATATATATTATCCTTTGACGTTATACATACAAATTTTTAATTGTAATATTGTGACACTGACAATGTGAAATAAATTATTGACATATGTAAGGAAGTGCATTTGCGAGTATAAAATACTTTTTTTTAACAACACAATTTTTTTATGATACTAAGTGACGCCTGTCTAAACAATTTTTTTTTGTTAATAATAACGCACACACTCAACATAGCCCCGCACTAGGGAAACCCTGTGTCGCGGGTGCTATGGACACACACATAGACAACCACAAATTACACCCAAACTCACGAGAGAAATAAATGTAGGCCATATAAATTCTCCCGGCCCGGGAATCGAACCTGGGACCTCTGCGTGGCAGTCCGGCATGGTAACCGTTCGGCCACGGAGGCAGTCAAATTGTAGTGCCATTCAGAGCTTTAAAACGAAAAGATCTTAGAGAAACTGCTACAATGCGCCCGTCACCCGGGGACATACACGGACAAGTCCCATGTGACTATAATTCACTAGCGCTCTTACCCATCAAAACCGGAACGCATTAATGCTCTATCGATTGAACGCTGAAATGCATTAGGTACCGCTTGGCGGTAGAAATAGGTAATATGAAATTAATATAATTAAAAAATTCTAGAAAGATCTAGGAAAACAGTGCATGGAGATAGAATATTTATTACTACACTGCTCTCCTTGTCTAAATATATTCTCCTTGTCATTTACCACCTAAAGTTTTATTGTCACCTAAAACATGTGTCGTAAACGCCGATTTTGCTTATCATTTTTGAAACTGAATAAGATATAAAAAACCGATAACAGGAGGGTTATACATAGATCTTGTTTCACTGATCCCTGAAACTTAATTTTGTTAAAAATTACGGTTACTTTAGTTGTGTTAGGGCAGTGCAAACTACAAAATGTTACGGTTTAAATAATTTATTACAATTAAATTTGTGTTGAATTGGTATTCAATTATTTTTTAGTGAAATTACTCCACTAAAAAGGCTAAAAATCGTTGAAACACCAAATACAAAGATCTAACAAGAAGCACATAGAAAAATTCGTGAGTCCGCTAGGTGGCTTAGTTGGCATAGCGTCTGGCAGAGTTTGACGTCGACGAGACGTCGAAGACGACGAGACGTTGAAGACGTCGGTTCGAATCCGGCCGGATCGAAAGATTTTTTTCTAAGTGTTCGACCTTTGTATTAATAATTATAACAAACTAGTTTATTAGAATTGGTTATACGCCTATGACTAAGGTTACACAAGAAACAATAGATTATAGGAAAATCCTATGTATACATTTTAAACTAACCGTCCAATTTAAAATATAGAGCATATTTGTTCAAAAGACTTGATCAAGTCTACTCGGTAAAGCTTTGCCCGTGTAGAAGGGCCATATATAAGTGTCTTTTTAAATTAAAGTACTAGGTTCGCTATAACTTGGACCTTTTCAAGGCGATAGGGAATAGGCATTATATATGTAGGTGTGCGCGCTCCATCGTCGACCTAATCGCCACTTTCCATCACGTGAGATGGAGGGTAAATACGTACTTATTCTTACAGAAAAAAGGTGCTTTGTTATTCTAAGTCACTTCTGACTACAATTACTTACATTTTAGTAAATTTACGTGAGGTACTTTGG
>NW_020653561.1:1501678-1511114 GCF_003589595.1 Hyposmocoma kahamanoa | reverse complement strand
TTTTAATTGCAGTATAATTCCTTGTGAAAAATTGCGTCCAGGGAAGAACTGCGACCTTACCTATTTCTGCCGCCAATCAGTAATGTGAGTGTGCGTTCCGATTTTCAAGGATAAGGTTGCTGGTGAAATTACAGTCACATGGGACTTGTCAACTAATGTCTCAGGCATTTTTCTAGGATTTTATTAAATTTGCGCGAAACGGTCCATTCTGTGGTCACGCGTGCGATTGTAACCAACTATTTCTATCATTCTTACGGGCGCAGTGGCAGTGCCCCTCCGATCCTTACGGTGTAAAGCTCTGAGTGGCACTGCAACTGTTATGAACAGGCTTGTCGCTTACCATCAGGTCCAAGGTCTTATTCAGAGTGGCGACGGGCGCGGGTGCGTGTAAATCAAATATACGTTCACGCTATACTCGGCATTCATTAGCATCTTTTGTCCATTTTTATTTTGTGTTTTTTATAGTTCATAGTACTTACTCCTTATGAGTAAATCGTAACGAACGAATTCGTTTGAGTAGGAATCTTATCTTGCCATAACACAATTTCAACTAGCACGGAAGGTAATGAACATTTTTGTGACTATACCACCATGAATGTATGAATAATTAATATTATTCAAAAGCTCGTTTAACGTTCACTGCTATATTTTCATAAACCGATGGAAATGAAATTATTATTATTATTAAACTTCAACAGGCTAAATTAGGTATTAAAAAATCTTGCTTTTTTCCAATCTGCGGAAATGTAAATTGAGCCTAAAGCAGGGCGGACGCTGATGCCAATGCTGATTTAATGACCTAAACATCAGCTGATGCTGATGCAGATGCTGATTTTATGTAAACATTGAAAAAAAAAAGGCGAAAAATGTACATTCTTACTGAATCTATCTACATGAAAAACCAATCTATTTTCGTTGGTATTGTAATAGAATATAATTTCCTTGATTTTGTGACTTTTATAACTTTTAATATTAAAAAATCTGCCCTCAAAAGTTTGTTTATCGGCTTTTTTACATCTATTTGAAAAGTTTTTAGAAATCGGTTAACGCAAAGTCCGCGAAGCAGGTATATAGAATATTTTTTTCAAATTTACATGGAACCAATACAGAGGTCCCCTTTCCAACAGAAAAGAATAATCGAAATCTGTTCACAAATAAGTAATCCCGTAAATGAATAATCGCGTAACGTACACACAAAATAATGTCAGTACAGAGTACTAAAAAAACCGACCTCAAAAGTACGTGGAATTACGTCTATTTGCTAAGTTAGTTCGCCACTATACATGACTTGACACTGGAGTAGAAAGTATATTGAGAGAAAAACGCCTTGAATTTGAGAAATAGCAAAATCAACCATTAAAGTAATTGCTCCTAAATTAATGTTAGGCGCTATTTATGAAAATGAATCTTCATGCGTTAACAGCCACCCTTAGAAGTGAATGATTTTCTTCAAAATGAAATGGGACCTCTATGGAAGTACCCCCTTTCCAACAAAAAAAGAATCATGAAAATCGGTTCACAAATACCGGAGTTATCGCGTAACATACATACAAAAAAAACACACAGTCGAATTGAGAACCTCCTCCTGCCTTTTCAGTCATGTCATGACTCGAACGTCCGCGATGAACATCAGCATCAATAAATGCGGATGTTGATGTGCCAATGCGAGGATCAGTGGAGAGGAAATCCAGGCTTGTCGAGAGTCCATGGTTAGTCGTTTTATATTTGACACTCCAGGCAGTCTCCGATTGGGGCAATGCCAATCTTGTCAAATTTAACGCTACCAAAACGCAGGCGTGTCTATTCTCCACAAAACGGAGTCCCTTTGAGCTGACAACTTCGTGAGATCTCCAGCTACTTGGAATGAACCAGTTGTTCAATTTGAACTTCGGTAGATAAATTGAATCCATGGTCAAAAATGCAGTTAGGAAGCTTGGCATCCTTGGTACAGCTGCTTCAGCTGTACCAAGCACAAGTCCGGTCGTGCTTGGAGTACTGCTACCACATTTGGGATAACTTTGC
Source organism: Hyposmocoma kahamanoa (assembly GCF_003589595.1). Classification (NCBI taxonomy): domain Eukaryota; kingdom Metazoa; phylum Arthropoda; class Insecta; order Lepidoptera; family Cosmopterigidae; genus Hyposmocoma; species Hyposmocoma kahamanoa. The sequence continues at coordinate 1,509,092 of NW_020653561.1, read as the reverse complement.
TACATATCAACTGGCCACTTTGGATTCAATTGACAACCGTGCCAAGAGGTTTATAAGTGACTCGGAATTAGTGGAGGCGAAGCTGCAAAGCCTTGAACACAGCCGTGAAGTTGCCTGCTTATCGGTGTTTTACAGAATATATCACGGAGAGTGTGCGATGGAATTACACGATTTAATACCGCTTTCCCCTTTCCATCACCGGGGGACTAGGCGTAGGCTTGGGTTCCACCCCTATGTTCTGGATATTCCAAAGATTCGCACGAAGCGTTACGCTTCCACATTTATGTGGCGAACGGCTATGGAGTGGAATTCCCTGCCTGCAGACTTGTTCCCTGAACGTTACAACTTGGGCCTTTTCAAGGCGAGAGTGAATAGGCGTTATTTAGGTGTGCATGCTCCATCGTCGACCTCATCGTCACTTTCCATCAGGAGAGATGGAGGTCAAATGCACAACAATCCTGGTTAAAACTTTACGTTTACATCTAACCGGATATTTCTTCATTACCCGACTGCTTCAATAGTATAACAATTTATTAATATTTAGAGTCGGTCCTAAAATTAGCTGTAAGGAAGTTAATGGCTGTTCTGTTTGGAAGCGATTAACCAAAGCGCATAACGTTCATGACTGCATTAGTGTTATCTCTATGAGTAATGTTTTGCCTAATGCCATACACGAGGAATGTTTGTTCTACATTTAGGGCATTTCTAATTTTGTGCGTGATTTGGTTATGACGTTAGGACTTTTGTCTTCTGCCGATATTTCAAAGTGTAAACATGTAACAAATCGTTACAGTAAAGGGTTTGTCCAGGGGTTTTTTTATTTATTTATTTGTATAAACAAATCAGCTTACAAAATACCCATAAATACATTATACACTAACCTACATAATAATAAAACACTGACACTATATATTTATTTACATACGTATGGATCGCGACGTGTGACGCAACGTGGGTATCCGGTAGCCCTCGGAACATGACACCCTTCTGCTAAAAGTTCTCCTACATGAAGGTCGACAGATGTTGACCTGGTACTCTCGCCACAAATGAATTAAAATTCACATTGTGGCGGGACTCCAACTGCTCGACTCTCAGGGCACCATTGGCTTTCACCATTTGGCTTTTTCCAGTCGGGGTGGTGCCACCAAGGTTACGGCTGGTTTACTTCTTTTTCTTTTCCACCTTTTTGAAACTGTCCTCGTCGCACTGGTCTACTGGTGTCGGTGGTACTAACGATACAGCTCCAGAGATGAGCTGCATTGCCACCTTACCTAATTCTGCCGCCAAGCAGGAATGTGAGCATTACTGCGTTCCGGGTTTGAAGGGTAAGGGTGCTGGTGAAATTACAGGCACATGGGACTTGTCAATTTATGTCTCAAGGTGACGGGCACAGTGGCAGTGTCCTTCAGATCTTTCCGTCACTTGATATTATTTAAAAAAATAAGATACCGCTAAGATGAGAGTAAAATTGTTAATTACTTTCTTTTCTACTTTTCATCCTTTACCCAATAGTAGATAGGTATCATCCAATCCTCGCTATTCTTTCCAATTTTGCGCATTAGTCATCCAATTTTTGCCCGCCAATTTGAACGGGTCGTCTCCAGAATTGGTTTCACCGGCAATCGCACTCGTCAGGAACCATAGTGCCAATGACGTAGCCAAAAACGTTTAGACCCGGTCTTATAAAGTACACGAAACACTAAAGTAAATGATACTTATTACTAATCACATTACACGTCCCACTGCGCAATGGTCATCCTTAAGGAAAGGGTTTACTCCATTGTACGCCACGCTGCAGACCCCAATACGGGTTTTATATTTTTTATGATACCTAGCGACGAAGAAGTCGTGAGTCTGGTGGTAAGTGACATGTCCATAGATGTTGCAGTGCCACTCAGAGGTTTAAATCGCAAAGATCAGAGAGGCAATGTCACCGTGTCCGTCACCTTGAGACATAAGTTGAAAAGTCTCATGTATCTGTAATTTCACCAGCACTCTTACTTTTCAAAACACACATAAAAAGCTACTAATACAAAATCGACAATTCCACCGTTAAATCCTACACAAATACAAAACGTACACATTTAATATTAAATGTGCATGTTTGGCACGATTTCACCTAGTTACAACGTATTATGAGCTATCAAAACCACTGCACCTGTTTATACACATACGCATTTAGAAAATCGTCAGTATGCATTAAGGTTACATAGTTACATTATACGTCATATGGTTTTTTTCGACGACTATCAAAGGATAGTCGTCGGAAAAAACCGTGTGAAATATTAGATAAAGAACAATGGCGACTTTCATGTAACTTTTTGATGACCTAATTGTTTTGCGTCTGTACCTATATGAAAAACATGCGAATGTATAAAGATAGAATTCTGAACAAAGTGAAAGAAGAAAGAAAGAATAAAACGTTTATTCATTAAATTGAGTCACTATAGATATGAGCGCCGATGAAAAAGAGTCTGCGGCGGCGCGAGCGCGACTGTGAAACGACTTTGTATAATGGCGTTTGTTTTTACAGTTATACAAATACTTTTTGAAGAGAAAAAATAAAATAACTAATTACTATAGTAATAAAATTTTTATCAGTTCGATCCGGCGCTCCGATCGTACGCACGCGCACGCTTCCATCTTGTGTATGCGTAGTGAAAATGGCGACGTCAGAAATTGACGTTTCTGAGAAAAAACTGTGACTTTATATTCAAAGAAGTTTTGTTTAAAACCATTGACTTACAAGTGAATGTTTAAAACATTAACTTGTCAATTTCTGGCGGAAGCGTGCGCTGGCGTACGATCGGAGCGTCTGATTCCTACTATTTCCTAGGTTTGTATAGTTCATAAACTACGAACTATTAGGAATATATTCCCGACACTGACCGACATGAACTAGTTCGTCTTGCACGGTTTTAATAGTTCATCTTTCTTTTTAGTTCAGAACGAACTAGGAACTGTCTGCGTTGATACTTCACCTGTCTTTTATTCAGAAGGAACGGTGCGAGCGACCCAATAAGCGATCTTTCACTACTTTTAGTACAAGTTCGAGTGCACGATTGAACGTTGCCAGCTCGTTCTATGTCTAAGTGCGCATATTTTTTGGTAGGTGTGGTAGGTATCCAGGAGGCGGCCAGAAGAGCCTCAGTAGCGGCGGACATGGTGGTCCGCCGAATACAACTTCTGGGGCTCGAGGTCGCCGTGCCGAAGACGGTCGTGGCCGTCTTCGGCGGGAGGGGTAGAGGTTGGGCGGTGCCGTCAGGCGCCGACATCTCCATTGCGGGAGTATCGGTCCCGGTCAAGTCCCTGATGAAATATCTGGGACTTGTCCTGGACCGGCGATGGAACTTCGGTCTGTAGTAGTTCATGTGAATAAAATTACTAGTTTGGAGCGTTCGTTCAATGTCCGAGAAAGGACAAGACGAACTTGACGAACTAACTAAGGAAATAGATGAACTAAATGAACTAGAAGACCGACCTAGTTCAGTTGACGGATTGAACCAACTAGGATCGCTCCTGCTAAGAACCGATCAGGCAGAAGTCTACTATATCTTTCTAATTTGTGGATCGAATTGAACTAAACGGTGGCGCGCTGATTGCATTTGTCGGAGCGCCGACGCGGCGGTCATATCTACACTATATACACTTAAATCTTTACTTAACACTAAAATAGAAATAATCACGCAATGTGATTTTAAGTTAGTAAGTGCGTATAATGGCACAAAAGAAGAAAAGGATACGACTCAGCAATATGTCCATCTCAGACGAGACGACGCTGATTTTCAGTCGTTCCTGTTTCAGCGTCGGCTGAGAGTCAGTGAGTGAGTGAGTGTTGCGGAAATGGTTCATACTGTGTGTATCCTGTGTTTTATGCCATACAACACATTTACGATACACGTGCGAAACATATATATGTACATTATTATATAAAAGCTACAAGTGAATATACGAAAATTTAAATAAGTTAGAAATCAAGAGATAGGAACGTCCCATCAAATTGGTTAGTAGCAGTAGGCAGAACTGCCACCTTACCTATTTCTGTCGATAAACGTTAATCTCAGTGTCCGTGTTCCGGTTTTGAAGGTAATTGCAGGCACATAGGATTTGTCAACCCATGTATATCCTACTGTAACGGGTGGAGCGGCAGTACCCATTCAGATCTTTGCAGTTTACAGCTCTTGCGTTTCACTGTAACTGTTACGGGTAGACGTGTCGCTTATTCTTTGATTTACCATTTTCTCCATTCAAAGAGTCTTATATTGACTTGGCTGATTCGCCAATGATGCCTTCAAGCGTCAATGAAACCATTTAATTTTCAATTGAAATTAATAAATATATATTAAGGTATTCCTTGTGTTATTTGTTACGGATGGATTAATACGAGTAGTTGCGTTTTATATTCAGTTATGTTCTTCTTAGACTCAGGAGAATTGAATTAATGTAAGGTGGAAATTCATAACGTGTCATATCACTATATGGGTTTGGCATCTAGGGACCGAAACTAGTTTTTGTCAGTGGCGGTGAAAAGGTTAACAATCATTCAACAATGTATGGACTACCTAGACTATGTATATAGTATTGTTTACTTCATACATTGATTGATGGTTTTAGGCATTGTATAGAATGCCGAGGTGTTGTTGAGAATGCCGGGTTGCATTACCGGCAACATATAGATTTTACGCTGCCGCTTGTGACAACCGTTACTGGAAAGTCATCATAGAGATGCACAGATGTTGATAATAGCTTGTATGGCAAATTGTAGTTTGCCTGTGACCTTTATAGATGCTGTGTACAATGCATTATAACACACGTGCGCCATAACGCTTGTCGTAACGATCGTCATAACGCTGTTATCGTCATATCTATCAATTCCATAGAATTATCGTGTTCTGGCTCAATAAATTGGTCTAAACGAATTGTTAGCTTACTGATAATAACTATGTTGACTTTTTCGAGTAAACTAAAAAATGAAACTACCAGATACAAAACAGTGTACTCGAACAGCCTAAGAACACGTGTTGTGTAACCATCATTGCAAATAAAGAAAATAAATATAACGTTTTCAAATGTAAATTTATTTTACTTATGGAATAAATTATTTACCCATGGAATTCGTTAGAGGTTTAGTCAGGACAGCGCTCGTCGTCATTCATTCTGGTCAGTCTGTTTTTGTGGCCAGACAGTCTTGATGGAGACCATATAAAATGCTTACTTCACAGCGCTGTATTTATCATACAAAAAAATGTAATCCACATTTTTTAAGGCATCCTGTTTATTTTGCCTTATAGATTACAAACCATTACCAAAAATCGTTTTAAACGGGTTACTGTTTATATAAGAAATTTCATTCGGCTAGCAACGTTATCTGCCATTATATCACATGGGAAATACTGCCGACTGATACAACGTGTTTATACAATATTACATATGTTTATCAATGGTAATTGGACGTACGGTGCGGTGGAGTTATAAGGATTTGGCTTTTAGAGGCATACAGACAGAGGCCAAAATACAATTTCGTTGAAGAATATTTATTTCTACGTGGGTTATGTATTTTTGATGTTTTTATTGCACCTAACGATTTTTTCGAAGTCAGATCTTCTGCACCCCTTATCATAACTAACGCAATTAACATTTTTAGAAATTCAGTTATTAACATATCTGTGATCAACAAAAACATCTAATCAATATAATTGAAAAGCAATGAGTTAAAATTTGTAGTAATTTTATAATGTATGTAGTATTTTTACTAGATAGATGTGTGTTTAGTAGCAGTAGAGCTCCGTGTGAAAGAGTTCGTCCAGGGAAGTACTGCCATCTTACCTATTTCTGCCGCCAAGCAGTAATGTCCGCCTTACTGTGTTCCGGTTTTGAAGGGTAAGGGTGCTGGTGAAATTACAGGCACATGGGACTTGTCAACTTATGTCTCAGGGTGACGGGCGCAGTGGACTGCCACTGCGCCCGTCACCCCTTCAGATTTTTACGATTTAAAGCTCGTGAGTGGCACTGCATCTGTAATGGACAGGCGTCCGCTTACCGTCAGGTGCACGACATGTTCGTCCCGTCACTTGATATTATAAAAATAAAATAGCAATCTTGTCTTCTTGTTGGTTGTTTCCTTTTTATCATTAGACTCTGTTTCATGCGTTTCCTTTGTCTCATTGCCACCCCTTTGTCCATCTTCTACTACACAGTCATCATCACGGTTGGTGGCTTTCTGCAGAGATTTATTGATCCAAGCTGTTTTATCATTGACGTGAGTATCAATAACCTCTGTGAAAAGTGGATCAAATTGTCGTGTCATCTGTTTTTTAATATTTTATTTACCTTCAGTTTTATTGTTAAGCAAAATCAACTTCAATGTTAATTTTTTTGTCAATAAAACTTTAGGTGCTTATACGTAAATTAAAAGCACATGTGTTAGTTACGACAAGGAGGGTTTTATGATAAAGCAGACGCCATTTTGGTTTTTGTCATAAAATGTTTCCAGGTCTCTAGCATAAGATACTATTGAGTCAAATCCGACGGTATCACATGAAATTGGTTTAGTAGTTATGCTCTATGAGGAAACAGATGAACACACGTTGGTAACAGCAAGGCCGCCATATAATATCTTTTGTAATAAGCCCTTATTGACTTACTTCGCTACCCACCATTATGACATTATTCGTGAGAAAAAACACATGGTCTCCATTTATTTCACACTACACACGTAGAACTAGACCATTAACAGACACAAGCAATTTTGTTTGATACTAAGTGGGGCGACGAACAAATTTTGCTCCACCAAAAGCGACACGCCTGTTCATAACAGTGCTACTCAGAGCTTTAAATGATAAAGATTTGAGAGGCAGTACTCCGCCCGTCACCCTGAGACATAAATTAACAAGTCCCACGTGCTTGTGATTTCACCACCATCCTTAAGCCTTCAATCTGTCTCTCGAGAAACGGCGCTGACGACCTATCATGGCGACGTTTCGTCCGTACTAGCTACGGTCTTACACTATAGGGCAACTCAGTAGATTTAGAAAGAGTGTTCAAGGCTCAGAAGAAGTGTATTCGAGCGATCTGTGGTGTGCGGTTCGATGATAGCTGCAAACCGTTGTTCAAAAAACTGAAAACTGCCTTTGCCATACATGTACATAAGGGACATCTTGTGTTTGTGAACACTTATCCTCTGTATTTTAAAACGCGTGGTGAAGTGATACAAAAGCAAAGCAGAGCTAAGATCATGAATCTTTTGTACAAACTTCGATGCTACAAATTAATTTATAAGAATAACTGCTTCAATATGTGCATAAAGATCTTCAATAGTTTACCAAATTAATTTAAATTACTCCATAGACCTACGTTTAAATCACAATTGACCAAATGGCTTATGACACATTGCTTCTATAGTAATAAAGAATAT
>NW_020653561.1:1457037-1501668 GCF_003589595.1 Hyposmocoma kahamanoa | reverse complement strand
TAGTTTATATTAATTTGAAATGCAATTCATTTTAGAGGCCAAAATATTTAATTCAATTAATATTTGCAGACCTGCTTGCAGACATTGTACCTATTTTTATTTTAGATCTGTATAATTACTGTATTCTGGCAACTAAACGTTTCCTATTCTTTTCAAAACCAGAATGCAGTACTGCTGCAGAGATAGGTAAGGTGGTTGTACTTCCTTCGACGAACTTTTTCACAAGGTTCTACTTCGAAAACAGACCCTATACTACTAATATGCAAAGATTGCATCTTCAGTCGTCTGTCTGACAAGTCGTCTTCACAATGTCACAAATCCAATTAAGAGCAGTGTGTACGCTTCTGTAAGATTCCGGGTGATATTCAAAATTTGCCATTCACTAGGTTTAAAAATAGTGAAGCAAAAACTTTATTCTGAAGGCTTTATAAAGCTTCTAAATAATTGGATGACAAAATTCTGTAGTAGTGACCCGTTTAGCTCTTGCAGGTATTCTCTATCTAAGATGTTTGAAATAAATATTATAAATGATAAATGTATTCAACACAACAATGTATATTTACAAAGAGCAAACCCTAGAATGTCTTTCACATTCTTCTCAGGGGACCTTGCGAATGAGCAATAGAGTTAAATCAATATGACGATTTCAAGTGTAATAAACTGCCTCCGTGGCCGAACGGTTACCATGCCGGACTGCCACGCAGAGGTCCCAGGTTCGATTCCCGGGCCGGGAGAAATAGTTGTATGGCCTACAATTATTTCTCTCGTGAGTTTGGGTGTAATTTGTGGTTGTCTATGTGTGTGTCCATGGCACCCGCGACACAGGGTTTCCCTAGTGCGGGGCTATGTTGAGTGTGTGCGTTAAAAAAAAAGTTTGCTTGCATACGAAATAAACATGATTTAGTTTTGACTTTGGCACGTGTTTTTAGAAGTGAAAGCTGATTTATTTATTGATTCCACGGTGTTTTGCACCATGCCTAAGTACGAAGAATAAACCATTATCTGCTTTACGTATGTTTACATTACAGGAAATTTTTACAATTCTATAAAATACACAAGAAATTCATATTCTAACTTACCGATCCTGTTCAAATTAAGTGTTATTTAAACATTGCTATCGATGGTCTACTATGGTATCTAAGGCAGGGTATGTGTTCATCATTATTAGCGTTTCACCGTGCGCAAAATTGAACACAAACCGCATACACGTATAATACAATTTACAATGGGTTTCTTTTTACGTTTATCGATATCGAAACTTATTACGAGTGCATTGTAAATTGTATCTTATCCGTATGCATATTGTGTTGAATTGGCAATTGTCGAATCGCTTATAACGGTTACCTCTTCGGTCCCCGATCTAAAGCTATCATTCTATGACTGATATGACCGCTCGTATCGCAGAGCAAACATTGGCCAACCGATTGCAACAGCAAATAAAAATATTTAACCTCATTATTTGTACGTAGGTGTTAGGTATTACCTTATGTTTATGACGAAGTAAAGCAAAATGCGTTAATTTTCTCGTTGGTTTCAAATTTGGACATTTTGAGACCATGGAAGAAAATGTTAGTGACAAAGATAGAGAAATGGATGCTTAGATAATTTGGACATGTAGAGAGAATGAATGAAAGAAGATTGACTAAACAGATTTATAGTTTGTTTTTATTTTATTTATTTATTCATTCAACTCAGGCAACTACGACGCATATAATATATATCTAAAGGACTAACATACAAATAATATTTAAACTATAAAACTAATTTACACGATGTGCTCTTGACGGCGATGTGTGGCGCAATCTGGTATCAGGTAACCCGCCTTGGAATCGCCAATATACGATAACTCCTCCTTCGTGAAGGTCGATTGAATTTCGGTCGCCATTCTCTCCATAAATGAATTAAAATTCATGTTGTGGCGGTATTCCAAACGCCGGGTGCATTTATGTTTTAGTCTAATGTACTCCACTATCTCCTCAGCTTCCGCGGAGTAATGCAGTCGCGTGTCATGTCGCACACTAAAGCGAACTTACCATGATCAATTTGACGACCTTCTAAAGAAAGGCCAGGTCAATAGCATTGAAAGCACTGATGCGTGTTGATGAGGCAAAAGATGTGTGTCAGGAACGTAGCAAGTGAAACGTTGTTGCTCATCCCGATAACAAAAGGGCGTGATGTATATGTCATACACATGGACGTATATGTAGTATATGATCAAGGTCCATTATCAATCATCATTATAGTGATTTTTAACTTATTAGATGCACATAAATTAATATGAGCAACGCAATACCGCCATTATGGCGGTTTTTATTTTAGTCTCGAGTGAAATCATGGATGCATAAAATGGTTGGTCTTTTCCCTGAATCTAGATTGTAAACATAGAAATACAGCATGATAATGCAAATCTGAATCAACTTGGTGTAAAGAGCAAAGCAATTACAAACTTAAAACTTATGGCAATAAAGACGTATATAAATTTTGTGACACTAGAGAAGACGCGTTATATTGTCGCCGTATGGCAGGCTGACGGATTGACGAACGGTAACTGACAGGCAGTAGTTTCATTGCAGTGTAACCCCATACAAACCTTGCTGCGCAGCTTGTATGTGTGCAACACTCAATTTTACCGTATATTTTTTCCAATGTGATTGGCTCAACACTCACTTTTCATTCATTTGAGGTTGTATCGACTGTTACAGGTAGACAATTAGCGACTGTATCGCTACTTCATGCCAATTGAGTCGCTGCACATGCGCTGCTAAAAGCAAATTTAGTAGCAGAAAAGCCCCTTGTGAAAGAGTCATTAAGTGACGTAACCTTACCAATTTCTGCCGCCAAACGGTAATGTGAGGTGTATTCTGTTCCGGTTTCGAAAGATATCGGTGCTGGTGAAGTTGCAGGCACATTGGACTTGTCAACTTATGTCTCAGGGGTGATGGGCGCAGTGGCATAGACCCTCGGATGCGATTTAAAGCTCTGAGTGGCACTGCAACTGTTATGGACAGGCGTGTAGCTTACCGCTAGACACGCCTTGTGCGCCCCGTCGTTTGATATTGTAAAAAAAAGTCCCTTAATGCTTACAGCAAAAGAATGGATTACACTACCGACTTATCTGTTTCCCGAAAACTTCGATCTGAGGTTTTTCAACGCTAGAATGCAAAGGCATTTTTTATACAAACGCCATCCACCGTTTCTCACAAGATCGCTTAAGACTTATCGAAACGTGCGACAATTTTTCATAATAAAAAAAATAAAGCTAACCTTATTACAGGTTCTGAACCTTTCACCATTTGTTTTAGCATCTAACGTTAAAATATTTATATGTATAGCTGTTTTCCATAGGTCAACAGAATCGTCTTTTCAAAAAAAGAGAATGTGAGGTTATCATTATATTTCATTTCTTTAGAATTAGATAACACGTAAACAAAAAAGCAGTGATCGTAAATCTTTTTCTTCTGACAACAAATTACAGTAAAGAAAAATGAGAAATGATTATAATGTATTTTTTTTAATAAAGAGATCAGTTAAATGTTTAAAATCTCCGCTATCTTAGATATAGACTATACAATTTTAATTTGTTTGAGAATTTTCTTTTACGGTACCTATTTATTAAATTGCTTTGCTTCCAAAATGACTTAATGAAGTTGCACCTGATTAAATACCCGGAACCTTCTTTCTCTTGTCTGGTAAAAACAACGAATCACAGGTATTCTTGTTAGGCGAAATGGGGATTTCAGTTGTAGTGTGCATGTAACTTGACAGACCTACGCACTCGCGAGTATATATTATTCCTCTTCCTCTTAGAGCCCTCTCGCGTGTCTATGCGTGGGTACACTCAGTTAGTATCACAAGAACCGTTGGCGAAAGCGGACGGGGTGTTACGTTATGCATGACATTGCCGAACCTGTGTTCTCAGGGATAGAAACGAACCTAACTCAAGATAACACCAGTAAAACTAAAGATAACACCAGTAAAGATGGCTTCCCATAGCTATGATTCATAGCTTTAATAACAATGTTATCTTTTGTTTCAGTTTCATCATATCTAAAGAAAATCACAGCCACTGCATCAGCTTGAACGCAAAACCTCGAATCTTATAGGTAAGCAAATTACATTTCAAATCGTTCATGACTTTAACCTCCACTGGTCCCAAAATACATTATGACGAGTGTTATAATCATAACGTAAAAGAAGAACTTTTGTTTATATGAAAAATTGTAAGGAAGTAAACGATCGTCAATTTGTTCAGTTGCAAAAAGATGGCGTAACATACAGGCACAATGAACTGGTCAACTTTGTGTAAGGTGACTTGGCAAGACAGATTTTGGAGGATAAGGTTGTTAGTGAAAAATACAGTACAGGCATATAGGACTTGTCAACTTAATTTATTAGGATTACGGGCACAGAGATGTAAGACACTACCTCTATCAGGATTACGGGCACAGAGATATAAGACACTACCACATATTTGCGATTGTGAGCTCTCATTGACTCCTGGCGAATTCGCTTATAGCTACAAGCGTCAATTACAAATATGTGATTTTATTTATAAAGGCCACAAAGTAGCGCTGCAACTTGCAGCGAAACTCCCCCAACCACTGAAGACGCTGTAAGCGAATTACAAAACTTCGTGGGTGTATTTTCACGCTTTCAACGAATAGACGCTTCAAGCGTGGCTACATTTTCGTGGCCGAGGCGGCGTTTTGGTAATATGGTAGGCGTGTCACTGCCTCGACCGCACGACTTGTTCGCCTCGTAAAAAAAAATTGTCCTACACACCACTACACGTGGTTGCCATAAGCATCATTTTATTTTATTTCGCGTACTACATGCTTTTGTACAATATAATAGCGAAAAAACTTAAATGCATTTGTTGCTCTGTATTCTAAATTTTTTAACACTTGGGATCCAATAACGACCTGTGCCTACATTTCGATATATAACAAACCGCTGAAGTGATTTGAATTCCCCTCATGCATCACGTCCATTTCTCTTCATTTTTGCATTACTCTCTGTAACCCACACTGGAATAATATCCTCAGAAAACATGCCTTGAATCACTAACCGACCAATATCTTTGACCTCCCTTTATATACATTAGATGCTCCACAACGCGTTCTTCCAAACTGGACGGTAGCAGTGACTCCACAATTCAATCTTGAACTATCAATTTTTAACTTCGTAAGGCGCGAACAGGTCCAACGATATTGGTTTTCTTCACAAACAAAAATATCAAAGGAAAATGTTATGACAACGGAAAACTTTGAAATATACGTAATTAATTACATAAGCTATAACCTTAATCTTCTAGAACTAGCGATTTTGTCTTGGTTAACGAGGTATACGTTTATCTTAGTATTTTAGTTCCAAGCCTAGCTATTACAAAACATAGTTCTTGATAAACATCTACAGCAATGCAGTCTTTAGATTCTATATTTATTCCTGTCTAGACAAGACTAATAAATGGAGCAGACTAGACATGGCATGATCAGTAACTATTTTTGCCCGTGTCAAGCTTTTCTGCAATGTTCTTGTCTAGTATACTTTATTGTGACGCATTGTCATCGTGAACAATGTCGTTAGTGGCTTTGTACGTTTTTGTTTTTAATAATAAACGTGGATACATACATACATTTCATGCCCGTTTCCTTAGATGTTTGGAAAAATTGCCTCATGTTTGGTATCGGCATAACATATGTAATAAGGCGGATATTGTAATCCATACAAAGGTCGCAACGCGGAATTTGTGTGTACACGCCCACCGCATGCAGTGTACGGACGCACAACTTCGCTTAACCTCGCAGTGCATTCGAATTGCACTGCGCGGGTTGCACGCACCATTCTTTATAATTGAAGAATTTTTCTGTGTTAATTTTATTATTATAAATGTATTTCATTTCTATGTCATGATCATACTCCCTTAAGTAGCTGCAAGTTCTCATTGTATGGCAATAAAATTGAATAATAATTTACCTATTAGAGACATAGAAAACGACACTGAATTTGGAAAAAACATTGAAACATTTTTTTTAAATTTTTTTTATTAATTAAAAAATGCTATTACAATATAAAATACAAATTTGGTGGAATGATGAAAGACATTAACAGAGTATTTAGAGAAGAATATATTTTTAAATGACATTATCAAATTTACATACTATAATATCAATACAGTGTACTAAAAAACCGACCTTAAAAGTCATTCATCCCCTAGTTCGTCACCCCTAAAGGTGGAATTTTTTCTTCAAATTTAAATGGGACCACTCCTGAGATACCCTCTTTCCAACAAAAAAGAATCACCAAAATTGGTTTACAAATTTAACCGGAGTTATCGCGTAACATACATACAAAAAAAATACAGTCCAATTGAGCTCCTTCTCCTTTTTTCGAAATCGGTTAAAAATTAAGATTGTGTTAACTATTTTTATTTTGTACGTACTTACCTCTCTTATCTTAAAATGTATCTAATGTTAAAATTTTATGAATATTATTGTTGAATGAATTATAATTAAGTACATTAAATCCTAATTTAATGCATGCATTGGAATAGTTTGAAATATCTGTTCTGTTGATCTAAATTTATAATTTATATAATAAAAATCCCTCAGTGATTTGCCAAGCCCTTACAGGGCGTCACGCGATTCTTTACAATAATCTACCGACTTAAATTGTATTTAATATGCTTTTACTGTGACATGCAAATAAATTATTTTACTTTGACTCTGATAATCAAGATACTAATCAGCGATACTGGTATAAAAATATCAATATATAAGTACTGCATTTGGCAAAGACTATTTCAATTAAATATTAGAATTCTGTGATGGTCTCCATATTTCTTTAAATTGTGTAGTACTTGTATAATAATAATGTGACGATCCTACGCTCCTAGCCACGTGTAAACATTAATGCACCGAACAGGTGGGACTTGCGCTACTTTGTTTTTTTTATACTATGGTAATGGTGATTTTTTTTATCTAGCGTGACTTTTTGAATTTTGTGTAAAACAAACGAACGTCGGCTGCATAATTATTACAATCCATATTAAACCATTAGGCGAAAAACGGTGTCGTTCCAACTAAAACGAGACTGGCATCCTGAAGATGTTTACCCATCGTTTTGACTGTACAATTTTAAAATGTTTAGTAAAGATACACAAGTTAAGTAGCCATTTGTGCATTTTCCTAATTAATTAATTCAGTAATTCATTGTTAATCTTTGTCATTTAATATTTTAATTATCTGTCAATATTTCGAAATTCATTGTAATCGCACTAACATAGTTTTGAGGTTTTCTTTTGTAACTAACACCATTTATCCATCTTATGGGCTGTGGCCTGAAATAAATGATTTTATATATTTTTTATTATTAAAACGCCAGATGAAATTGTGATCAAACACAATCTCATGTGACTTTACGTAGTCTACGATGTTACACATTATCCAGTAAATACCTGTTCACTTGTGCCTTGAATAGCCTTACATTCTTTTGCCATACTCTTCAGAAAGAAAAGTAGGTAAATCGCTCGTGCGAATGGGTAAGTCTATAGTAGTCATATCGCAGGAAGACGTTCAAAATCTCTTAACCAAATAATTTTCCCTCAAAAGCTTACATATTATAGAAACGCCCGCATTCACCGAAGTGATAAGATCTGTGAATTGAACTTGCCCAATTTTAAGTCATGGCGCACAATTCCTTAGAAGCTCATAACTTAACTTAGACAAAAGGCTTGTGCACATATAAAGTTCAGCCAAATCGCAATTGTAAATTCCTATTAAGAGCTATAGCTAAACTTGACTTGGCAGGTCACATTTTCGTTCAAAATTTTGCCAATTTCGCCATTTTTATCAAATACGATCATACGTTAATAGTAGAGACTTTAGAGTGGCTATTTATAGAACGGACTTGTCGAAGCCATAAAACAATGATAAGAACATTAATTACGGCAGAGCTATTGCCTGAAATAACATACACTCGAATAAGTTTCTTAAAAGCTAACACAATGCTCAATATCTTTCTCTGTTAGGACTCGAAGACGTTGACCGCCTGTACTATTTTCTCTAAATTCCTGTCTATATATGATTGGCACTAACAAGGGCATTCGATTCGATATCCTGCCTTTAAAGTATCTATCGACTGAGCTCTGGGGTTGTTTACTAGCCTTATTTTTAAAATAGCACGTATTTTTCTGCTATTATTGGGTTTATGCTCATGGTTTAGGTGGACGAACCGGCTGAATCAGTTTAATGGCCGTAAAAGAATCCCCCAGGGTAACGTTTTAATGCCTTCGTGTTTTATAGCCTTCAGAAAGAGAACAAAAATGTATAACATCATTTTGTCGGCCCTATGAAACAGATTTTTGTTTTACTAGAGTACGATTTTGAATCAAATTGTGTAATTTGTATTCAGTAAGTTATTTTAGTAGGGCGCGCGCAAATCATAATGACAATACATCGACCTTAAAGGCCTTATTTTCGGATATACAATCAATAAAACCTTGTGAAAACTAAATGATTATCGCATATTACATTACGAATTACAGTATGAGTTCTTTTTATTTTCCCCATATTCAGGAACGGTTACACGTATCATAGACCAGTCGACGTTCCGAAATATCGGGAAAACAAAAAAAACTCATCGTGGTAAGAATCCCGTAATTAGTAATAATCATGTCGTGAATAACTAACGAAACGAAAGCCTTGAAGACTTATGAAAACTGATGGAATAGCAAAAAAATTGTTCCATCTAAGTACCACTTATGACGACATCATGGTGTAAGTTCAGAAAAATATCAATTTACTTTTGAAAGTTTACAAACATTGCCCAAACTTTTGGGTTGTTTCACAAATGTCAAAGTTAAAGTGTTTTCAAAGTTGGTATCCTACTGGGAGATTTTGGGAACTCTTTGGACTTTTCGACTTTTGACAAAGTAATTCATGGTAGTTAGTGAGTGTTGCGAACCGGTCTTATACCCGCTCGGCACGAGACGCGGGGGAGAACGATACGACCAGCGTGACGTCACGGCAAGCGACAACGGCGCAGGGGCCTTATTGACAGCCACCGGCGACCGTCGACCCCTATACATTTATATAATATAAACCAGTACAGCTGTATAATTGAGATTGCGGCAATACCAGTCCTATTGTTAATACAGTCCACTTTTATTTCACGTCTCTTAGAACTCTGACAGTGAGAATAGGAGCACTTTGACAGAGTCAGAAGAGGATTATGCAAAAACTATCAGTGAACATACTGCCTAAAATGTAGATATTGTGATCGTACGGCCTTTGAAAAATTTTGCCATAATTCACGTACTAGTTAGTCTTACTTCAGCTATATTATTTGTTTGACTTGTCTTTTGTCAATATCTGCTATAGAATGTAAATTATCATACTCAAACATCTCGGAAATGTTCGCTTCTGTTTTAATAAAAATACGTATGGAGCCTGATTTTTTCAGTCCTAAAATTCGTATACTCCATATTTCTTTCCGCTACGTTCAATTTTTAAATATTTGACCATTGCATACAACATCAATATGACTAATAAAAATTTCATACAACCAAATTGTCCGTTCGTTTTTTCAACGAGGAACGAGTGTGTTTGTTTTCTTTTATTCTGTTTTAAAATGTGTATGTTTAGAAAAAATATAGCGCTATGTACTTATTGGGTCTCCAGGTTTTTAGTAACATAAGTTACTATTGTGAAGACATTTGTATCATTTCTTTGTATTTATTCGTGGAAACGGGAATTCCCGGACTCGTATAATACAAGGCATCACTGGCACTCGGCTTTATAACTCATATACTCGTCCGGCAATCCCTTACTTCCCGGCCTCTGGAATAATGTACTAATATCACACACCTTATATATAATATCATACACTTTACCAAAATTCCAGAAGCCGCATTTAGTAACAATGCTCCGACATTTACCTATTTTTCTTCATTAGCAGTTTTCTTAATTAGTTGGAGTTCAGAATTAGCCCGTGCAATTAAGTAAGTGTTCCAAATTACTCGGTTTAAATTCGTTTTGGTATAACGATTTGTTGTTCTTGTTAAATAAAGTGTATTTCACTGTTTAAAATATCATGCCGTGGAATTATCTGTCTGAGTCGATCAGACGAGTTAAGTCTGGTAATCCTTTAAAGCTTTCTGCAAAGCAATAGTGTAATCTAATTATTTCTTTCTTTAAAACATATTTACAAATACATCATCACCCCTGTCTCATCTGTTTCATCACCGGGGTAGGTACCTACCTACCCCGGTGATGAAACAGGCTGAGGCCATGGACTTCCACCTGCTACGCACCTGACAAACCTCCTCCCTCCCTCCCATCAGTCTCTTCATGTAAGTCCGTTTATTCTTGAGGTACTTTTGGCCGGCTTTTTTAACCCAATCTGATCAAGATATGTGTCCGAGGTCTACCTTTTGTCTTCTGTATTAGCTCCTTTTTTCTATACAGTTTTGCTTCTAGTTGTTGTATTATTATATTTATTAATTATTTTGTTTTTAGTTGTAGTTAATATACGTATTAGGTTTGTATATATTGAACATTTATTCCACCCCTTGATTGTTTTTTCTATGTTCATCTTGTCACCCCGAGGTTACCTGGAAGAGGCTGCCTAGCAGATTACCGCTTTTTGTGTCCTGTCTTTTGCTTGTTTTTGTATTACAGTATTGCGTTGTACGACATATAACTATAAAAATATACTATGTAATGAAAAATGTTTTAAGAAGAAAATCACGTAAGATCATATAACTAAGTGTCTATTTATATAATTAAGTATGTACACAGTCCCAAAAAAAAACAGACGCCGTATTTGAGTAAACAATAAATATATATAAGCTAAAGGGAAAAATATCATTACTGACACATACACACATCAAAAAAAGTTTGCGATCACTTCGAAAAACTGAAATCTTTTTTGTTACTTTATGATTGTAGATTATATTATGATTTTTTCTTCTTTTTAGATTCTTTATTTAAAAATAAATTAGAACATAAAACAATGACCCCGTTCAATTGTTTTTTCATATAAAAAGGCTTTCAGTCCTAGCTTACGCTCATTCAGAAATCTGATTTAGTCAATTATAAGCGATTCAAGATATTTTTCGCGGAAAGTTGTGATTGAAAAAATGCCAAGAGGATTATCAGAGGTTTTACGAGCTAGAATAGTAACTTTGAGGGAAGAAGGATACACCACGAGAGTAATAGCACGCAGACTTGCTATATCCCAATCCTGTGTCGTGGCTACGTTGCAGAGGTATCACGGAATGGGGAATTTAGCTGACCGACCCCGCAGCGGTCGCCCCACTGTTTTGACAGCTGCCCAAAAGCGCTATATTAGATTGCTGGCAGCCCGTGATCCAACAATCAACGCCACTAAAATAAAAGCAGAAGTCAGGGCCGCCTCTGGGCTTGAAGTTAGCACGCAGACCGTTCGCAATTGCTTGCACCAGGCTGGATTACGAGCACGGAGGTCTTGGCGAGCTCCGCTCAATTCCCGGCAACGTCAACAACGAAGATTGCAGTGGGCTAGACTTCGGCAAAATGAAGAAGGTGAGGACGAAAAAATTTGGTAAAACTGTCTCTTCGTTGACGAATCCCGAATCAGCACTCATCCAGATAACCGACGTGTCCGTGTCTGGAGAAGACCAGGCGACCGTGAAAGACAAAGAACTGCCACTGGAACAGTTCAGCAAGGCGGAAAATCGGTGTCCTTTTGGGGTGGCATTATGATTGGAGCTAGAACGCCTTTGATCCCGTATCGGGGTTTCATGACAGCAGACATGTACAAAGCAGTTGCTATTGATGATATCGTCAGACCATTCCGAGTAAACCATGGGCACCAATTTGTACTGGTCGATGATAATGCGCCCGCACATCGAGCTCAACGAGTCAATGCTGCTCTTCAAGAATACGATATCACACGATTAGACTGGCCTGCCGGCTCGCCTGACTTGAACCCAATAGAGCACGCGTGGGATGCTCTTAAACGAGCAGTACGGAACCGTGAGCCACGTCCCAAGACAGTTCCAGAGCTCAGGGAAGCCGCTATTGAAGAATGGGATAGGTTACCCCAGGAAATGCTGGATAACTTGATCCTCAGCATGCCCAGGAGGATCTTCGCATGTATTCGAGCCAGGAGAGGAGTTATTTTATATTGAATTCACACCTTTTAATAATAAATTGTTGTTTAAGTTTAATTAAACAGTCTTTTTCTTTCTATGAAATTTCTATCACTATTACATTATGATTAATGGCTCAATTTTTTAAAATAAATAATAAAAAATAGTTTTATATTTTAATTTCAAACAGGGTATTCCTATTTAAAGAAAGCATACAACATAGATTTTTTTCTTGATAAAGTTAAATTTAAAGAATTATAGGAGCTTATGCTATTGATCGCAAACTTTTTTTGATGTGTGTACATTCTTATGCCACTCGACGCGATTAATAGGTTCGCCTAAATCCATTGGAACAATATACCGTTATAATTACAATGTAGTAAGCTCACATTCACTGTTGCCAAAAGCCAAGTAAAAACAGGAGACAATAAGAAACCTCTCGGAGTTATCATTGCCAATATTTTATCCACTTTATGAGATAGAACAACACATACTCGTTAATACAATAAAGCTAGCTAGAAGACGTAGGGTTGCCACGTAAGCTAGTCACTTTTGAAACAAGTAGTTTGAACTTCAAACTAGCTTAGGTTGGTTTTGTTCTCACGCTGATCCTCTTCAGACCTGTCAGCTCGAATCGCTTTAGTATCATGTTGATAACCGCGAAATACAGACGCGAAATTTTCGAAGAGTGCGCAGACGATGTCATCCCAGGCTTTGGCGTGCGCATCTTTGTTTTTGTATATTAATAATAAACCAGAAGCGTCCCGCGTATCAATTTCGCGGCTAACCATGATTGTACTTATCGCCGCGTGCGTTCAGTGCAAAACGATAATGCTCATTGGCTATGGGGGCGCTGCTGAGCTACCGGCGCTAACGTTGGACGTGCACGGTTGTGAGAAGAAAACCAGTCTTAAATTTGACTACGAATACAATACAAAAAATTTAAAGTCTGAATGGGAAATCCAAAATCTGATAGGTTATCCCTCCCTACGTAGCATAACTATATAGAACAGGGACGTGACCAGCGTTTTTGGCACACTGCCAGTATTCAAGATATTGTGAATATTGACAATCATGACCATCTATATCCAGTTAGGAAGAGAAAGTAAAACACAATTGTTACAAAATGTATTCCATATTATCGTCTGTACTTTTATTGATTCAGAATGTTACTGTACGTACTTAACATATAAAAAGATAAAAGCTTTATGTACTAAGCGATTAGCATAGTGGAAACCCTGGTGCCATGGAAGTACTCTGAAAATATATATCATAGAATCTGCTGAGCTACTAAGATAATAATGGAAGTGAAAAAACTGATCGTTTAGGTACTAGCAAAGCTTTTAACGAAAGCATTAGTATTTTTACGGTGATTTCATAAGTAAAACCTAAAAATGGTGCCAAAGATGGTCTCTATTACTTTTAAAGAATTGACCAAGTTCCAAAAATGTTTAAAAAATACCCAAATTTATTAACATCACCTAAATAATTCCCATATTTTTTCTATTCAATTATCCTCTTATCATACCGGGAATGGTCTACAGGGATCACAAACCTATAATGTTGTTTCATGTCGGCTGCGTGTGTCCAATATTGGTGTGACTATATATCAACGCGACCATTGTTTAGGACAAGTTACAGACAAGTTGGACCGGCTAATTACTCACAGGGACTAAATGGTTACTATAGGATTGGCGATTGAAAATCTCGATAATATATCGAGAATTTTCGTTTGATATTATAATAACATTATATAATCCCTGTCTCTAAGCGGGAAGGCCTTGCAGATGCCTTATCCTGGCATGATTATTTTGCTTCCTCCATCTTCGAAAGTCCTTTCATTCAAACTTGTATATGTCAGTCTAATGAACGTAGAATCTTTATTCTCAGTGTTTTAGCTTTTATAAAGTTCTCAACTGAATTATTAGTATAATATTGTCCATCATTACTATCGTCCAAACATCGATAGCTCTCTCGAATAGCGGCCTATCTCAAAAACAAAAAACGCAAATTTGACTCGCAAAAGCGATGACGTATTATTTAAACTAATGGAAATCACGGTATCTTTTTGAAGAAGAAGGCGATTTCCCACAACCCGGGATTTCCGTGACACCTCACAAGAGCATCAAGGGAAAAAGCCCGTCCGTGATAACGCAGACCCGTCGTTAGCGGTGCTTGGATCAATGCATACTGATAAATGGACGGGGCCATTGAGCGGAGACGGGTCGTTATTCTGTGATTGGTAAGTTATTAATATGAAATTAAATGTGTGTGCCTGCCCGCGATACAAATAAATCTGTAAAAACACAGATGCGATTGATTTTTGCTACTATTCTTAAAACACGACATATCGTTTACTACATGATCATCGTCATCATGATCAAAAAATTTCAAAAAACGTTGTAGGTGGATTGGGATGCCTACATTAAATCTCAAATTATTATTATTATATTGAGACATTTTTAATAGCATGGCACTCCTCGAGAAAGAAATTCACATAATTATATTGTTCATAATTCTGTACCCGTAGTAACTCTCTCCGAGTTATTGGTCTAATACAACCATGCTGCCTGGTTTATAGTTGCTACGTGAGACCTGTCCGCACGAGTTGAACTTTATTGATATCAACCGATCTTAGAGCGCACAATTACAAATTTGGACGAAAATCTTCAGTGTTAACTGTTAATTGTATTTACTCTGTATATAATGTTATGTTATGGCATAAATATTCATTATCTCGGGAATCATTGATAAACGATTGAATCGTTTATACATACACACGCTTGTCTCCTAATGGGGTAGGCAGAGCTCCAACCAAAGCAGCATTTTTTTTATTATACACAGTATAACCTCGTTACTTTTGGACTTGATGATTGAGATATAATGTAAACCAAGGTCGACCTGTCCCCGGGTTTCCACCTACATTCGCTCTATAAATATCTGTCGTTCTTTCTTTGTGACCAATCCGTTCACTTTCTATTCAAGTCACTAAATGTTGAACTTAACAACGTTCATTAATTACAATATTCGCTATTATATCTCTAAAGCTACTTCACACATACTTGGTAATGCCGAAATGACAGCGTTGCTTACTTTCATGCTTGTTCTGCCGTACCCAACATTTACTCTCGTAAATCATGGCTGTGAACAGCACGCCCCAATGAACAGCCGCGCTTTTCTCGATACATTCTTGAGGAGCTCACTTCTTTTTATTTTTTACATATTTATTTAATTCAGTCATTTCATTATGTCTCAAATTTATCCAGTAAAGGTTATTATAGCAAACAATAACAAAGTCAGCACTCATCGTCAACTATGACAAATGGTGTCTTAACAATACCTGAAGCTGTAACTCCTAACACCCATACTTCACTCAAGATATTGTTCTAACACAGCTATTCCCACTGTTTTATTGTTCCTACGTGTTTATAAAACTTTGCTATCACAACTTCGTTTTAGGGTGGAACTTCTTTTAGTACTATATTAGAGATAAGAAATAATTGGCACATCGAATTTGGAGTTCCAGACAGATTACGACAGATATAAAGCCTTTAAGCCTCTTTAACTTGTAGAGGTAGTAAAATGTTAACAGCCAATATCAGTTACAGTCTGCTGAATATGAATTAACATCATTGCTCATAAACTTTAACGTTGTTAATGCAATCAATTAAAGATGATGTTAAAACTTGTGTTTTTAGATTCAAATTAATATTTGAAACAACTTCTTGCAGGGCAAAGATCAAATATAACTAACTCTACTATGTTAAACAAAATAGATAATAAATGCCATACAATCGTATTAAGTTGTCATCCTATAAATTAAAAAATGGTTGCTTATTTCAAGGTCCTTTAACAATACAGTAACAGTTATACGCTTTAATTGAAAGGCCATCAAAACAATCGCAAGACAAACAATAAAACACATTATAAAATTTGATTTAAATGCATAGATAAGCTTCGTTCCGGGCTCTGTTTCCATATTACGCATACATTTGCATTCATAATCGCCTCTGGATGGGGCATCGATTGCTTTGTTATTTACCTTTCCTTGAATCGTATATTTAATTTGTTTATATTAATGAGAATAAACAAATAATAATAAACTTGAAGTGAATAAGTAAACCGTGACTACAGTTGTTGTAATATTAGCCCCATATAAGCCCCACGTTGGGCGCCAAATTTTACTAACATTTCAAACGGTAACTTAAAAATGTTATACAAATATGTGCAAGTTGAAATTATTTTCGTGACATGAAAGTTTAAACTTAATCCATCATAAATTTGATTTATGAATTTGTAGATTCTTTACTTGTTAACGAAATATAGCTCTCTGAAAAGGTAATATTATTATGTTATTACTATTAGCGTCTTTTAGAGCTTAATTCTTCTATTTTTAACAAAAGCTACTATTAACACAATACCACCAAAATCAAATTAACGAAAAA
Source organism: Hyposmocoma kahamanoa (assembly GCF_003589595.1). Lineage (NCBI taxonomy): Eukaryota > Metazoa > Arthropoda > Insecta > Lepidoptera > Cosmopterigidae > Hyposmocoma > Hyposmocoma kahamanoa. The sequence continues at coordinate 1,485,090 of NW_020653561.1, read as the reverse complement.
CTCAGGGCTCATTGAAAACCAGCGCCACAGTCAATTCGTCACAACCGCACAAATGACAGTACAACATTTGTAGTCGTTATATTTAGTTGTTTTATTTTGCTTTTTGTTTATTAAGTCTTATTTTATTTAATTTTTTATTACTATTTAAAAAAAAAAATTTTGTTCATTACGTCTTTTTATTTTATTTTGCTTGTCTAAGTGCTGTCTATTTTTTTTTTATATCTTGGTGTTGTGGCGTTGCAATAAATGTCTATTCTATTCTATTCTAAAAGTGGGGTCTTTGGCGTCGCCAATTAAACAATGGAATATATTGATAATATTTTTAACTCAACTTAGGAGTTATCTGGCTAATCTGTGTATGGCTATTGTACGACCAATGTTATTATAACATGTACATATCTGTAGCGTACCGTTACGGATTGTAATACCGTTTTAAATAAATAAATAATAAGAAGTATCATTTTGGGTACCTATTATAGACTCGCCTCTGCCATGGTCGAAAAAAAATTAAAATGGAAGAGACTGTATTTTCCGGCAAAATGACCGTCGACTGGGCACAGAGACTCAGGTTCAAGAGCAGTAGAGAGAGCTCCTTGTGAAGGAGTTCGTCTAGAGAAATACTGCCACCATAATAATGTGAGCATTACTACGTTGCGGTTGTGGAGGTTAAGGGTGCTAATGAAATTACAGGCACATGTGTCTTATCGTATCAACTTACGTCACAGGGCGACAGGCATAAGGACAGTACCTCTCAGATCTCAGATCATCTCTCAGATCTTTGCGATTTAAAGAGCTCTGAGCGGCACTGAAGAAGCCGTGGTAGCCTAATGGTTTGTCCTACTGCTTCTCAAGCAGAGGGTTGTGGGTTCGAATCCGGGGTCGCACCTCTCAGTTTCTCGGAATTTATGTGCGAAATTTAATTTGAAATTTATCATGAGCTTTTCGGTAAAGGAAAACATCGTAATGAGACCTGAAGAAGACGCTTCACAACCCTCGAAAAACGTGTGAAGTCCTCAACCCGCACTGGGCCAGCGTGGCGGACTATTACTTAACCCTTGTCTGATAGGAGATAAAAAAAAAGGATTGTTGATGATGAGTGACACTGCAACTGTCGTGGGTAGATGTGTTTTTTACCACCAGTCACACGACTTGCTCGTCCTGTCACATAGCAAACTGTTGTAAGCGACTCGTCATTTATTATTTTATCGACACACATATCATAAACTCTCTGTAATGTGTTCAAATACCGCAAATTACGACCAGCGTAAAGGTAAACTATTTTGTTAGAACAAATTTCTTATCTGTAAAAATGTTATTATTGCTTCATAATAACATCAAATTCGATGTTATTACTACATTCCAATTTTGAACATCTCTGAAAAAGAAAATAATTTGATCGGACCTAAATTGTAATATCAGTCGAAATGCAGTTTTATTCGAAATGAAATGTCAATAGCAAACAATTTTGACAATTTCACACGTTACTTGATATCGAACGATATGATAGTTGGGGCCGACTCTAGTTTGTCTATGAATTAAAAATAAAAACTACGGTTGTGTGACATGCGTGAGAAAAGGTTCAATTTATTTCCCCGTTTTAATTTATTTCAAATTTGTATTTTGAATAATAACAAAAAAATTGTTATTGTGACGGTGGACACGTTCCCAGAACAATAAATACAGTAGACGTGCTCGGAGACGGCAGCAGGTTAAAACCTAACTCATCCATCCATTTCTGCCTACAATCGTGGCGAATACGGAATAATTCCATACTTATTACAAATTTCGATGTAAAAAATCTTTTTTAGACGAAAAAGAGGCAACTCCACACAAACACCCACCTTTCAATCCTGTGGATTCTCACTATGAAGATCGATTCAAGTGCATACGATCTAACGATTTTCTGGGTAGAGTTACTTCAATGCGATTCAATAGAAAGGCAAATCGAGGGTCTAAGATCAGAAAGCTGTTTATTGCATTGTAATAATATCATTAATTTCGAAAAAAAACTCAATTTACAACAAATATTTGGTGAAAGCCCGGGCACTTGCCCATCTGGATCAGGGGTTCTAGTCTCGATCTCCATCCGACATTTCGCCAGTTCGGTTCCTGAACACATCACAGAGAGCTTATAATGTGTGTGTAAGATATGTAACTGTACAACACTCGTGAGATGTTTTTATGACAAGAGCCGACAGAAGATAACCCTCACTCGTATTGTAATGCCTTTCATTATTTAACAGTCACATAAACTACTAATATATTGCGTCGGGGTGTGTGTGCTTTAAATTTAATTATCGCGCAAGCAAAGTCTGGGCCATAAATATAAAAATGTACATAGGTACAAGTATGTATATAATATTATACCAATACGAAAGCGTGTTATTTTCTAAATAGATCCAAGATCCAATGTCGATAATGGCGTTTTACGCTATAAATCATAATTCTGTCTCAATAAAACACTAACCGGCTACGCCTAAAAGTAAACCTTTGTTAGCTGTAGGTAATATTCGACGCTGTAAATCTCTACATTCTGTTAAGTGAAACAAATGACTAAGCTCGTATGATTTTATTATGTGCTAATTGGATTTTTGCCGGTGTGACATGATGATATAGTTTAAAAACAAGTCTAAACTTGTTGCCAAAGTACCGCGCTACTGATGCAGCGGCCCGGCGTTTGTTGATCATTATTTCTAAAGTTCATTAATTTTTAACAGATATGATTTTTTAAAATAATTTCGACCCTTTTCAAATATAGGTAGATTGCCGGTGAGTTGCATAATTCACTCAAGATATTTTTGTATTACGTAGTTAAGCACACGTTCGCAAAAGCGAACGTGGCAATCTCAAATGGCTTTGGTTGATTCTGCGTAACAGTGAAAGTATTGAACCAATCACTTTGGAAATAATATATAGTAATATTGGAAGTAAAAGCAAATTACCGTACGGTGTGCAAAACACGATTCCTAGAAAATTTTCAATAAAAAAAAACACAAACTTACCTCGAAATTTTAAAAGAAAACTGCTGTGTACAATACGTACTTTACACATACCAATTTTTTTTTAAATCCGCTCACGCGATACATGCAGCCGTAGACGCATACCACACCTAGAGGTGCCGGTGATAATTTTATACCGATTTATCGGATATCGAAGTTATAACAGGTAAAAAAACTAATATTAATTGCTATTTCGGTAACTACTCTAGCAAACCATAAAATTTTTAATGCCTGGGTCTGTCATTTAAAAAAAATAAACAACTTCAAAAATACGTCACGACAATCGTGTGTGTTAATATTTGGGCTGGTGATTTCGGTGTTTATTTATTGAAAACATACCGTAAGTAGCGTTTTTTAAATTTACCCTGAATATAAATGCTTATAAACTATACTTTAAGGAGTAATTTCATGGTAAACTTTAGAACCACTCATACGGAATATTATTATATTTATCCAAGTACACCAAAAATTTCATTAGTGCTTTTTAAGTGCAGGATTTGCGGTGTATTACTGCATTTTATTTGAGATGTTTTTGTTGGTAGTACGGTGGGTATTTATTTAGCAATGCAGAATAATAATTTTTATTTATAAAAACTTGTATTTAAACTGAATCCTTTTCTAATTTGCGAAATCGAATAGCCACCATTTTGCGGTAAGAGGAGCGCATCGCGTGAGCGGATAGAAACTGAACTAAATGAAACATGTATAGTATACGATATACATTTTTCAAATGGCTTTAATTTCGTTTGTAAAAAAATAGATTCTGAAATAAAGCCTGTGTCCCTGCCGGTCGACCCAAGCAAAATGAACCGTATTAGTAAAGGAAAAAATTGAATTCGAGCTCAGGTAACGTCGACTCTTAAAGTAAAGAAAGTATTGACGCACAACAAAGGTTAGTTATTATAGATATATCGAGTTCTTAGGTTTTCGCGATTGTTACACATAGGAAATGAAACTATTTTTCCGCATATTTTTTCAGCGAAGTATTTGTACCAGTGTCAAAGAACATATAGCTGATGTCAAACACCGTCGCGTAAACAAGTCTGCAGTCTGCGAGCATGTTATGGATAAACCTACACATTCAATGAAGTTTGACAAACCCCAGGTCCTTGCAAAAGAAGTCCGTTATCTACCCAGGATGCTGCGAGAGGCCATTGAAATTAAAAAACATCCTAATTTCAACAGGGAAGATGGTTTCTCCGTACCACCAGTTTGGGATCCAGTATTTCCTCTAATGAAAAATCCCAAACAGACATAAGACTGCAGTACTAATTAATATGTTTTAGTTTATTCTAATTTCTATTAATAATTAATAATAAATTGAACTTAATAAAAATTCATTCAATAAAATAATTTGTAAAACTTATTATAGCGTAAATTGGAATGTTTTCTTTGTAAAATTAAAAATAAGGTATTTATTTTAATAACTATTGTGACTATAGTGAAAAAATAGGGTGGTTTGCATTAATATTAGACATAACTGGTTGAAGACTGTACCACCTCAGTCAACCGTGACCATGGGACCTGTAAAGGGCCCGAAACGTCGGTTTGTTTGAAAAAACAAGTATACGCGATTTAAATCCGGAAAAATAGTTTCATTTCGTGTATTATAGATATGTCAAAACAATGGCTACAAGGAAACGCCCACTTCACACTTCCATTAGTTTATTACTCGGTGTTTGCAACAATCAAACCAATTATTGTTCGCAATTCTTACATTAATGTCTTCATTAGAGCATGATATACCTAGTATTAAAATTCTATTGAGATTGAACGAACAGCGGAAGCTGACCATTTCACAAAATTTTCTTTACTCAACCAAAATGGTAATTAATTATAGGGGAAGAAAAGTAGGCAGACATTAATTTAGGATGCGACCTGTGTAGAAACTAGTGACACTGCGTAGAAAATGCAAGCATGGATTGGTTGCGCGGGCTCTGTTACCAGTGCAGCTGGCTGAAAACCGGTAAAGGCTTACGGTAGCATTCCGATGTTTGCGACCGGCGATTGCGACTGTGGGCTTGGCTAGCAAGCGAATGCGGGTCCCGGCAACGTCCCGTTTGTTGCCGACGAACTCTTAGTAGATTTAATGTCTAACAACTCACCCTATATGATTCGAGAGATATAGAGATGATATAGTAAGAGAAAATATATGTATGGGAAGAAATTGGCAAAATGATTCGAGTCTATCGTAGTCTTCGTCTTTCGTCAATAACTGCTATATAACTCTTTTTCTGGTTGTGGATGTGCTTAATAAAAACGATCAAGTGCCTATTTTGCTAGTGAAAAAGTCTTAGCTGTGCCAACCTTAGCTAATGCTAGTGCTGCTAAATCCTTAATACCAAAAATAGCATCAAATTTTAAAACTATCTGTGTATCTGTAATTTACTATCCAGTGTTTATTTTTTCCATTGCCAACGTAAGGTTTAAAAACTGCTGTAACTAACAGTATCGTTTAACTCATACGACGAACAGAACAGACCCGCATGTGTGTCCTAAAATTCGTGCGTTCGCAAAAATAGTAAGGTATGATTCCACAAAAAACTTCTCAGAAATCTTCCTTTGAGATTCTGAAATCGCGAATTTGTTCAGTATCGATGAGCCATATAAGCAAGAGCTTTGGAAGGTAAAGGGAATAAAAATATTTTCATAAGCACTGAAGTCTATCCAAAAAGAACGTTATAAAAACATAAAGTTTCGAACTCCTTGATATCTTTAACACAGTTTTTATGAAAAAAACGTCAAGCGATGATGTTATCGTTTTCCTCAAATAAAAAGGCAACAGCGAAAGGGTGCCAAATTTCATTAACAGAAAAGAAAGCAAAAAGCATTTATTACGTAATTTCGACGCGTAGGATATCTGGAACGGGATGGCTTGGATAAATTCTCCAAAGGATAATACAAGGGATCGATAACGAATCGCGAACTTGACATCGCGGATATATCCAAAGATGTATGTCAGGACTTTTCAGAACCATAGATATAGGAAAAGTATATCTATGATCAGAACTATTTCCTTTTTAGGAGGTTAGGAATACTTGAAGAAGTTAGCAATGTCGACATATTGGTAACTTCTATACTTAATGGAAACATCGGGTTTCAGTTAGAATTTGTTATAGATATTTGTGGCATTGTTTATTTGTATGGTGAAGAGAGGGTATAAATATATGAACCCATCAAGTGTTTAGGGATCAAGTGCGTTTTTGCCAATTACTGAAAACCAGGTTATTTAATGAATTTTTTTTAACAACTATGGATTTTTTGGTCAATTTCATTTTCAAATTCAAATTATAAAATTGACCAGAAAAAAATCGATTTTTTGTGGTCTGGTAATTAATTTTTTTAGTGCTGATCGACTCAGTGTCATGTAAGGATCATTTCATTGTATTGGAAGAAAAAATCGGGGCAACCTCTGGTCATATTTAATTTTAACAAAAAGTTTTTCATACAAAATAAATAAAATGGACTTTTTTTTTCATTCTGATTCACTTCATTTCTTATAAGGATAATTTCATTGTACAGGAAGAAAAAATCGAAACAGCAGAAGTTGATCAAATTTAATAAAAAATGTTTTCAAACAATTATTATTCGTTTTAAAAAATATGTATTTTACTTTTCAGAATAATTTCGTTGAGACCTTTAATTTGATAGCCATATAATTACAACTACCTCCGTGACCAAACAGTCACCGTACGGCGTCTGCCACGCAGAGGTCCCGGCTTCCTTCCAGATAGCCTACATTTGTTTCTCTCGTGAGTTTGTGCGTAATATGTAGTGGTCTATGTGTGTGTCCATGGCACCCATTTTTGTTATATTAATATTAAAGAAATTGCTGTTTCAAGACTTAATACAATTATTTTCAATATAATGCCGCCTACAGTCATTGTATTTTTTGGAATGCATTTTATATTCAAGGGACCAATATAACTTATCTAATTACTTCATACCCCAAAATCCATCAAGCCGTTTCGCTAAAAACAAAAAAATAGACGTTACGTTTACTCGAAAAAATAGTCAAAGCAATGTTTCAGACATCTATTTACATGTATATCCATTATATGAATGGCACAGGGACAGCACTTAGCCCGTAGTAGGGAATTTTAATAGGATTTTTAATGACAGCTCAAGGCCACCATCGGGGACTGTGCCTCCGGCATTTCCACGCAAAATACATTTCGGGCTGTTTTTCTGTATAATAATCATAAAGATTTTGATTGTGTACGGTACAAATAAGAGGTTTTATATATTGTTTCAATATGAACCTGTTATGTGTACAAATACAAACTTATTAAACCTAAGTGGAGTGTGTTCAGGATTTCTCTGCTAAAAGCTCAAAATAATGTATATATGCTCTTGCAGCCCAGTCACTGAGTGTTTGTCATTTCAGAATATCCTAGAGGATTGAGAACGAAGACATGGCATTCTTTAAAAGTAAGTTTGGACATCTCAGGCATTGTTCCATAAACATTATAATGAAAATGTCGGGAAAATAAAATCAGCATAATGGGGTTCATCTTCCGTCTGTGTTTGCGGTAATGAAACTTAAAAATTTCTGCTACAGGACCTGTTTATCAAAAAAAATACAACTTCTTTGTAAAATTTCAAATAGCTTGAGCAAATATTTATAGACCGCAGACCAAATATAGAGTGTTGAAATTTTGTTCAACGCATTTCTATTAAGGTTTTGCGTTTAGCGATAAAAATCATAAAACGAGACCTCAACTCGTTGGAACCTAGCATTACAGCAGACGTTCGTAACAGAACTAACACCTTGCCACAAAGGAAAAGAAATTTCCAATGTGATTCACCGTCTTCAGAGATCAAGGCTCACAAATCACCTGATTTGAAAGCATTCCTACGCGCCCTGCGATTTCCTTATATAAATAAGAATTTCCGCACTTTTATAGGCGCAAAGGGAAATGAGACTTCATTGACGGCTGGATTATGACTTCACGAGCTTTGTGCCATATTCACTGTTTCCGAATCAATGCGACAATTGTTTAGTTTTATATCCACAAAATAAATTTTACGTAGGTATACATTATTATTTGGACTTACTACAACTAGCAGTAGCATAAAGTCCTTTGATAAATCCAATGATGTTACAATCATTATGATAACCTTGATCTGATGCTACAAGCAGGACAGTCTGCAGACTACCCAACTCCTCACTACTAACAGCAGAACCATCGTGTTTGTGATCATTTACTAGGTGGAGCATTTTCTGTATGCCTTCTACATTAGTTAACTTTTTTCAAATATCTATTATCTGCTACTTTTGCCTAGCGTCCCGTAGCGTACCTTTGAACGTCACTGTCCAAATAATACGATTTTCATCGACTTGCCTGAGTTAAGTCTCCAATTTAGTAACAGGTATGAAAGAAAAATGTCTCCCTGTAATATTTGGTTGAGTACCTTCGCAACTGATAACAATTCTAAAAGAACTGGTGGATTATTATCTTAAAAAAATTCATCGAAAAAACAACTGATGTTGTTGGACACATTATTTTATTAGTACGGTAAAAACAAAGCTTTGTTGAGATTTGACTGCTTTTTAATGCGCTGTGGTAGCATTTCACTTAATAAAAAATTGGCAGATAAAACATTCTTCAATTTTCATCTTTGGGTACGTTACTGTATTTTGTCTTGTACATCCACTATTGTCATGATCGACTGTGTATCCCACTTATCTATCACGTCTAGTGCAGGTCGAATACTTCACACAATTGTGTTGTGACCCTTCTTCGATGTTGCAACTTTCATCACAATTTATCTTACAAATTTTTAGCAGTAGTAAAGCTCTTTGTGAAAGAGCTCGTCTAAGGAAGTACTGCCACCTTCCCTATTTCTGCCGCCAAGCGGTAAGGTTAGCATTACTGTGTTCCGGTTTTGGTGTAATTATAGGCACACGGGACTTGTCAACTTAAGTCTCAGGGTGACGGGCGCAGTGGCAGTGCCCCTCAGATCTTTGCGATTTAAAGCTCTAAGTAGCACTGAAACTGGTATGGACAGGCTTACGACCATACCCACCATATGTTTGTCCCGTAACTTGGTACCTATTATAAAAAACCCTTAACGAGAGATGCTACTACAAAACATTCACAACGTCGTATACATACCCGAGTTGAAATTCTCGTATATCTGGCAACCCTGCCAAGGCGTCTAAATTGTTAATGATTGCTATTCATATTCCACTTTACTCGGCAGACCACCGTAGTTGGAGATTATTACCCACTCGAGGTTACGAAAAAAACTCATCTCAAAATAAGTAGATGTAAATCTGTGGACTGAAGCTGTTTTTGTATAGGTAACTGTTTTAACTCGAAGTAACTTTAACTTAATGAGATTGATGGTAATCGGTTCGTTATGAAGTCTCAGCGCGTGGTTTTTTTTGCACGAGAAGTCGATAATTAGGCACGGAATGCTGAAGGCGTTGGTTCGAATCCAGCCGGATCAAGGGAATTTTTTAATGTTCAGTATTTGTGTTAATAATTATAACAAATTAGTGGAGTAATTTCACAAAGAAATAATTAAATAGGTATCATGATAGTAAAACATCGTGACATTCAATATTAATATTTAATGTGTTATTAATTTTGATGCTGGTCCTGTTGTCAGATGCTTTATGCATATACATTAATTGAAACAAACCCGAAACTACGATATTAATTACGTTTCGTTGTTGTTAACGATAACAATCACGGAGTTTGAAGTTTTATTCGTATTTGCCGACGCTTCTCCAATTGCGTGTGCCAATAGCAGACAATGAATCTTCATAAAAACTCGATGATTATCTAAAATTTGACTGATCAATAGGATTATTATCCGATTCTTTTGAGAGGCATTGACCTCGCATTGAATATATGAATAGTCAAATGAAGGGTCAAGTCTTTACCCTTGTAAATTGGATAGCCTCGGCGTATTTGGAGATTTCTTTTCTCTTGACAGGGTATTAGTTTTTTTATTGGGATTATTTTAGTGAATTGCAATTATTGAGTGTTTACACAAAATCACAGTGCTTCAAAATGCATTCTTGTAACACTGCTATAACCTGTAGACCACAAACAAATTTCTTTGACTTTTGATTGTTTGTCAAGATAATTACTAAATCGGCAAACTGTTAGGAATGTTAATTATCTCGGTTCCTATAATCTAACTATTTCATCTCGTCTGTAAGGCTGACTATCTACGATAGCGAATCCGTCGATGAACAAACTCTTTTACGCTTCGCTAGTTGTCTGACATCTGAGTGCTTTCATACAAGTATGCCAGACACAAACACATATTTGGGCTTCGTTTAGTTTAGGCCTTCCATCACTATCCTGGCCTAGTCTCATCAATCTACGGCCCTCGACTGAGACGGTGTCATCTACCGATGCCTAATTTTTGACCACCTACCCTTTCCTGGTATCACCAGATTATACTCTTCTTATTTACGAGCTAGGCTCTGGTTGGTGGAGTTATCGCCAACCACCTCTGTTCAGCGCCCTAACTTTGATTTCCTGATACGACACGACATAAATTTTTCCCTTATCTGATCTAATTAACTCCGTTTCGGTCGTCCTCTGCTTCTCTTTTCTTTGATCTTCCCTTCTATGATGTTTATAAGAAAACTGTCGGTATCTGATGCCCAAACATTTTTCCTTTTCGGTTGTCTATTGTTTTAACTTTTTTTTATGATTTCAAATGTCGAGACGTACAAGTCGTGCGCCTGGTTTTAAGCGACACGCTTGTTCATAGCAGTTCCAGTGCAACTCAGAGTTTTAAATCGCAAAGATTTGAGGGGCATTGCCAGTGCTCCCGTCGCCCTGAGATATAAGTTGACAAACCTTTAGCCTTAATTCTTACGGTTGTGGCTTGGGTACAGAACGAGCTGATGACGCTGGATGATGATGAAGTTCCAAGTTCACAAATATTTCGAGCGATTTGTGGTTTTGGACTTCAAAATTTATAACATAAACAATGTCATTAGTGTTCACTTTGGACTAGTTTTAAAATTAATATTCATGTTTTATTGAAAGAATTTTTATAAAATTTAGCACAACAAAGGTAAAATTTTGTCAGCATTTAAATCACAGTGGCGACCAAGCAACCCAGTAAATCGATACGCGGTAATGTGATGCCGATCACGAGACCCCTAAAAATATATAAAAGCTTGGATTTAGTTGCTCGAACTTGTTGTACCCTCTTTAATAACTTGGCTGTAAGGCAGATAATCGACTGTTCTGATAGAGGAATAGTTTTACGGACCTGTATGATTTAGGATATCATTTGTCACATTCGGTGTTATACAAAAATATATTAAAATCCACATGTATCTTTCTATAAACTACGTAACATATTAAGTGCAAATATTTCAAATAATAACAACAAAACTGTCACCCTGTGACACAATTCCCATGCGCCTGTAATTTCCAGCATCCTCCCTTCATTATTGCTTGGCAGCAGAAATAAGTAAGGTGGCACTGCAACTATTGCTATAATGCTTCCGCGTTACTTGGTCATTCAAAGTACTCTGCGAACGGCTATGCATCTTTGATATGACTTTGACTAAAAAGAATTATCTTTCCAGTTATAATTTCCAGAATTGTTTGGAAAAAATTAAACGTATTATAAGACAATATCCTTTTTTTTCATCAACCTGTATATATTTATTATATTATATTGTGTAAGTTTGTGTAGGCTTTCATTAAGCATGTTAGCCATTATTCTAAGAAACATCAAACAGTGCTTCCGAATTCTCACATGAATCATTCAAACCTATTTATATTCTGGCCGGCAAGAAATGCATGACACATCTGTTCCATTGGCCCGACTACATTCAAGGCTATTTATGGATGCTATATACAGGCTGACTTTATATGTACCTTAAGAAGAGATGTTTGTGAAAACTCTCAACGATTGAAAGTATCGACTCATCCGTAGAACAAAGACATATCAAGACTACTCGTTCTCGAGACATAGTACATTTTTCGCTGTGGATGGCAGATCGACCGTAGTTCGATTTCATATTTCAGAAACGAAATAAGATATATAAATTCTCAAAACACCTTTATATAGGCCTTAGTTTGAATAACAAAATTATGTATTTATTCTCTTTTCGCTATATAATCACGTCCGACTCTGTTCTTCGGATGAGTTAACATGCCTAAATTAGGTTTTTTGATTTTATATTAAACAGTTTCAGACCTAAGATTCATTCCGTGTACGGAATATTAAGTATTGAGTACACGCTGTGCATGGCCAAGTGATTTGTTGTTGGAAGCGTTGGAACTTGGAACAATTTCCAGCTACAATTTATACATATAGTATAACATATAATAATTTAGTCACAGTAGAGCTCTTTGTGAAAGAGTTCCTTCCTTGGAAGTTGTACCACTTTACCTATTTCTGCCGCCAATCAGTAATTTCAGCATTACTGTGTTCCGGTTTTGAAAGGTAAGGATGCTGGTGAAATTGCAGGCACATGAGACTTGTCAACTTATGTCTCAGGGTGATGGGCGCAGTGGCAGTGCCCTTGCGATGTAACACTCTGAGTTTTTTACCCGATAAATATCCGTCAAAGGATAAGTATTCGTTTTTACTGAGTATTTGTCCTAAAACATGGAATATTTAGTTTTTTGTGTTTTTTATAATAAAATTTATTAGAATTATTTTTTTATTAAATAATTACGTACGATTACTTCTCATTTTGCCATTGCTTTATGCAACAATACTGTTTTATTACCTACGTTTTTTGAGTCGATAACATCTAACTAATTGCTGTAGGAATGTAAACTAATTGCAACATACTCACTTAAACTTTTATCAACATAGAACTTGGCTGGTATAGAAAATTCGATTGACAGAAAGTTATCAAACTTAATTGTTACCCTTAACCTGACCTATCTTGCGTTAATAAAGTGCGACCCGACTTTATGGTCTTGGGTCTACTGCGTAATAAATGAAGTCATGTTTGGACTTGAAATAGCCTAAGGATTCTCTTTCACATTTCACACACAAAATCTATTAATTAAAACACATAATATAAACAATAAATGTTTATAATTGTGTAGGTGCTTGGGACTTGTCAACTTATGTCCAATGGTGACGGGCGCAGTGGCAGTGCGCCTCAGATCTTTGCTATTTAAAAGTTTGAGTGGCACTGCAACTGTTATGGACAGCCGTGCTTACCATCAGGCGTACAACTTGTTCGTTCCGTCACTTGATATTATAAAAAAAAGTGTTTTGATGCGAAGTGCGAACACAATTCTCCTTAGTGGCTCTCTCCGTCTCTTTCACACTCATGTAAATTGTTCGGTAGCGAATTTAGGCTTTGGAAAAATAGTGACCAAGTGATTTTGATTTGAATTTCATTCGTATTAGAATAATTATCGTTTAATTATTTCTAATGAAGTCTGTACAGTTTTTTAAAATAAAATATTGAACAACCAAAAACCCATACGAAGCTGAACTAATGTACATAAACGGACCAACTTAGTAACTTGAAAAAAAAAATTCCATACAAAATGTTACACAGCTGATTAACACTTATTGTGTGGAGACAATTTTTTTTAACAAACTACGCATTTAAATAATAATAAGGTTCACGCAAAAATACATGGATTTACGGTACTTAAAAGGAGTCTTTTTATCACTGCGTGTAGAAAAAGGGTAATGCTTGTTAAAGCAATATACTACACGTACGTGCTACTACTAAATTGTATTGATATTTAACCATGACCCATCCCTAACTGCAACTGTTAGGAACAGGTGTGTAGCATACCATCACGCGCACGACAAATTCGTCCCATCACTTGATATTTAAAAAAAACATTAAAACACTTTTAAAACAATACATAGAAAAAACATCAGTAAATCTTCATTCCAAAGACAACTGTACACAGCATTCGAAACAACTAAATATGAATGGTGTCATTTTGTAATTGAAAAAAAAAGGAAAAGAAAAGAAAAATTATTTCAAGTATAAAACTAAAATGTGTAGAAGAATTCCTTGGTTATTTTAATTAAATAAATAAACAACGTGTCACGTGGAATAATGCAAAAGCGTACTCGTATGGCAAACCCATGGCATTCGGTTGCAACAATTCGCCTGAAATATCCGCGGACTTCGCCTTCTTCTTTATTGAACTATTCGCCATAGCTATCACAAAAACAAAATGGCCGAAAGATTCTTATTTGCTTATTTTTAATATCTGACACATTTTTATGCTGACCATATCGACGTTTTCAGAGTGTCATTTTATGACTTAACCATATCCACAGTTCTCAAGGGTCCATATAGGAAGAAGCCGATCGGCTTGTTTTTTTAAGTACTTTGTTAATCTAGGCATAAAATGGAGCTATTTTCCGAATAATGATTTGGATGGATAAATATTTTAATTAAGTTACTAGTACTTTGTGGTTTTAATTAATTACATACTAATGAAACTTCTTGAATAATTATTTCATAGTTTAAGAACAGAATATGCAAATTTATTTAATGTACTTCAATAATATTTACAAATTTCAATGTTTAATAACTGTTAAAATAAACATGTATGAAAGTTTGAATTCAAAACTACGTACTTCATTGTTGTTGTGTTTTGATATCCATGTGAACTTTATAGAGCTGTATAACAATTTCCCTTTTTATAAAAATAACATTTACTCCTTGACAATATGACAAGTTAACAAAACGAACAAATAATTATAGTCTTGTCTATACAAAGATCGAGCACTCAGAAAAAGTCCTTCGATCCATCCGGATTCGAACCGACGCGCGACGTCATCTAGCATACCGAGCCAGACGCTATACCAAATAAGCCACGGAACGAGCCAGCGGACCTCACGAAATTTTTCTATGTACTTGCGTCGTATCTTCGTATTTGGTTTTTCAACGACTTTTTACCCTTTTTTTTTAATTTTTTTCTGAGTGTCTGATCTGAATTTCACATAAAAATATTTGAATTACAATTCAATAAAAAATTGAATTATACTCTCCTTTTCATTATTTTTTTTTATGATATCAAGTAACGGGACGGACAAATTGAGCGCGATAGCACGATAAGACGCGACTTGCGCGAGAGCGACATAAAGCGTGAAGAGGCATATTGTAGGCAGGCAGGGTGGAGGTGGCTAGTGCAGTGAGGGTTTCATCGCTGCACTAGGTTCCTTCGCGTTTGGATACCACTTTCCACTTAACATCAGGTGGAGTGGAGTCATTTGCCTGTCATGTATAAAAAAAAAAAAAAAAAAGCGCGAGATCCCTATGCGAGAATAGTAGTATCTCGCGCTCTATGTCGCTCTCGCGCTAGTCGCGCCATATCGTACTAGCCCTACAGGTGGTAAGCAAGCGACATGCCTGTTTAGTGTCCATAGCAATTGCAGTTTAAATCGCAAAGATCTGAGGGGTATTGCCACAGTCATCCTGAGACATAAGTTGATAAGACCGATGTGCCTGTAACTTCACCGGCAGCCTTACCCATCAAAACCGGAACCGTTACTTCCCAGTCGATTAAGTCCGTCTGGTCTGCACCAAGGGCAAAGGACAACTGATCGAAATCCGATGACAGCCGAACGCAACACGAAGATTGCCGAGAGATATTAAGAAAAATAGTTGTACTGTACGCGCTCTTTCGACGTCTTTATTCGCGACGTGCGTCTGATAGCTCTATTACCAACATCACTTGACTTAATACGTTTTCGAAGAGTGATGTTTGAGATAAAAACGTGTTATTTGGCTTTTTACGTTTACTTCAAAAAGTCTTAACCATGAACAAAAGATTATTATAAGAAAACACGTCAAAATAAGAAGGATTTCCCGGGTTCAATTCACGGTATTCGGTATTCACGGTCACGAACTTAGTACCCTAGTTTTAGTCTTTAAGGCTTGACTGCATATTTGCATTAATACGTGAAGTCAGTTTCGACTGCATGCAGTTATTACGTAAAGTCGTTATCAACTTCATACAGTTGAGGTCTCGGATAACAACTTCCCGTATCGAGATCGACCGCATGCTGTTATTGCGTGAAGTCGTTACGCATGCAAACATGCAGTCAATCTGGTAGCAGCCCTAACACAGTGTAAACATAGAAGACCGGGTGTAAGTAGGTACGGACACACACATTAGCATAATCTCGTGGTGCACTCGTGTTGCACAGCGCTAGTTCACTATGAATTGCACCGAGCACTTACTTAAGAGTTTAAAAAATGACATCAAGTAGTGGACGTGTTTATCGTTGTATTTATTTATAGTTCTTTGAACAAGAGTACCTCAAATTCAGTATTGCTCAGCATTTGGAGAGTCCTGAAAAAGAATGATCAAAGGCACTTGAGGAAAATTATAGGAAAAAATTAGTTTTTATTTCGGAGATTTTTTAAATATTGATGAAAAAGACGCGCAAATACCTGAAATAAAGTCAATGCTGACATAAATGTATGTAACGCTACGTAATCCATTTTCACTTTCTTACCACTTTAGTCGCAAGCATTTTTATTACTTAAAAAAAGCTAATTTTTCTGGACATTGTTGAACTGTATTAGACTTTTTCTGTTATAGACAAAAAACTGGATGAACTGGATAGCGGTATTAACTCAAAGCGGGTTTTAAGTGACTTTGAATCATTATTTCCCTGGTCGTTTCATTTAACTTCTACTTCATAATCATACTCATGCAATCGAGATACCAATCCGCGATACTGGTATTAAAATATCAATATAATATAAATACTGCATTTGACAAAGGTTATTGCATTATAGTAAAGTTTTTTCTAATGATTTTTACAATCTGTAGGTAGGTCAGGGTTAGTTTAGCAATTTCGCGCTTAGTCCATTACGTCTTTTAAAAGGTGCATCAGATTTATATTATTGTATACGCAAACGTGTTCAGAAAAAACAATCTATTTCAGACGTTTTTTGAAATTGCCACTTTGCTCATTTAGCCCCGTCCTACCCTAAAGCTAAAGAAATAATGTCACAATGACAACCCTACGCTCTGAACAGGCGGGTGTTGCACTACTCAATTTATCATACTGTGAATGAAGTCAAGTGACAGGTCTGTGACAACCCTGTACACTGGCTGATCTGGGGTCAGAACCTGAACTTGTAGGTAACTGTGCGCGCACAAGTTATAGTGCCTTTTTCGTATGCCCTAATGGTCTGTAGGAAGGGTCATTATAATCAAAACCAATGTAGAAAGATATTGGGGCTATATCTATTCGGTCACTCGTCTGAGTGAGAACAGCGAAAATCACAGTGAAGAGCCGGCCTGCTGGTGACGACGACACATCAATATTCGTCGCATAATCACAAAACTGTCTTCAATATAATTTTCAATTCTGTCGCACAACAAAACGGAGACATAATTAATGCGTCGCCATGCGTGCTACGTAATTACGTGCATTGAATCCTTTGATTATATTCATGTTCAATGGCTTATGAAGATTTATTGAGCATGTCTTTGATGGTGTGTCAACGTGTCACGTTTTGAGGGTACTTTCGATTTCTTATGCCCTGGTACTTTATATAAGGTTTCTGTGAATATAAATGACACATATAAATTTAGAAGCAGTAGAGCTCCTTGTGATAAGTTTATTCGAGGACGTACTGCCACCTTAAGTATGTCTGCCGATTTTAAAGGGTACGGATGCTGGTGAAATTATAGGCACGTAGTTGTGGTTAACTTGGGTCAAAATCAAAATCAAAATCAAAATTATCTTTATTTCGTAGGTCAGCAAATTACACTTGAAATCGCCACATTTATTTTATGTAATCCCTCTAGAGTAATACCCTCTCTTTAGTAATGTAGCCTTTGCATAATTCTTGAACTTTTCAAGGGAAAGGCCCAAAACAGCTTATAGTATAGAATACCTTGCCTCACAAAAGAACCGAGTTCCCTCTGAAGTCTTAACTTCGGTAACACAAGTTTCTATTTATGCCTGTTATTAAAATTACGTCACTTCGTTTATTATGTAATTCATTATTCAGACGCATAAAAGTATAGAATTGTGAAGAAACTGTGATGCAGTTGTCAATACGCCATTTTCCTTAAAAATCTCCCTGAGTGTGGTATATGAGCTTGATTTGTAGTTTACTCTAACCGCACGCTCTGCCGTAATGCCGTATGACATTATACTACGAAAGTAACTGAAGTAAAGGATTCTGGCTGTATCAACGTCAGTAAGTTGTCTGACTTTCCGTATGATATAAGCTGCAGCACTAAGCCTTCCAGCTCGTGTTGAAATATGTGGATTCCATTTGGTGACCGCCGCATTGACAATGTCCCTCAGATCTTTGTGATTTAAAGCGGCACTGCAATTGCTACTACCACAACTGCTAATACCATTTTAACTCGTTCTTTCAATTATTCTTACCTTTGCAACACTGTCAAAGAATCGCGATGCTTATAAATTTGATTACAGATCTGGTTTTGTGAAACTACATTGTTTTATACACTTTTATTTTTTCAGATGCTGTGAGAGCGCTAATGACTGCTGGCGACAGATCTACGCTTGCTTGATAATGGTAAGAACCAGTCTTAGGTAATTTTTTTATAATAAATTTGTAAAATTGCTTCTGTTAAAACAGGGAAATACTGTCTTCCTTATTATATCTTTAACATTTGTATGTTTATTTCGACTATATTTAAACTCTATTCACTATTTTATTAATGTACTTTGTCTATACCGCTTTTTGGTAATTAAATATACAAAACATTACTAACGTTCCTTTGAATACCATTGACCTATTTATTGTGTTAACGTAACGGGGTCTAACAATAATTAGACCCTTAAGGACAGTATTATGGTACAGCTATGTGTGGTAAGAAGTTTTTTTTTTATACAAAAATAAGTGCGCATTTGATCTCCATCTCACGTGATAGCAAGTGACGATGTGGTCGACGATGTAGCATGCACGTCAAAGGTCCAAGTTATAGCATTCGCGGAATAAGTCCGCAGGCAGGGAATAATTTATTAATATAAAATGTGGAAGCGAAACGTTTTGAGCGAATTCTGGGAATATATACAACATAGAAGTGGAACCCCAGCCCAAGTCTGGTCCCCTGGTGATGGAAAGTATTGTTTTAGGTTAAAAATTGGTCCTCGCTTCGCCAATTGCCACGGTTTGCACTTGGAAATGTAGGTAAATTGGTTTCACAATTAAACTTGTTTCCACGCGGAAAATCATCTTAAAATTTAAGCTTTTCCTTACAATGGTGTTACCCCATCGTATTTTAATTAAGTTAAAAACACCCTCTGCATACAATCTGCACTTATAAGGAGCTCCGAAAATTGAATCGACAAGTGTACGCACTTGACTGAAGCCTCGAGGGCGTTGCGATAGAAAAGTGTAACGTGGTGGCTTCCGTAAAAAACGTAGGAAGATACATTATTGCTCCTTGAGGGATTCGGTTTACTCCTTTTGTGTGTTGGGACGATCGAAAAGTGCTTAACATTGACATAAACGAGGCGTTTTGATTCATTTTTCGTACCTATATTTGATGGAATTTCACCTATGGGATAGATATTTGTTAGGAGATACATCGCATTTTTTTTTCTTTAGAATTTAATAATGGTTCAATTTTCTTAGCTAAATATAGTCCTACAAAACTGTTATAGTATACAGTTTGATTGCAGCATCTAAACTAGTGTCAACTGAACAAAAGATTACAAATTCACACTAAGAGCGCTTGCACACTGCGTCCGATCCGTATCTGGGGATCTACTTCTTTTATATAAAAACCCGACTTCAAAAGTTCGTTGACTATTTGGCAAATTTCATTGAAATCGGTTACCGGGAAGTGCGCGAAACCAGACTCATCCCCTAGTTTGCCACCCTTAGAGGTGGAATATTTTCGTCAAATTTAAATGGGACCAATACAGAGATACCCTCTTTTCAACAAAAAAGAATCATGAAAATCGGTTCACAAACTTGTCGCATAACCGGAGTTATCGTGTAACACGCTTTTTTGAGACGTCTCGCCAATTCAAAACAAAAATAAAATGTCTCTCTCCGTCGTATTTTTCATATTTTTGTAATGGTAATGCATATTACTAGTGCTGCGGCACATAGATTCGTTTTTACTTTTGTAGTCGAGCTTTCTGTAAATTATACATTTTTCTTTATCATTTCCACATCAAATGCCGCCAATTAATTTGCCAAGCATCTTCTATAAAGTATATGTACGTAAACCTGGAATCGCCCTGTATTCTAGCGGGTTTTGGTAGCTTCATCAGGATGAATCGGTAGATTATGGCTTTGTTCGTTGGGAACGTCTTTTAGGAGGAATTCGGCGGAAGCTTGTCTTTTTCTGTTCTACACGTCGACTCGAAAGGTTCCAGATTTCGTATCTTCGGCTGTGATTTATCCCATTAGGGGCATGGTCCCCCAATGTGTTATTTTTCCATAAAAGTGGGGAATGATGATGATGCCGTAATTTTGGGTCCCCGAACCCACTACAAAATGTAAAACCCGTGTCATCGGACCACATGGGTTTTTTTTGTACCTTGTAAGTTCAAGTTTCGCCGTTAATTAAATGGCTGAAACATAATCGCCGTAACTTTACATTCGCGGCGAGTCTGGTATGTAACCTAAAAGTGGATACAGTAACCTGCAGGTCAGTGACGTATAAGTGTCACGTCCGTGTCACACCAGTACTTTCAAAAACTCTTAGTGCAGTGTATTAGCTCTAAGTGTGCTTAAGGTTAACCGTTTATATGTGTAACTAGTAAAAACTAAAGTCATATATTGAACCTCGAAATGTAACCACGGGAAATTAAAATCCTAGCTGCATTTTTGGCCGTGGACGTTATGATCTGCCGAAGTTCTGATTGGGCTGAGGTTCAACCTCTATGTTGTGGATATTCCAAGTATTCGCACGAAGCGAACAGCTATGTAGTGAAAATCCCTGCCTGCAGACCTATACCCAGTAGGGCTAGCATGGCACGGGGTAACTAGAGCGACGTCATCATAAAACGCGAAATATTTCTATGTTGCTCTCACGCAAGTTGCACCTCTATCGTGCTAGCCCTGTGACGGTGTGACCTTACACCGTCATCTCACCTCTTTGTATCGCCTCTCTCCTCTTGTATCTTATAATTTTTTTATTTTACTTGTATTTTAATTTTAAATTTGAATTGTTCCATCTTCCTTCACTTATAGCCTTATAGCCTTGACCTTGATTTTCAAGAAATTAAAAAATGTCACATCTTACTCTCTTCTCTACTTTCCTCTTACCCCATTAGAAAAAATAAAATAAAACCATATTTAACACACATGTGAAAGAGTTGTAACCCTAACTAGCCGTGAACAGGTTCACGGCAATGAAATGGGAAACTTCCGGTCCACAAAATTTATTAAAGAAGTAAAGTTTTAAGAAAGGGCTGCAACAATTAAAAGGTAAATGTAAAAAAACAGGTATAACAGTATAAAACACTCCCTACACTTTATCATTAAGGCACTTACCCCTAAATGGGCCGCGAAATTGAATTATAGAAATAGATACATAAAGGCTGTAGACTTATAAATTATTACACATGATTAGCTTATTAACGGCTCAGACTGCTGTGGCGGCCGAGCTGGGAGTGACCGTGGTACGAAAACAAAATGAGAAAGTGAAGGAAGATGGAATAATTCAAATTTAAAATTTAAATACAAGTAAAATAAAAAAAAATGATAAGATACAAGAGGAGAGAGGCGATACAAAGAGGTGAAATGACGGTGTAAAGGTCACACCGTCACAGTCCTACTCAACGCTATAACTTGGGCCTTTTCAAGGCAAGAGTGAATAGACATTGTTTAGGTGTGACCCCTATATGACCCCTTTCAATCATAATATGAGGTGAAGATTAAAGGCACGCTTATTTTTTTATAAACAAAAAGCTAAAACGCGATTAGGCGGCTGACAAAAGCTAAAAGAATTAAGTATTAATGTTAAACATTCTTTTTAACTTCCGATACAAATCTGTAAAAGCAGGTATCAGAAGTAAATTTTCAGGGTGTTCGGTAAATAAAGTCTTTGGAATCCACTTAGTTCCTGCCCCTCACGTAGACTTGCCTTTTTTCAATCCATTAACCTGAATTGCATCACTTTCTTGTAGTGCTGTGAATTTCTCTTTTTCTCTCAATTGCCTGAGAGTGGCTCTTATCAGTTGAACGCTATTTTAGTAATGTAGTCTGGGTCAGTAACTTTTCTACTAACAAAAGAATACGAAATAGCCCTTCGTGACACAAGAGAGCAAGATATTTTATTTACGATCACATCGACTATTGAATCCAAAGCAAAGCGAACATTTCTAAAGTATAATCACGAGGGTTGAGAAGGATTCCAAAATAGAATCCGTGGATTCAAATTATTTATAGGTTTTAATCCAATTATGCCATTTTTATAAAAAAAATAAACCAACAAAAGTCTTTAAAAGTACATCTATTTGCCAAGTTTTATTGAAAACGGTTTACGGAAAGTGGTTGAAATTCCATAAATCTGATTTATCCCGTAATTTCCTACCCTTACAGGTGGAATATTGTCTTCAAATTTAAATGGGACCAATACTGAGGTACCATCTTTCCAACAAAAAAGGAAATCATCAACATATTAGTTCACAAATCGCGTAACATACACACAAAAAAAATGCGATCGAAGTGAGAACCGCCACCTTTTTTTAAGTTGGTTAAAAATTATGACGTATATTTATTATTAGACAACATCACATACGTTGCTCCGATCCCAAACTAAGTAACTAAAGCAAATCGGAAATAACTACGGTACCACAAACACCCACACCAGAGACAATATAGAAAAGTCAGTTTTTTCTACATTGACCCGGTCGGGGATTGAACCTCACAGATACAATGAAAACCGGTGTGCAAGCTTCTCGATCACGGAGGTAAAATAAAGCATTGTTTAGAGCGGTTACACGGCGATTTTAGCAGCGATGCAAACGCGATTTTAAACAGCGATGCAACCGCGATGCAAGCGAGCGACTGCATCGATACAAACGCGCGATTGCATCGCTACACTTGGGATTTAATAGGTGATCGTATCGATGCAATCGCGCAATTCACGAACTTGCGTTTGCATCGCTGCTAACAGTCGCCGTATGTAATCAATCTTTAACTTCATATAGGTATATTTTTGAAATTTCAGTTGCTTTTGTTGTCATTGAGCTTGTAACTACAGCTAGCGAGAGTTAGAATAGTGTGCTGGGTAATCTTGATTAAGATGTTGACATATTCAATTGTAATTGAATGCGCTAAAGCGTAAACTCATAGACTGTTTATTGAATAATTCATGTCTCTAGCGACGCAGCTATTGGATTGTCTTCTATAAGTGCTTTTTTGTATATTGTTCTTATTTAGTCCTCTTGTACTGTGACGGGTACTTGTAATTGGCCGTAATGTCTTTTACATACTTGAGGGCCGGCCACATGCAGCTGGAATCCCGTTTCGAAATTCCGATGCGGAATTTGAAATTTGACTTAGCACACACATACAGTAACTATTCCGTTCGATTTTTTTTCCAATTCGAAATTCCTTATGGTGGCTTGTGCATTTAGAATTCCGAACGGAAAAAGTCGTACCGAATGCTAGTTTTCTTTACATTTTGTAGGGCCGCAACACACAGTCATAAGCTCCGTATGTATTTTCGCTGCGAGAACGTCTGGACTCAATGTCTCGCGTCTCTCAGCCGAGTCTTGTTATTTCGAACGGAAATAAGCGTATGTGTATCACACACATGTATGTATGGAATCTGGAATCTACACTACTCGCTACGTTCCTGAAAAACCTCTTTGGCCACCTCCACTGGCATCTTTTCGTTTATTTTTAGTACTTCTTCTTATCGTATCCACGTCATACTACGTAGTTATTTTTAGAGTCCTAACAAATTCGAAGGACTCTATTACAATAAGGGGGCATTCATTATCCTTGCCGTCCGCCGCGTAATGCAGGATAATGAATGTAGTCGCAATGTGCAAGCGATCCTGCAATGCGTCCTGCATACGTGGGCTATACGCAGGATAGTGTGTGAGCAGTCTCCTGCTTGCGCGGCGGATTGTCATGCAGGTAGTTGCCGCTTTACATCACAAACAATAACTTTTCTTTCTTGACTTTTAATAATCAGGAAAAACAACAACTTCATTATAATTAACATAAACAGGGATATTAACATAAACAGTATGGGAAGTGTTGGTCTTGAAGACAGTTAAATAGCAGTAGAACTTGTGAAAAAGTTCGTCCTAGGAAGTATTGCCACCTTATTTATTTCTGCCGCCTAGCAGTAATGTGAGCATCACTTAGTTGCGGTTTTGAAGGGTGCTGGTGAAATTACAGCCACTTTGTAGCAGTCGCAGTGGCAGTGCCCCTCAAATCTTTGCGATTTAAGGCTTCTAACGGCACTGCAACTGCTATTCACAGGCGTGTCACTTACCACCAGGCGCGTGATTTGTTCGTCCCGTCATTTGTAAATAAATAAAATATAAAAAAGGTAATTTGTGTGGTTGCCAGACATTAGATCTTTGAAAAATTGCCGCAAGGAACTGTGTACGTGCAGAACCTGCCTGTAACAGCACTGCTGTATTTCTGATTGAAGAGTAACGAAAGCCAGAGCAATGTAAGCCACAGGAGACTTCGGATACTATATATCATATCCCAATTACAATATTAAGGACACTTTACCTATCGACGGCTGATTCCACTTTGCGCCAGATGGACCGTTCGACTGTTCGTTTGTATACCGTACCACTGGTCGGGATCTCCCAAAATTTTACACAAACCAGAAGGTTTAAAAGACGCAACACTAATTACACCGACCGAAAACACAAAAATGCTTTCGCAGCTTGAAACTGCCTTATTATAGAACAAGCAAGAATACACAATTCGAAAAAGAGCTAATTACTTAAAAATATAACCAAGATAATTAGGCGTTGTTTTAAAAAAACTTAACTATTTTTAACACACATGTTGCCCGTGAAAGACATTTGTTAACCTTAGGTTAAGTATGTTTATTTTAAACTTGCTCTATTTATACGTCAGTAACGAGCAGTGACTACGCTTTTAGAGTAATAAATAGTAAGTAGTATTCTGCTATCCATTAAAAAGCAAAGTATTTACTTAAATAGTAAAAATTAACTAAACAAATAATAAAAGATTTAGGATATAACAACGTTTTGCGTTTATTTTGTTTAGTTAATTAGTAATAAAATTTTATGCATTTCTGAAATCGTTATTCATTGTGCTCCACTGATATTTATCTTTCAAGACTATTTTATGATTTTGGTTAACAGGTGAGAGGACATACAATTTGGTACCTGCGTTTATCGCCTTGGTTTTTTGAAAACATTGTGCATGGCATTGTGACGTTTACGTTGACATCATATGCATTATACAAAACAAGAAACATACCCTTTTTGTCAAGCATGCAATCTCAGGATGCAAGTATATTTAAATTTGTACCCTACAAATTTAAATATACATGCATCCTGTTGTATTGTTATCGAATATTTCAGATTTTTTATGTAATCGCTTTTGCATAGGTTTGGTTTATTAACCATAACGGGCTATAGAAGAATATTAAGCAAGACCTATGCTCTTGATTTGTAGATGAGTCGTAAACTTATTGGACTTCTTCTGTCTTTGTTCTATTATTAAATAGAATTTTAAATACACTTTATTAGATTTTGATATACCCATTGAATTTTTAATCAGAACCTTAAAGAATCAAAAATTTCTCACTAGACTACAAACATGTTAGTGGTGCCGTATAGAATGCGAAGCAATTTTAGATTTAGAATAGTAAATCATTCCGCTTAATTAGTCTTAGGCTAACCTCTGCGACTACTTGATGAATGTCTTTGTAGTTTGGTGTAAGCGACGAAAATTGGGCGCGTCACTGGAGGAGAAGCGGGTAAAATTGGTTTGCGAGATCAAATCGTTTAGGTATTTACTATTAAATGACGGTCTTTAAAAAAATATACGATACACCTGATGATATTGTCTAAATAACGTGCTAATTCGTTACACGATAATAAGTACTTTGTCCGGTTATATAAAATCCTGAAAACAGGCTAAAATCGAAATCTATAGCGAATTATTTTTAACTGCCTCTGTGGCCGAGTGGTTACCATGCCGGACTGCCACGCAGAGGTCCCAGGTTCGATTCCCGGGCCGGGAGAAATATTTGTATGGCCTACATTTATTTCTCTCGTGAGTTTGGGTGTAATTTGTGGTTGTCTATGTGTGTCCATGGCACCCGCGACACAGGGTTTCCCTAGTGCGGGGCTATGTTGAGTGTGTGCGTTATTATTATATATTATTAAAAAAAAATATATATTATTATTTTAAAATAAATTGCGGAAATATTTCTCTTTAAGTACTACAGAGAACTGTAAATTTTGGTATTCAACTGAAGGTTATTAGTTATTAAATTCACATTAATCCCAAAATTTGCAAAATGCCCAGCGGTTTAACGACTGTTGTCCCGTCAGTCGGATCTGTGTCAAATATTAATTCACAGCGCACGGATTTCGGGACGCGATCCCCCACACCTCACCTTCTAAAAATCTAGGCTCGCGTTGAAATGCATCGCCTTAAAACCGGAAATTTCAGATTTTACGATCAGTCCCACTACAATGGTTGATAATCTTGCAGACGACTCACCTTTTTTTTATAATAACGCATACATTCAACATAGCCCCGCACTGGGGAAACCCTGAGTCGCGGGTGCCGTGGACACACACATACCTTAACTCTACATTAAATGACTTTTATGGTTATTTACAAAACGATTGTTATCAATGGTGTTTAGTACTTACAATATCTGTATGAAAAATATAAATGTCGGACTTCAGATTCGCGTGTAGATACAATTCACAAAGTGTAATAAAACAAATATGGTAACTCCATATAAAAGGTAGCAGCACGGCTGTTACGTGTGCACGCCCGCCGCGTGCTGTTTACTTACGCACACATTTGTACAATCTCGCGGTACTTTCGCGTTGCACAGCACGGGTCGTCACATGCGCCATTAATTGTATAATTGGAGTAGACGTCTTTATTGTCGTGTTTGTGGGAGTTTGAACAGGAGTGTTCAGTATATAATATCTATTTCATAATTGTACCTACTCCATAATCAATACCGCGATAGTGGTAAACAAATATCAATACATACCTACTGCATTAACAAAGGTTATTTCAATATAGCAGGAGAATATTGTGAGAAATACTTTAATTTTTTCAAATTATGTTTACGACCTGTAGATGCGAATAAAATAGTAATTTAACAACCCTACGCTTCGAGAAGAGTGTAGGCATTTATTCGTTGCCCTACTTGCTTATTACAATTAGTAACGCCGCCAGATATCGAAATAAAGATAGACGTCGATAACAAAAGGAGATCTGTAACATCCTTTACAAGACAGAGAGATAAATTTTGTCAAAATTGGAACACAAAGCGTTTCTTACGAACGTTTCGTATTATAATAACATAAGGTGTTTTCTCGGTCTTTCTCTGCAATGGAAGGACGATCGGCGAGGATGAAACTGAATTTTAAATATGAAAGTGTACGATGTTGTTTTAAGAATCGCACTAGAACACTCAGCTGCAGATCAAGTCACACAAGCTGTCATATGTTCTGCAATTTTGTGTAGCCCGCGATATCTTTCTGAATTGCCCCACAGTCCGCGGTTTGTGCACAACGTCTTAGTCGTGCTCCATCTTGCTTCTGACGAATGGCTCCACGGATAACATTAACTTTCCGGTTACGTGTTGACTTGCATTTGAACCTTATATATTTACCTGTGCTTTATTACGTCAATGCACTGTAACTGCATAACAACTAGATTAAGCATTAAACCAAAAACTTAACACGCTTTATACCCATTATTGTAAACAAGTGTTACATGCGTAAATATCGTCACGCCTGTTACAGACTTCCTCCTGCTACGCTCCTGACAAACCTCATTCACCTCGTCCACTTCCATCAGTCTCTTCATACATGTCCGTTTATTCTAGATGCTTTTAACTTGTCCATTTTTAAGGATATCACTAATCTGATCCAGTTATAGCTGTCCCCACGC